>NW_024040152.1:11621973-12206339 GCF_014851395.1 Micropterus salmoides | reverse complement strand
AAGACAGAGTAACAGGCTATAGGCTGGGGTGGAATTAATACAAGAGAGCAGTTTCTTGTGGGGCTTTTCAAGTGTTATCATGCTGGTGAAATCTCATTAACGTAATATCAATGTGTTAATGCCAAGGAAAGTAATGTGAACATGGATTTCATTTGTCATACCTCGGCTTTCAGGGTTTGTGGGATTTTTTTGTGCGTTTATGTGATCCTGGATAGATATACCCACACTGCCGTGTGACCAACATTTTCCTTGCAGGAAAACACTGACATTAGCCTGTCCACATCATCTGTAGGCACAGGGTGAGTGTGTTGGGTGAGGGCTATCAAGACAGAGTTCTGATATTATCTCCCAATCAAAGTCACAGGAGATAAGTATGTGAAGCAGGTCTGCAGCCTCATTTATTAAAGGTGAATCAAATTTGATTTAGCATTGGGTATGTCTCTGAGATGTTACGGTTCCTCTGATGTGTGATAATATTTTCTTTTCCATTCTTCATTATTTGGTATATAAACCCTCAGCAGTTTTGTTCGTTGACCGGCCCAATAACAAGACAAAATTGCCCTATACTGCAGAATGTTGTGTGGTGCTCACTGCATTGCAAAATAAATATTAGTTTATATCTGCAGTAACTGAAGTGTGGACCTGTACTCAGAATTCTTGAAGTATTTTACAATACACATAATGCAGTTTGCACAATCTGGAAACATGATCCAAATCAACCTGACAAAGAAATTCAAGTACATTCTTTTATAACATAGGCCTCAGGGCTTTGCAGGCCCACCATGATCTGAGGCCACAGGACCCTCACCTGAACTGTAAGCACCTCAACTGACAGCCCAAAGGCATGCTGGGAATTCTGGTATCAGCTGGAGAGAAGGTGGTTGACTGAGCACTTTATTTTACATTGTTTCTCTCTAACTGTGCACACACTTGTCTGCAGAGTGTAAGGTGCCAGGCTGATTATGCAGAGAATATAGTATTTTCATGCCATAACATGACAACTGAAGCAAAGACCTGAGAAAGTCGTTTTTTTTCTCACTGTTATGACTAATCTGCAAGCCCGCAAACTTCCTTTCATACATACTGAAACTGTTTCGCTGCTCTATATGTGTACAACTGTTGGGGCAAAGACAGTGTATGACTCAGGAGCACTGCAGAGCATTGTTGGTAAATATCAGCGGCAGAATTTCCCCAAAATCTAACATATATGTCATAACAATAAAGAAAGTTATCTTGCATGCAAATTTTCTAAGGACCTAGCCAGTGATGTGAATATTCACCTCTATACTTAAAAGAGCCCTGCCTGCTGCTCTAGTAGCAAAATAAGAATGGCACCTAAAAATCCCACTGTAGTGTTAGGAGCTAAAGTAAAAACTCACTTCACAACCTTCACAAACACAATATGCAGCACAAGAAGCTGTTGCTTACTATAAATAGCACTGGCTTCATGCACAACACTTTGGCTACTATTACACATCAACAAGCAGAGACATCAGCCACAAGCTCTGTGCTTGTCACAGTGCCTGAGCATAACACCAAACACAGCACAGATTGTGTGTGTGTCATATGCTCACAACAGAGACAGGCATTCATACTCTGTGTCAGTTAGAATAAGTGGGTTTGGTCACTGTTTTCAACCCATACGTCATGTGTTTTCCTGTTTTCACTAGAAGGATGTGGTTAGGGTTACTGTCTTGTGCTGAGTTGCTTCAGTAGATAATTTTTTTGCCCACAAGCCTAATGGCCCACTCATGTACTGACAGAAAAAATGACAGCAATATTTACCAGAAACAGCATGAACAATAGGTCCACATAATCATTAAAGAGAGGGTCTTTAATATTGGGAACAAATGAATACCTACACAGCAATACAGGAGAAATACTGACAATAATAATCACATGAAGTCATCTTTAGGTGGTATAAAAATATCACTTATATTATCATGCTGAGTTTACCAGATGGAGCAGTGGCCACCCATGGCAGCACATGTCAGCAAGTCCCAAGGAGACAATGAAGGATAATGACTGCAAAAAGGTGGACAGGGCTGCATTGCCCTCTGTTGGTGAACTACTGTAGATAAAAAAAAAAGAAACCAGGAAGTGGCACTAAATGTATTCATAAAATACAAATTAATTAATAACATGTTAATCAATATGCAAGCACGCTATTAAACTAACTTGCCAATGCCAACTCATTATACTTTAAAAATAACTTTTGCAGCCTCTAAATGTCAGACTCGCCAAACCTACATTTGTGGGTGTGCATGTAATGTGTCTTTATGATAAGATAAGACAAATTAAAAGGGGACTAAATACTGCCCTAATTCAATAAGTTAACAAATCAATTTATGGAGCAACAGAGTATAAACACAGGAGCAAATAAGATGTAATTACAAATTGTAAAAGGTTGAGATCGCAAACAGCACAGAAAAAATTAACAGTTGAATTATTATATATTTATTGAACAATGTTAAGCATGATAGGGCTCTCCATGTAGGAATTCTAATAATATAGTATAAAAATTAAAAAAGTACAAATAACAAATACAGGACAAGGCATTGTAAACAACATCCAGAATAAGAGAAAAGACAGATTTCCTCATGGCAGTATTTTTCAGAATAAATTTCTTTTCATAAAACACGTTTTTCTTCCCATAATTAATATTGTAGTTGCAAAATCGTGCCTCAAACAGAGACATTAATCAGAAGCCTTCCAAAATATTGGGATGAATGTAGCGTTTTCTTTTATTCCTTTAGGGCTTTCTTTCTTTTAGAATATCCCACACAAACCGTTGAAAAAGGCAAAAATACAAGTCCATATATAAGTACAAAATATGAAATGTACAGAATAAATGTAACATAATAAAAGCAGGCCAAAAAAGCCTTTTACAGTTAAAATGGCCACATATGACTCTTCAAGTTATACTGAAATGAAAACAGATGACAGACAAGTGGGTGATCCTACGTATCCCATGCTGCCTTAGGGCTGGATTGTGCTACACAAAATAAACATTCCTCATTGGATGAGGTCAGAACAGGGTATGTAATACCAGATATGGTGGTCTGATGGAAGTTGCTACATGTAAATGGTCAGTATATGTCCAATATGCAGTGCATGATATACTGATCCTAGAACAGGGAGATGGGGTTGGAGTTTAGTCCTTTGGAAGGCTGCCGCTAGCCAGCGGACCTTCTCAAGCCCGTTTGAGCTTGTCAATGTGGAAGGTGAGTTTGAGAGCAGGACCGAGCTTCAGGCCCATGTATTTCATCATCATGTCGCTACGCAGCAACAGGAGTGCTTTGCCGTCAATCTCCTGTTAGCAGGGGGAGGGATAATCAAAACAAAAAACGTTTTAGGTCTGGAAAAATGCTGTAAAGTAAGAATGCTTTCAAAAATAGACAGTTAACAAAACGCAAAGTGACTAAACAGAAGAAAAACCTAAATCAAATCAATATTGGTGTGACCACCCTTTGCCTTCAAAACAGCATCGGTTCCTCTAGATACATGCACAAAGTCAGGGATTTTTAAGGTATACTGTCAGGTGTATGATTAAACAATTATACCAGATTCCATATGTAGGTTGAAACACAATCATTTTTAGCCTCTTCACATTATGAGAGAATACATACATGTTTCCTGAAGAGGTCAGCATGTGGGGCCAGCACTGGGTCGATCTCTCTGATATACTGCATGACATCCTCTACTGTCCACAGGTTAGGGTCCTGACCACTAGGTCTCGGGCTCTCTCGGAAACTGCCTGAGCCTGAGAGTGCAAAAGCAACACACTCAAATCCATAAAGACAGTCATTCATTCAGAAAATGGGCTCTACTGTTATGGTAGTTTTTCACAATTATCCACTAACTGACCGAGCACTATAATACACTTTAGCCTCCAGTCAATGTGTCCTCAGCTGATTTAACAGAGTTGTAAACCCTGCTGTATTGTTTCTGAAAAAACATCTAAAGCTCAAATTATATTTCTTGTATCCAAATGGCCGTGAGGGTCCGCGTGATGTAAATGTTCCGTATCTTCCTAGGTCTGCAAGGGGCTGGGAGGAGTTAAATTAATAACCATGTGGACTGTATACCGTAAAACTTCAAAGCCTAGTCCCAATTAGACGCCTGCCCTTTTTAATGGCCTGGTGGGCTACACGTTTTGACAAATAAATGCGGGTCTCAATTAAAAGCCTTTGGATATAAAACCTCTTAAAGCCCGCCGGGTCACCTGCTCGAGCTAGTTCAAAGCTGTTTAGATCGTGCATCCAAATGTAGATGTTTCAACTTTTGTCAATATGGACATGCTAGATTTGATTAGTTAGATTTTCCACAATTTAATCGTTAAGTAAATTTTACAATTCAGATTTTTTGGTATGGTAAACAAGACACGAAAAGGCGATTTTTCTAAAAGTAATATTCATGCTTGTTGAAATAAACAATTTGATGGTAGCCTATTTCCAGTCTTTACTGAGTAGGAGTTTTGTGTGAAAGGAATTAAAGGCCTGTCCCATATAGATGCCTGTTCCAAATACAGGCAGGGTAAGTTCAGCGACTGAAGCAAATAAAAGCCCGGGCCATTAATTGAAGTTTTACAGTATGCTGACTAAACTTGTTTAAACACTAAAGTCATTCCAACTATCTAGTTTGAAAGCTTTAAATCTACAATTTCATGGATCTGTACTCTAACTGGACTTCTTGGACCGTATTTCATTATTTATTATTTAGTGTTTCCTGTATCAGTGTCTCTTTATGGCGAGAATTTCTGTGTCTGAAAAGTTAAGCCAATGCCGAAGTGATTTAAACCTGCATTCTTACCAATGGTCAGCAGGGGACAACAACTCTGGTTGCAAAAAGAAGTCAGATTGCATAGGAATCCATGACAAAATTATCCTACTTTTAACTTGATTTTACTCTGTAAACACTCTCCTAATGTGTTTATGGTCTCAATCACTAGTTTCAAGTGTTCAATAAGCATGATGTTAATTTTGTAAAGTATGGTTTAGAGTAAAATAGAAGATAAAGCAGGGTATGCTTTAGGACCTGGCTACCTTGTTTTTTTTTTGACAGCAAACTAAAGCTAAAAAATGTCTTGCTTAACTTTGGTGGTACTGAAAGACACTCTAAGCAGTTGGCTGTTTATGTTGTTTTAAGCCTGTGTTTCGCTAGCCAAAATTAGCATCCCAGTTAACGTGAATAAGGGATGCATGGTGCCAACCAACCTAGCTAGTTAGCGGTTGCTGATAATTTAATATGCTGGATAAAATGTATATTCACCAGCAAACTGAGTTTGAAAGGGAACAAATGCATGGCTACATCAGCCCTCACTCCTCCCCAGCTCCACCCTCTTGCTCACATACGGTCACTTCTAGTTCCAAAAAAACCCCAAAACAAAACACCAATTTTGAAGCTTCAAAACGGTAGTCCACAAACCAATGGGTGATATCACAGTGACTACGTCCACTTCTTTTATACAGTCTATGGTCTTTTCCTACCTGTAGAGTTTCTATGATGTAGCAGCTTGGAGGGAGACCTCAGGCCGGGAGTTTGAATTATAGAGTTGGGAGAAAGAGGGCTCTTTTTTAAGTGCTCTGATGCGGCAACACTGTTCTCCATGAAGGACTCACCTGGGGACAATGCAAACACATAGATTACACATAGCTTAAACATAACCAAAATACCAAAAGGGGAAACCACTGTGACTGTGTTTGGAGCTTTTATACATGCGGAAGACACCTTTTAAGGGGGATATTACCCGTTTACATAAATCTCTTCAAATATTCCATTAACTTAATTAAAATAGAAGGAAATTGAAAGATGATTAAATGATTAACCTCCTGCTCCAGAACTTAAAACCACTCACTCCTGAACCAAGAGCTTCTTGTGTTTTACAACCTCCTTTTATGATTATATAAGGATTTACTGGACAACTCTGAGCATTCAATTATTAAATTAAATGTCTTACATCAAATGTGTTGCAGCATTACAGGTGAGAGCTACTGATAATATAAACAAATACTATACACAAGTGAAAGGCTTGTGTAATCAAGAAAATCCTTTGCTTTAAGTGTATTTCCATTTTGTGTTTCTACACATAAATAAAGAACAAATGAATATAGTATCCAAAGTAATTTTACAAAACAGAAATTAACTAGCCAGGAGCAGTACATCGCACATATACATTTATCCAGCAATGCAAGGGGTATAGCAAAATGGCAAATACCGGAGAAATAACTTATTACTGTCCTACCAGTGGAATATACGCCAATCATAAAAAGTGACAATACTGTGCTCTATTAGGGATCAGCAAACTGGTCAGAAAATCCAACTTTGTGGTCGTCTGACTACTACTAACATCAACCAACAAACCAAATATTTTTTACTTGCTCTATCTAAATATAAATAAGGAGGTACAGAACTGAAGCCCAGGGTAGATAAAAAGAAAAAAATCACAAGAGTCACAAAAGTAATATACCATCAGTAGAGTGCCGGGGGGTTTTGGCCAGTTTCTGAGGCAGGGGACTGTTGTAGTCTTGTAGGAACCGCTTGTTGCCTCCTCGGCCCGGGCCCGTCGTCAGGTTGTCTCCAAAACTTCTCCTCTCTAAAACCAGCACATGAACAACAGCTACAGATGATAAAGGTAAGTGGGCCAGGCTGTATTTCACTTGTTCACTTCTTTTGGTCAAAGAGGCCGAATGCAGAAAGAAACGAAAAAAAAAAAAAACTACCACAGAGAAGTACAGACATGTTTTTCTAGTTTGAGTACTGGAAATACAGAACCTGTCAAAGCGGGTACAGTTTTAAATACAATTAATTTGGCTTGAGTCAGTAAAAACTGTTTTATGTCATGTGATACCATGAATCATTAATTAAATAATGACTTCAGGAAACTAAAATAGCATCAGCAAGAACACACGCTCAGCATCAACAATTTAACCCTCTACACATCACACTAGAAGGTTTTGACTTGTGGGATGATCAATAGAGCTGCAACAATTAATCGAATAAATCGACTAGGTGTTATTAAATTAATCATCAACTATTTTGATAATCAATTAATTGGTTTGAAGGAAAATTGTCGGATTCCAGCTTCTTAAATGTAAATATTTCCTGTTTTCATTACTCTTATGACAGTAAAGTGAATATCTTTGGGTTGTGGACAAAACAGGACGTCTTCTTATGGTTTGGTGATCAACATTTTTGATAATTTCCTGACACTTAAACACTAATCAATTAATCAAGAAAATAATAAACAATAAAAAATTGTTAGTTGCAGCCCTAATGATCAATAGGAGGCAATCTATATTTACAACAAGAAATAAACATGGCGATGACCAGCATATTTCCTGCAAATTCTTGTACTCCACTGCAACAAAGAACTTTGCTGTCAGCAGACTATTAAACGGCTGTATATCTGCTAGCCACCAAAGTTTCTTTGTCTGTTTTATTTTGTTCCCAAAAAATCTAAACTCTAGGCATGGAATATAAAGTTTCCCACATTAAAACAAGTTATTTGCCTTTTGTACAGCAGTGTAAAATATAGCCGACACATAGGGGACGCCTCCCTTGACTATTTACAAGATTAGTGTTTTTAGAGGGTAACTGCCAACATTTCCACACCACTAAGGCACACAGTTTTTCTTTTGCTGCGTGGAGTTTTTATCTCTTAAAGAAAACACACACTAAAAGAACCAAAACTGGTGCCGTAAAGCTTGGTTCATTAAGACATTAAGTACAATCTATATGAAATGTATTATGTAGCAGTGTTTTATTCTTTTGTTTTATTCTCGATGTGTATACATACAATCAAACTGCTATCTGGAAAATGTGTAATGTCTACTGTTGGTTTCCAGCATAATAAAAAAATCCCTAGCTATCAGATTTGTTTCTATTAATGAGGACAAAAATTTCAATAGCTGCTGAAAATTTAATTTACATTCAATTAGACTAACACAATGTAGAGAAAAGTAGCATTAACCTGCAGTGTATGTGTGACTGTCGTAGTGCAGGCTTCCTCTGGCGACAGGTTGGCTTCCAAACAGAGGATCGCAGTGAAGGTTGTGGCAGAGTTTTTCTAGGAAGCGGAGGACGTAGGTGACACTGCTGACTGTGGGCAAGGTCAGGGTGTGCTGCTGCTGGTCAAAGTAGGCTAGATAGGGCAAATGGGCAAATGACAGAGGATCAAATTCTGCTATAGGAGGTTTACAGTCTTTGTTTAACATGGAGTAAAAGAGTAAAACCTGTTCACTAATGTGAGGGTGAGCTTTATACAAAGGTTTTTAGACCTCAGATGTTATGTAACAATTACAATAGAATAGACAGAATTTTTTTTTTTTATTTGATACCAGCACTACATTCTGATGTAATGGAAGATAAGTAAACAAATATAAGCATAATTCCCACCTGAAATGACTTCACCTCCTTGTCCAGACTTGAGACAGGAAAAGACTGTGCCCTGGTTGTGGGCTGAGTCTACGCAAGCTTGAACACACTGCTGAAGCACTGAAGAGGCCCGGCCTGGCCCAAAGTGGTCAGGGAGCTGCTGAATACGCCGCAGGTCCAAATGGGGTCCCACCTTGCCGTATTTGTTTAGGTACACACAAACTAGGGGGCAAAACAACAAGAAGAGTCAATACTGAAGGTTATATGCCTTCTCTCATCCCACCAAAATGTAATTTTGATTTATTTAAAGGACCACTAGGCTGATTTTAAACGTTGTTGGCATGTGTTAACCACTGTTTGTCAGATCCTGTTGCAAACACAACATATAATGTTGTGATACTGTGTGAGTGACAGCATGACAGATTGAGTCTTACACCGGCACTGAACATCCCAGAAAGGTATACCTATCAATAATAATATACAGTAGGTCTAGGTCTGTGGATATTGTGTACCTGTGGGAGCCTGGAGTGCAGAGTTGGGGATGGTGGCATTGTCTAGAGGAACAGTACTGGTGTCAGGCTCTGGGTGCTGCTGGTGGGAGACGTGGGAACTGGATTAGGTACCACCCTTGGTTTTCTCTGGATACAAACACACATTCGGACATTTTATAGCATTTGTTTCTTTAATGGTTTATTAACACCCCAACATTTGATGGGAACAGTTCACAATATAGCATCAAATGTGACTCTTATGTTGCACTTTTATTCTTCTTTCTTGAACTTATAAAACAAAGTGCCTTCCGCAAAATGTAGCATGGTACAACATCAGAAAACAAAACGATCAAAAAGAACATTCATGACTCTGCCAAGTATTTCCATTAATCTATCTTCAGTACATTATTAGGACTTGAGTGCAGTTACCTGCTTTGCCAGCATACAAACTGGATGCTGTCAATAGTTGTTGTGGACAACCACTGTGTTTTTGTAACTGATTGTGCCTTTGAAATGTAAACCAGCTCAATCTGCCTAAGTTGAAAAACATCAACAAACAGGGGGGCATTTATTCAGAAATGTTTTCAATCTGCTTAGTATTTTGAAACAAATTCTCCTGAGGTCTAGTCCAGTCTGACTGGTCAGAAAGGTAATAATAACAGAAACAGGATGTGGCAGAGTTGAAATAAATCTTAACATCAAAACAGCCTGTTATTGTATGTACGTATGTATTATTATGTGTTCTACCCAATAAGCACTATGCAGTCAAATGCTACAATGTGATACTCTGTTGTTCAGTGATATCTGTGTTAATGTGTATGTACTGGACGGCTACCTTGCTGCCAGGCTTTGGCCCTCTTTTCTTTGGGATCTTGATGGGTTCTGCCTGAGTCTGGGCCTGCTGCAGAGCTATCCTCTGTGCCCAGTTGGCAGGCAGTCTGCCCCTGGTTCGCCCTGGACCGGTCACTGGCCGCCCTGGACCTGTCACTGGCCGCCCTGGGCCAGTCACTGGCCGCCCTGGGCCAGCCATGGCATCTTCCAGCCAGCCAGCTCTCTTTGCCCAACCCAACTTCAATCACAGAGAAAATGAGACACAGAGTCAAGTGGGAGTCTTCATTCTGTGATACTCTACAATGACAATGCTCCTCCATCAAAAAACAAGATGTGTTCCAAGGTCAAAATGTTGCAACCAAAGCTTGCAAAACAACTGTGTGCAAACATGTGCCCAGTGTGTCACAGAAAACCCTAATTTGGAGATGTGAGTCCCAGTTCAACTAATTTAATTTCACCACCAATAGTATTTAGCTATGCAGATACAGTAGTTTGGTTTTGTCCCCTGGTTTTGAGATATCTGCTTCTGAGATTTCTGCCGCCATCCCAATACAATGAAGATAAATGGAACCCTGTCTGTGGTGCTCACAGCAGTGAAAAATTCATTGGCAACATGTTTCGAAATTTTTCTGGATAATGCACAGACCACACTGTGGACAGACTTAGTCCCTTTAGAACCAAATAAATAGTCTAAGTTTCACCTACAGTGTATGGTAGAACAGGCATAAATCACAGATATTGTGAAATCTAGGAAAATATAACCACAACTATCTGCATGGCCATCTCTAAACCACTTCATGCCCACCTTACTGCCAGGCTTGGGCCCTCGTTTCTTGGGGATCTTGATGGGCTCCAGGCCTTTGGCTAGCTGGATGCTCTGTGGTCCCAACGCTGAGCCCTTCTGACTCCAGGGCCCCGTCACCTTGGTTTTCCTGCGGCCTGGCTTGCGTCCTCTCTGACCTGGAGGTCTGCCCACGGTGGGGGTGGGGTGCATGGCTGGGCTCTCTACACTCCCATCTGTCAATGCCCCAAGGCTCTTAGGCAACACTACTGCATGGACAAAGATGGGCAGACACACAAGAAAAAGGCACTTGCGTAAAAAGCTGTGGCATGACAGCAAAAAAGAACTAATTAAGAATTATAGCTCCAGGTTCCCCATTTAATCACAGACGGGACATAGATATGTAACAAAGTTTGAACTGTTAGAGTAGTTATTTTCTTATTAATTGCATTTGTGAAAAATATTTCTTCACCAATGTGAGTATTCAATCTGAAATCTAGACTACATTATTTATGTGGTTATGTGATGTGAATCACAGCAGAATGAGTCATGTACCCAACTTCACGCTGCACTGTTAGCTGCAATGTCCCCGTTTGACTATAGTTGCAGCCAACCAATGAAAAAGTTGTGTCATACACGCACATTTCACCCTCTCATTGTATGTAAGTCATCAGGTATTACCATCACTCACCAAAGCTACAAATACCTTTCTCAAATGCTGAACAGAAAGTAGTATACCACTTCATTTTCACAAAATAGAGCATCAAACCTTTTAAACATCAAAAACCCTTCCATTTGTTCAATGCTGATCTAAGTCCAGAATGTTTATAATACACGACCTCGACCTTCTCCCAGCAGCACATTAGCAGAGAAGGTCATACATTCTCAGCAGTGAAACATTTTTCTTCACTTGAACTTCCTTCCTCAGTTATGAGCCTGAACACACCATATTACATCTCTCAGTCTGAAGTGCGATTGACAGTGAGAACGTAAACAGGCAGAGAAAAGCAAAGAGGGTGGGAGGTTACATCAAGAAGTTATCTGTACCTTTTCGCTTCATAAGACTGCTCATTCTGTAATTTTAGCCTTTCAGTGAACTCAAAAGGGTTTAGTTGGCTTTTTTCTGCATATAAATAAGGTCACAGAACTCAAGACTCCTGGGAAATTCACTGTATTAACAAATTAGAGACCAATGTAAAGCTTGAATAAGGATTTAATGAATAAAAACACAGGAAAGCACCATTGGGCAAGTAAGAGTTTGCAGTAGTGAGGTAATAATTTACTCTATTTTCTTACTCTTGATGTGCTATCACTTTGCACTTTACTGAACATTCTACTAGAATCTGAAGGCCGACTGAGCGAGCTCAAACAACTGGGTGTGTGTCCCACCCACTGAAACCAACCTTTTGTCTTGGTAATCCGGAGGGCGATCTCAGCTGGGTGTAATCAGTCTGAATGCACCTGTATGCAATTAGACTCACACTACTTCACTGAAACCTATAACTGAAGCGTCACCGTCAGCTCCTTCTGTGAAGACCTACTTGGGTAAAGACCAGCAAGTCTTCCTGTGGACTCCTCGGGTCATGGAACTGCCAGTCTGCAGTCAACAAAGCTGTCTTTATCATTACTTATGCTAACGCATTATCTTTTGGGCTACTGGCACTCACTGAGACCTGGATCAAACCAGAAAATACCACTACACTATGCCTCCTTCGAAATATCATGCTGTCTTGGTGTCCACTCCGGTAAAGGTCTCTGTGATTGTCATCTACCGTCCACCGGGACAAGTGGGTAACTTTGTGGACGAGCTAGACACACTGCTGTCTTCAATCCCAGATCATGACTGCCCATTACTTGTCCTCGGTGACATGAACATTCACTTGGACAAATCAAACTCAACAGACTTTCTGTCTCTGATTCAGTCCTTTGATCTAACACGGTTTCTCAGCCCCCTGACCCACAAAGCTGGCAAGGTGCTTGACCTTGTTCTTGTCTGAAACTGTCCCACCGAGTGCTTAACTGTCACTCCTCTACACGTCTGTCCACTTTTTCATTCAGTTCACGGTATGCCTACAGGAACAGCCCATTGTTCCAGCAACGCTGGTCTCACACCGCCGCAACCTCCGTAACCTGTCTCCCACTCACTTTGCCTCAGTGGTAGCATCCGTTCTACCTCCCCTCAACACATTTTCCTCACTCGAGGTCAACGATGCCGCACAATCTCTTTGCTCTACATTGAGCTCGTGCCTGGATAGCCTGTGTCCTCTGTCCACCAAGCCTGCCCGCCCGAACCAGTCCCACCCATGGCTAACTGATACCATCCGTGGGCTCCGTACTGATCTCAGAGCCGCTGGAAGAAAATGGCAAAAAAACAAAGACCCTGCCAACCTTAAGGACTACCAACTGCTCCTATCCTCCTTCTCAACAAGCATCAATGCTGCCAAAACTGCGTTCTATAATGACAGAATTAGCAGTGCTACTGACTCAAGGAAATTATTTTCTTATAATAAATATCTAATATATTTACTTTTAAAATGCTACTAAATCCTCCTCCACCACCCACAAACTTGTCTGCTGATACCTTTGCTGCCTTATTCACAGGCAAAGTGGCGACTATAACTAGCCAATTCTCTAAATCTCTCAAAATCAACCTTCTACTCCCGCCCTGGTCAGCTCCCACTGTGTGAGCACAGCACAGGAAAACCTACCATGTAACCGTCCTTATACATGTCTCCCTCCATCTCCCTTGGGAAATGGCGCAAAAGGCTCAACACCAAGGTTAACATGTAGCAGTCCTACTACATCTGTTCCTCTGCCATCCCAGGACAATAGCACTTCACTCTCCTTGTTTACTCCTCCCACTACATGCCCACTGGACCCGATTCCTACGAATCTCCTCCAAGCCATATCTCCTACTGTGGTCCTGGCAATCACTCATGTGATAAATACTTCTCTGGCTTCAGGAACCTTCCCGACCACTTTCAAAAGGGCTCGGGTTACACCCTTGCTTAAATAGCCCTCACTTGACCCACCTCAAGTTGAGAACTATCAGCCAGTTTCTCTTCTACCATTTTTATCAAAAACTATCAAACGGTCAGTCTTTAAACAGGTCTCAGAACTCCTCTCACGGAATGACCTTCTAGATCCATATCAGTCTGGTTTTAAGAGTGCCCACTCTACTTGATCTAGAGCTGGTCCGAATGTCATTTTTTGAGCTTCAACAGTAATTAAGAGCGAATAATCGGAGCAGAATCTGGGAATAGTTTCCCGGGCGGGGGTCCAGGCGGAGAGCGCACGGGATGATGGTTGGTAGTGGAACTAAATCTAACACATTATTATGCAAAATTCACTTTTAATTTTAATTATAGCGACAAAATGCTCTTCTTCTACAATCGGCCTAATATAATTAGGCTTATTTAAATAAGGAAAAAGGAAATTTGACTGTTTTGATCTGTAATGAAATTAAGCAATTGTAAAATTAATTAACGCCATAACTTCCACACTACTGCAGTCATCAGTCAGTTTAAAGTGCTCCCACACAGCTGAGGGCTTAATTTAGTTTGTCCTTTGATATGAACTGGAGCGTCGCGTTCACTGCTGTCGGCGGAGGTCAGGTGCGTGAAAAAAACCCCCCAATAATCGAATCTCATAATTGAAAATCGAATGTGTACCGACGGTCGAATATTCGTATATTCGGGCCCAGCCCCAACCGAAACGGCTCTTTTGTCTGTAACAGAAGCCCCAAGGTCAGCTAAAGCTGCAGCCCAATCCTTGGTTCTTATCCTGCTTGACCTATCAGCTGCCTTTGACACAGTCAATCACATGATCCTCCTATCCGCGCACTCAGCAATGGGCATCTCGGGTAAAGCACTACTGTGGTTCGAATCTTACCTCTCGGGGCGTTCCTACAATGTTTTGTGGCAAGGACAATTATCCTCCTCCCACTGCCTCAAGGCTCAGTACTAGGGCCCCTTCTCTTCTGAATTTACACCACCTCACTGGAGCTGATCATTCGCTCACACGTCTCTTACCACTGCTACGCTGATGATACGCAATTCTACCTATCCTTCCTGCCAGACGTCCCCACCGTCTCGGCGCGAATCACAGACTGTCTCTCTGACAAATCTGCATGGATGAAGGCTTGCCACCTTCAACTAAACCTCTCTAAGAGTGAACTCTTGGTCATTCCAGCCAAGCAATCTATCCACCATAACATCAAACTACAAACTGGCTCCTCAACCATCACTCCAACCAGAGTGGTGAGAAACTTGGGTGTCATGATTGATGACCAGCTGTCCTTTTCAGACCGTGTTGCTGCTGTCTCTTGGTTGTGCCGCTTTGCTCTATACAACATCAGAAAAATCAGGCCCTACCTCACTCATAGCAGCTTTTAAGTCCCCAGATCTCTTTTCAAGGAACTAAAAGATTCCTTCAGCCCACTGTTGTGTGCATTTCCACCGTGGTCTAAAGACCTGCGAAGATTAGGCAAATTAACTAGCTGACGTAGGCTGTATGCCTGTACGTCATACAAAGCGATGCACAGGCATCATTATTTGTAACCACTATCCATGAGCAACATTTATAAAAGAACATCAGATTTGACTGGAATATAATGAAAAACTACAGGCTGTGCTGGACCCTTAAAGCAGCTTTTTTGTGTGGGAGCTATAATGAAGAGACACATGATAAAGTTCGTTACACATTTAATAGTAGCCAAACAAACTAAAGCCATAAAGTTCTTAAAATAACTCCAGCACAGAGAAAGCAACACACAAATAAAATTGCGACAGTTTGGAAGGTTATTAAAACATTTCCAGCGACAAGAGCTGAGTGTCGGAGGAACTTGATGTTTAACGAGCTTAATTACCTGCTGTAATCAGCTGTTCCGCTTGTTTTGGAGAGGACACCGACTTCGGCTCTGTGTAAAAACCTCCTGACTGATGAAAACTTAAAACAACAACTTAGGACCCAGTATTTAGCATAAACACACCGCTGCACGCTGGCTGCCGTTTCCAATATAGTTAATGCCAACATATGATCTCAGGCCGACATCGGCGAGACTTGTGTGGCTTGACTGTTGATTTTGATTTATTGGTTTGCAAGCAAAGGTGGAAAAGAGACGAGCAGTCGTAGAAAAACAGCCGACATTCTCCAGTTAGCCAGTAGCCTCTACTTGCCCATTCACACTTTCACTGCAAGGCAAGCCCCACCCCCTCACAGTACCGGTACTTTCGGAAAGTACTACCCCCCGAGCTGGGATTTTTTGGGCGGTAAAATGAAGACCCTAGAACTACATTTAGACCCTGGTCCGGCGAGATCCTCCAAAGCTTCCTAGTTCTGGGGTATAGTTCCTTTGGTCGAAATGCAGCTAATATGCCACCCAGCTTCTGGTACAGGCCATGGTTACCTCTCGCCTCGACTATTGCAATGCCCTCCTAGTGGGTCTTCCAGCTTGTGTGGTGAAACCCCTACAAATGGTTCAGAATGCAGCAGAGCGTCTGGTTTTTGATCAGCCCAAAAGGACGCATGTCACTCCACTGCTGTGTGACCTCCACTGGCTAACCGTGGCCTTCAGAATCAGATTCAAGTCACTAATTCTTGCATACAGAATGACTACTGGGTCTGCAGCCATCTACCTAAACTCCATAATACAAGTTTAAGTTCCTTCTCGGCCACTACGCTCCTCCAACGAACGCCGCCTGGCTCTGCCATCCCTTCACACAAAGCATTCACAGTCCCGGCTGTTCGCATCTGTGACACCACGATGTTGGAATGAGCTATCACATGCCATCAGAGCAGGGGCGTCCCTCTCTAACTTCATGAAGCTGTTGAAAACTTATCTCTTCCGAGAACACTTCCTCTTATAACCTCTAACTCATTTAACATGCACTTCCTGTTCTCTTCTTTCCCTAGGTATTTACCCCCATTGATGCGATATGTGCCATTAGCGCTTACTAATATTTATTGCTGATTTTATTAATATGTATTGTCAGTTGTAGATCTTGTGCTGTATTTTATGCTCTGTTAATGATTGTATGTTGTTCCTCAAATGTAAGTCGCTTTGGATAAAAGCGTAAAGTCTTGTAAATGTAAAAACAACCCACAGAAATGGAACAGCTGTAACTGGATCTAATATTCAACTAGTGGTAAAAATGTATAGCCTACTATTATATGAATTTTTAATGAATTTAGTATTTAATATTACTGTTATACTAACAGTATGCTATTAACTAAACATTATAGTATTTATTTAATAGACTCATGTACAGTTCCTCCTCCAGGTTGTGGATAGAGACTCTGCATTAGACCAGTGTGCCAATATTTGCTGCTTCTAGCCGCCTCCTCCTTCATAGAGCAACATGCTCCCCTTGTTCTGTTTACATCTGTTTTACTAGCTATTGTTATAAATAGTGTATTGTTTAACTTTGTTCAAGTTGAGAAATACACATTTCAAAATGTCAGTATTTCGCGCATTCCTTGATAATTAAGCATGTAGACTCATAGTACCATTGTTCTATTATAATCGAATCGCAACTGCAAATAGCAATATTGTTCACAATAATCGCAATATGATTTTTCTCCAAATCATGCAGCCCTGCTCTGACTTATAATGTGCTGAGACGGCACGTCATTTTACATGCGAATGTCATAGAGAAGTAAGGTGACCTAGTATAAAGCGTGAAATGTCCATAAAAGTGGTGTGCTATTTTTACACCATCCCATGAATTCACATTGGCCTGGGGGCATGTGGTTGGGGAACAGGAAGTGCAGGGCAGGCATGAAGGACAGACAATATGCAGCTTCCATTATCAAGTTGTAACCAGAATAAACAAACCTTGGACAATTCCAAAACACCAGCGATGTAAAATGTCAATTTCAAAGTGAAAATGCCAACTAAAGAATCCGCCGACACACTTCTCCCAAGCAGAAACAGCATTCCAAACTGAAGCGGTTGTTGATCACTAATACTAAATTGTGAATCACTGCAACCACGAGGGGTACTTGAGCATATAATCATAAATGTGCACAAAAAAAAAGTTAGGCTGATGGGTCCAGTCGTATGCAAGATTTTTTGTCGACCGATGCACACACAACTAATGTATGATCCCCTCGAGGCTTAGGCCTGGCGGAGTTAAAAACATTTTTTCCACTAAGCTCTAATGTTATCTTCTCATACATAAATTAAATTCCGCCCCCGCCCCTTCCCATTACTCCTACTTATTCTTTGGGGGAAAAAGTAGTTCCAGTGAAAACTGCTCACTATCAGGTCGGATCGGATTAATAGCAATGTTGCTTCAGTTAAATTTTTTTTACTGTCATTGTTCAATCAAAAGAAAATTCCAAATTCCATGTATTGAGGGGGCAGGGTTAACCCCAGGGACTGATATGTAAAAACCTGAGCAAATAAAGCATAACCATCTACATGGCCAAATAACACTAAAAGTAAAGAATAAAATATGTAACATTATGATGAGTAACAATACATCAATACAGTATTGTATTGTGAAATCAGACAGGGATTACCTGTAGCCCAGCTAATAAATCGGCGTGTATACATTATCGGCTGAAATTAGGTAATTGCAGATGAATTGGTATTAGGGATGAAATGATTACCGGTTTAATGATAAACCATGGTAAAATTCCCGATTGTTATTATTACCGTACATTTTTTAATTACCATGATAACCGGTTTTGGTTACCGCGCTATTATAAACTCACAGCAAAAATTGTCCAGCATTAACCAAAGTTAGCGAAGCATGCACGCAAGTGCAGTATGCAACGTGGGTTTGTTTGGGTCAATGACAACACCGCGGAAGACAGCGCAACAAAGATTTTTCAGTCACTCTGAAGTCTGGTCGTATTTTAGTTTATATGAGAGCGCTGAGGGAAACTTGATTGAAGAAAATGACCTTACAGTGAGCGCAGGGTGAGTTAACTTTAAGCTTTGGTTTGTCTGTCTGACTTGCTAACAGCGCATAAACTGAAGCTCTCAGTGTTAGCTGCTCTTGTAAAAATGCTACACGTTGTTCTGCTGCTGTATGCGTTGTCGGCAGTCTATTCGTCCACTGCACATAACACCTTATCTTCATGATTTTAAATCTAGCAGCTATCAAATTAGTTGTAAAAGTGTCTGAACAGAGGAAACGCAACACACTCCTCTGTATTTATGTCAGTTTTTGGGCTCATTGCAGTTACTATCACTGTCTTCTAAATACTTATTTGCTTTCATGTAACTGTGCATGGGGTCATTGCATTACCTATATATAAAATCTTGATAATGATACTTACATGACACATGCACACTTAGATGATTTTCATATGTTTACAAAAGGTATTTAGGGCCTGAGCACGACCGTGTGAGGTCCCTATTGAATTTGCTAAGATTATATATATATTTTTTTTCCTGCAAAGTAGGCTCCATTGACAGGGCCTAAACATACTCGAAAACTCACCAAACTTTGCAAACATGTCAGAACTGGTGAAAAATTTCGTATTTTATGGGTTTCACGCATGGGCGTGGCAAAATGACTCGCTAGCGCCACCTAGAAAATTGGAAAGGATTATCCCCTCGTTCACGTTCAACCTACATATACGAAATTTTCTGGGGACATGTATCATATCAAGACGCACAAAAAAGCCTCAAGAACCCATACCCTAAAGTCAACAGGAAGTCGGCCATTTTGAATTTTATGGCCATTTTTGGATGATTTACACACTCCGTACTTTAATGAACTCCTAGGGATTTAGTCGGATCGACGTCAAATTTCTGCTGTGCCTTCTAAAGGCATTGACGATGAAAAGTTGTGCTATTTGCGAGTTTTCGTCAATAGTTGTAAGTTCAGTGTATATGCTCACATCTGGACCAAAGTGTACATGTAGGATGACAGTCCCGCCCTGAACACATGTACATGCTGACATTCACCCACAGTCATAGCGCCACCTGCTGGCAAAAGGAAGTGACCTTTAACGAAGCAGCCCCCATAAATGTATATATTTTAATTAGTGCCTTTACTTATTCACCTTTGTTATAATTACCTTATTTATTTATTCTCCGTTATAATCTTCAACTTTATTTATTAATAATTTTTTTAATGTATTTATTTATGTGTGTTTTAATATTTTTGTCTGTTTTATTCTTCCTTTGTATTTATTTACCTTATTTATTTTCATCCATAGTATTTATTTCTGCCTGTCCTTTTTAAATTTCTGTATGCATTTCTGCCTCATTATGCAAATGAGGAGGGGCTGTGTCTCAAGGGGTCATCTTCTCTGCTATTGGTGGACCAGTCAGACAGGAGAGCTCTAGGCCTACTCTGCCTGCAGACATCAACGATCTTGCCCCTCATACAGTCAGATGGCTTCCTTCAGTGCGCTGAGGTGTTTAACAACTCTGAAGACACTACTACCAGCCATGTCTTCCTTCTCTTTTCACGTAGACACTCAGACAGACAGTGCTTTCAGTTTGCTGCATGCATGGACACAGAACTGCGGTATAGGGAGAAGCACACGGTCAGCTAGCTGCAGCTAAATCTGGATTGCACTCGTATTCAATTCTGTATGGAAAATTCAGTTTTAACGGAGCAGAGCGAGCTGACAGGCAGAGTTAGAGACTTTTTCTGTCCGTTTCTCTCTTTACAAAGACGCATGTTGCAGTCAGAGTCTTCTCTGAAGAGGGCAATGAAGTCTCAGTAGTACACGATGCGAGCACCACATACAACACAATATATCAAATTACACAACGGATATACAGTATGAAAATAAGATTGATTGGATTATACTCACAGGAAGTATAAAACCTGTTACATGCGTCTATTAAAAGTAAAGTAACACAAAAATGTCAGGGAAATTACTTTACTTAGATTTAAGTACTGCAGTTGTACATTTGAAATACCTTCCTACCTTTCTGATAGGAAGCCTTCTTGAGGTGGTATAAAACATTTCTTCTTATATTCTGATTTGAGTTATGGACAACTATGACCACATGAATTAAAAAAATTAAACATTTCACTGCCCAAGTCACCTATAACACAAGTCTTGTTCATTAGACTACATGCTGTACAGTATTTGTGGACAGATTTTGTCCCAGGATTTATCATGCATTTCTTCTTCTTCGTTCTTCTTCATGATTTAGAATAATAAGGTGAGAAATGGGTCTGTTCTGAGTTCATCCTGCACTGCAGCAGCTAATAAAGTTCATTTAATCCCAAAAACGCTTTTCTTTTAGGCAGGCTGGAGCAGAAAACAACTCACCTTTCTCAAGTTGTACAGTAATGTCACATGTGTATGAAGGTGGATCAAACAAGCTAATCTTAAATGTCAAAGTAGAGAGGAGCCTAGTAGGCCTATTTATTTTCATTCATTACACAATATGAATAAGCTATGCAGACAGTTGTAAAGAAAGAACATCTTTTTCTTCTGTTCTCTACTTGTTATAGTTACACAGTATTAGGGGTGTGGGCTGTATTAAAAGTATCCACTGTTCTCCCATGCTCTAACACACAGTAACGATGAAATGTGTGCTGTTCTCACATTCTTCCTCTGTATGTACACATAAACAACAAGGCAGGGAAATATAAAAGGAATTTATTTTATTGTTTGGGTACATTATTGTTCAGTGTACATGCTCACATCTGAAACAAACTTTACGTGCTTGATAACTCTCCCACCCCGCAGACATCTACACGCCAATACCGATTTATATTCATAGCGGCAAGTGCTATGTAGCTCCACATAGTGGAAACAGGAAGTGACATATTGCACCATCATGCGGCGTCGGAACCGCGTAGCAAATTCACAGCCGCACCGGCAGAGCTCCAGAATGTGCAACTCGGCCGGCTCACACCCGGACGCGCTACAAGTGCGAGGGCCCGCCCAACGCTGCTTGCAGCTTTAATTGTTGGTATTTTATTTTTTATGCAAACAAAATGGGAACTGTATTAGTCATTTTCAATATAAAACTTGCTGAAATGGTTTCAGTACATTTTAATCTTTTTTGGCACATTTTTACAATTCCGTGATAATACTGATATGAAAATGAAATGAAAAAGATTAAAATATAGTGATACACAGAGGCAGCAAACACTGAGAGCTTCAGTTTACAAGCTGTTAGCAAGTCAGACAGACAAACCAAAGCTAAAAGTTAACTCACCCTACGTTCACTTTAAGGTCATTTTCTTCAATCAGGTTTCCCTCAGCGCTCTAATAAAAACTAAAATATGACCGGACTTCAGAGTGACTGAAAAATCTCCGCAGCGTTGTCTTCCACCATGTTGTTATTGACCCACACAAACCCACATTGCATTCTGTGCATACCTGCCTGCTTCTGGGAAACGTTGGACAGTGATTGCCGTGAGATTATAATAGCGCGGTTAACTATACCCGGTTATCATGGTAATTAAAATGTGTACGGTAATATTAACTGTAGGGAATTTTACCATGGTTTACCGTTAAACCGGTAATCGTTTCATCCCTAGAGATGGACCCTTCAATCATGCTATGAGTGTTGTTGTTGCATAGTTTGTCCACCAAAATGCATCCTGCAACTCTCCGGTTGGCAGCTCGTTTCAAACACTAGCAATCAGCCAACATAATCAGCTGTACTTTTGTTCAAAGTACTGTTTATAACAATAAAAATGTTTCTTTATAAACTTCATTATGTCATGTTATCTTTGTGAAGTCTTTTAACTACACATAACAAATGTTAGAGGTAAACTTTGTTTATGTTTTGTGTTTCTGAAAAGAAGGGGAAAAGAATTATCAGAATCAGAATGTCAGATTTTAAAATCCTCAAATATCAAAATCTGTGTTGGTCGGGCTCTAATTACCTGCTCAAACTGTGTTCATAACAAGTAACAGAAGATGACATACAGAAGATGAAGCAGAGTAAAAACAAGGACTGAAAGATATCAAGCAAAAGGTGAAGGAGCTGTTCTGGAAAGAGCAATCAAAGATGATTTTCTTTTGGTCGACCATCAAGTACCTGCTGGCTAGAATAAAAAGAAGAAATGTGTGAGTACCTAAAAAGCCTAAGGAATAAACCCTAATAAAGAAGCAAGCTGCTGTGAGAAGGTTTTAAAATCTCTCTCTCAAACTCCTGCCCCTGAACATGCACTCTTGATGCGAAGCATTTCAGAAATCTCATGAACCACTGTGGCAACATGCTCATGGTAAAATCATTCAGAGAGGGGCCAATGTTAAATACATATACACAACTAAATAAGCAGTGTAATTTATATAAGCCAACTCAGCTGGCAAAACCTCAAGAATGTGTGCATGAAAAAACAACCACACAGAAAGAACCACAGTATAGCCAGGATCGCTGGCTTCACGTGCACCTGCAAGCCTACACACACACACACACACACACACACACACACACACACAAAAGTGCTCTGGTATTTATCCTGGATCAACCCAGGACAGATTTACAAGAGGTGCGGCCACATTCATTAACACAGGTCTTGGCCCATGGGGCTGTATTTATTAACACACACTTTCACACGGGCACACCAATCATTGCAAAGCTCAGACTGCAGACTACTGCTACTTTTCATAGGGGAACCACTGTGAAGCTAAGAAAAAAACAAGACACCTGACAGATCCTCTTGCAGATTGGACGAATCCGAGATAATATGTTTAAAAGGTTTAAAGAGCTTGAGGTTACATGTTCATTGATCAGTGGCAGTGCTTGTAAATACAGCCAAACAAATGAGTAACAAGAAAGCAATTCTTTTTTTCCCCCTCTTCCCTGAGTGCAACGAGTTCACTGAGTTCACAAAGCCACCACTGCCAGCTTCATATTACAGGAAGATAACTTCTCAAGAGCTTTAAATCTTTCACTCCAACTTCATTTCTGTAACTTCATTCATCTTTACTCACCTCTCTTGCCCGGACAAAAGTCAAAAATGTGTGGTCGTCTGCGCAGCTGTCCTCAGATTCACCCTCTCCTCCTGCCTTGTCCTTCTCTATCACTCTTCCTCTGCGTTGCTCCTCCCTTTCTTTTTCCTCCCTTCTCTTCTTCTCTCCTCCCACCATCTGCTGACAATGTAAACAATCCACCTTTGACAGTATATGTCTCTCTTTTCTCTTGGTTTCTATCCCCTCTCTTAACTCAATTCTCTCCGAGGCGTCTAATCAGACCCTGTAAGCCAGGGTGCCAATGAGAGGCCTGTGGAGGGGCACCCAGGCTTGTTTCAACCACGTCATGGCCCTATTCTGCCAACTGGGTGAGTGCCAGGCCTTCATAAAACACTAGCAGGCTACAAAGACATGTCCTGCCTCCCCATTTCCCTCCTTCCTTTTCCAGTCCGTCACATACTGTGGATTCTGATGAGTATGGCTGAGCTTGTGGCTGATAACCCTTGTATCCACTTGTACAACAAATAACTTACTCTGGCTCAAAGCTCTGATTCTGGCTCTTGTTCCACATGTTGAGAAAGTAAATATGGCTAAAACCTCTGAAATGCTCCAGCTTTGAAGAGAAAAATGACTGGTGACAACAAGAAACACTTGCTAAGTGGAAAACCAAAAAACAATGTATCATTTAGAGCCCGACCATCAAATCAGGGTGCCGACATTATCGGCCGATATGAGCTAATTGGTATCGGTGTTTATACAGTAAAATCAGCAGTGTATCAAATACTTGTTCTCCCCACTGTAACAGCCAACAAATGACAATCAAAAAAGAAACGGACTGCGGCCTATAATGGAGCAAATGGCTCTATGAGTCAACTTGCTTAATTATCAAGGAATGCACGAAACACTGAGATTTTGAAATGTGTTTTTCTCAACTTGAACAAAGTTAAACAACAAACAATATTTATAACAATAACTAGAAAAAACAGAAGTAAGCAACAAATATTGGCACACTGGCACCGGCTCAATGTACATCTGTCTAATGCGGCATTCAGACCAAATGTGAATTTAATCCACGCAACGCTCTCCTCGCGGGGGTTTTATCACTGGACAACTGCTGAATGACAACGCGATAACGCAAATAAACACAACTCGCCATTACTACAGCTGTATAAACATGTATAAAGTAAACATTTTGCTGTGATTAAATAGCAATACGGGTCAAACTGATGCCAAAATAACTACAACATGATGCAGATTTGTTAAACATATAATTTCATGCTTTGTCAGGTCTGTCAGCAAGACAACAACTTCTAAAATATTTGTTTTCTGAATGGAGTTTGGATCAATCAGAGCTATGCTACGCTAACTTGGTCACAGTAAAGTACAACAATAGCTGGAATAAAGTTACATACACATGTTTTATGAACTCACCAGGTAGTTCAACCTCCTCGCTTTCTTTTCTCCCAGCAATGTCCAGGATGTGCACAGAATCTAGTTGCTGAGAAGCTCCAGTGAAGATAATCAAAATTTAAGTAAAATGCTAATTTAATAAAAGCAGTTTACTCCGAGCTCCTCCTGCGAGCAAACGGCAGCTCTTCGCCGGCCAGCAGATTTTCAATCGCCCGCTCTGCCTGCCCCTCTCCACACAACGCTCTGAAGCCGTCTGTGACGTACGGACAATCTCAACGTTGATAGGCTATCGCGACTCAGCGTCATGCAAATTTCTCGCTTGATTTGAAAATATTCAACTCACTCGAATTTATTCGCGTTGCCTTCGCTTCGCTGGCACCGCCCCCTTCACTTCGCTTCGCACCACCCAACAGAAAATCGCGGCTCTACGTGTCTTTCCATCGACTTTGTATGTAAACTCACCGCCCCGAACGCTCGCTTCGCTTTTGGTCTGAAAGCACCATAATGCAGAGTCTCTATCCACAACCTGGAGGAGGAACTGTACATGATTGTATTAAATAAAGAGTTTTACGTTTAGTTAATAGTATACAGTTAGTATAACAATATTAAATACTACATTCATTAGAATTTCATATAATAGTATACTTTTTTTTTTACCACTAGTTGAATATTAAAACCACTTTCAGCGGTTTCATTTCTGTGGGTTGTTTATAATTCATTAAATCCTTGTGCAAGCCAAATGCTCTACATCGGTCTCTAATTTGTTAATGCTAAGTACTAACTTGTCAATAATCATATTGTTCAAAATTTAATGATTTGTGTGTAGCACGTCAAACTTTTTTTAATGTCCCGCCGCCCTACTGCTTCAGCTGCAGACGATGCCGCTCTGTCGCTGTCACAGAGCGACTGGACCACCGGCATTTCTTTCAGTGCTCCAGTGACGAGTCCAACTATGTGTTGAACGATCAGCAGCTTATCTGTTTTTGGGGGCACATGCGAGAGGCCGGTGTGGGCGGAGATAATGAGCAGACTGCAGCGCACACAGAGAAGAGAGCGTCACATAGCTTGCACTTTTTCTGTTTGATTAAATCGCACACTTTTGCGGTTATGTAATCGCATACGACTACATCGCGATTGCGATTAGTTGTGCAGCCCTATCTAGTATCATGTAGAACCTTTCAGGATTACGTTGTGTCGCAAATGCAAGCAAAACCACAAGCTGTTACTAGATATTGGAAGTGAAATACAGTTCAAAAGTACCCATCTTTTATCTGTAGAGAGGCTCAACAATATGAGGAATTTAAAATGGTAATCTCATGTTGATGACTTTATCAACTGTCGCTAATGATACCTTCAGGCAGATCATAGTAAAACTCAAGTAGATGTTTATGAAATCTTCTCATTATTGCAGAGAACAAGTTGCTAATCAGAAATTGTTTTAAAAATATATTCTCTTTTACCAAGTGCATTGGATTTGCTATACAAATCTCAGATACTATTAGCATTGCAATGCAATGCCATGCCATACACAGGCTGACAATAAATAGTAATAAATGTGTTAGCATCACTTTACAGGTTACTAGTCCAGTATAGAATTAAATTTAAAATCCTGGTCCTTACATTTAGAGCCCTGCATGGTCAAATTCCTCCCTTGAGGTCATCAGGTCAGAGGTGGTTAGGTGTTTCCCACACTGATTTTAAAACCAGAGGGGATCGATCATTCCAAGCAGTGGCACCTAGGCTGTGGAATACATTGCCTCCCTTCCTACGTTGTGTGAATTCTGTCGATTCCTTTAAAAAGCACTTGAAGACTCTGCTTTCAAGCAGGCTTTTAGGTTTTTTTTTTATGGTTGTTTGTGTTTACGTTTACCATTTGTATTTAAATTTTCTTATGCATTGTATTTTACTTTGTTGTATCGTATCGCATTTGTGAAGCACTTTGCGATTTTTATCTGTGGGTGCTATACAAATAAACTTTACTTACTTACTATCCTTATGAAGGTTAAAAGTTAAAATTTTGTTGAGACTTGTAATGTGTTAATTCAATTCTCTATATAACTTTATGTTGCCCCCATGTTACCACACTTCAGAGGAGAGTCAAAGAGAACAACAACTTGCAATTGGCCACTTTAAACACCTTTTCTCATGATTGGATGCACCTGTCTATGAAGTTCAAGGCCTAATGAGCTCACAAAACCAATTGTGTGTTCCAATTAATCAGTGCTAGGAAGTTAAAGGTATTCAAATCAACAAAATGACAAGGGTGCCCAAATTTATGCGCCTGTCTAATTTCGTTTTGATAGATATTGCACATTTTCTGTTCATCCAATAAATGCTATTTCACTACTGAAATATTACTGTATCTTTCAGTTATTTGATAGCTCAAAATGAAAATCATGGAAATGGTCAGGGGTGCCTAAACTTTTGCATACGACTGTACACACTGTCCCTGTCCTGAAGAGACATCCATTCAGGCAAATAGGTGAAAACATCTGTGTGGGTCAATTCATTCAAATTGCAAAAAAAAAAATAATAATAAAAAAAATAGCCAACCTTTCTAACCTACTCTAGTGGTATCAAGCATTGCAGTTTTACATATTGATGTTTTGAAATATCCGTCTGTTGTGTTTCTGCCTCAACAACACAGTACAGCTGAAAATATAATGACATTCATTAAGGCTTTCATTGGAACCATTTTCTAGTGAAGAAATTAGAGGACGATTCATCGGTCTGCCGATTTTATTGGTTGATATGGGCCTATCGCAGATTTATCAGTATTAGCGTATATGTTTTCTGATAACTCATGAATTTTATAACAACATATAATGCAGAAAAGGATGTTTGAGGTGATTTAGATATAGTGTTATCATGTAGTTTGTCCAGCAGAGTGTGCTCTGACTCCACGGTTTACAGCACTCTCAATGAGCACTGTCTGTAGCACATGTCACAAAGTGCATCACAGCGGAACAGACAGTGGTGTGGACAGAGTCAAGAGGTGACTTCATGGAAAGCTGCTGACTAGTTTGTGAAGTATGTACTGGAAAGTTAGTAAACAATGCCCCCATTTTCTCTTTTTTAATATAAATAATTTAATGTTAACCCTGTCCCTGAAACCACCACGCCATGCTTATCACATGCCATATAGCGATATTGTTTCAATCAGGGGATAATGGCACACATTTTCAGACAGTCTTTCCTGACAGGCACTGATTGTGTTACACTCTGTTGTTCAGATGAAAATAGAAGCAGTTGTGTAAAGAATGAGAGCTTGAGATGAAATTTAAACGTTGGCTCCTTTCTCACCTCGACACAGCGGGCCAATTGCTGCATAAAGTGGGTGTGAATGTCGGATTGCTTTCAGAAAGTTACAGAAATGGTCAGACACAGGTCCCCTTACACTCTGACATCAGAAAGGTGTCGGGGAGTGGGGTTTCCGAAGCTATTCCATATTCCGACAAGCACTTATGAAGAAGCACACCATATTGGTAGCTTTAAGTAAGATTACATATTTTACACTTTTAGCTAATGCTTTTATCCAAAGTGACTTACAACTGCTATATATGTCAGAGGTCACACACCTCTGGAGTAACTAGTGGTTAAGTGTCTTACTCAGGGACACATTAGTGGATGTGTCACTGCAGGGAGTTGGTCTCTCAAACCAAAGGTATGTGTCTTATCCACTGCTCCATCACGACCCCATTTTCATATTTTTCAGAAATGGGATGAACAGACACTTAAAAAGAATAACAAACATGCGACACTATTTAAAAAAAAAATTAAAAAAAGACCTTTGGTGCCAGGCGGCTGAAGGTTGTCTCCAGTGAGGGTGCACCAGCCAACAGGGAAGATGTCACGCGAGTCATAGCGGCAGTAGTAGTCAAAGGCTCCCCGCCAGCCATCAAAGGTGACCAGCACCTCGACACCTCGCAGGGCACCCACTGTGGCTGGACAGATAAAGTGGGGATTTTTACGGTCCACCGCCTCCAGCTTCATGCCTACTTGGAAGGAGTTCTGCTCCGGGGCGGGAGGCTCCTGCTGGGGAGCATGGAGAGAAAGAAACAGGGTCAGGTATGAAGTGGGCATGCGTGACTATCTGCGCATCCATTCGTACCTGGAAAGTACACAAAAAAAATCAACCAAATGCTGGGGAAATTTTACTGTGGGTGATATTGGTCATTATGGCAGCCAGTCATCTTTGGTGGACCAAAATAATGATGAGTAACTATGACTAGTAAATTAACATTCTTGTTTTCTCCCTGATATAGGACAGTATCGGAGTTTATTGAGCTTGTGAGCCATGTACAGGTACCTTGTGAAAGATGCGAGAGGGAGCCATCTCAGCCCCATTTAGTGTTTTCAGAAGGAACATGGGCCAGGAGGACGCATTGAGACGGAAACCTGGAGAGGAAGACAATTGTTGTCAAAACTACACAATCTTTATATCCAAGGGTTGAGTGATGAACATGGTAACTATTAAAGCTTCAACGATCAATTTATTAGTCAATAATCTTTCTTTCACTATTTTTTTGACATAGACTAAACAATTAATCTGAGAAAAATAATTAGCAGATTATTCATTAATGAAAAGGATCAATTTGTGGTAAAAGTCTGAATACGCAGACACAGTGCTTGTGTGTCTTTTCCAATGGGTATTCAGAATCAGAAGGAGCTTTATTGCCAAGTAGTGTTTTACACATACGAGGAATTTGCAGTGGTGATAAGGTGCTACACGTAGACAAACATACAGTCAACATAAACAAATGTAGAAATATATAAATATGGAATGGAAGAACAACGTTACACATTCATACATGTGCATTATTCTAGGTCTGTGCCGTGCAGAAGTAACGCAACGGAAGAGAATATTGTGTACATGTGAATATATAAACTGACAACATAAAAATATACAACAAAAAAGATCAACAATCAACAAATATGTGCGATGTGCCAGGTCTGTGCCCGACACGAGATGAAACAGTATTTACATGTGCAGAGACATTTGTATAATTTGAGGCTATTTGCAGACGGGAAGAAACTGTTTTTGTGGCTAGAAGTTTTGGACCTGATGGACCGCAGCCTCCTGCCAGAGGGGAGAGTCTGAAACAGTTTGTGTCCGGGGTGGGAGGAGTCAGCTGCAATCTTTCCTGCACGCCTCAGAGTCCTCGAGGTGTACAGGTCCAGAATAGAAGGAAGACTGCAGCCAATCACCTTCTCCGCAGAGCAAATGATACGCTGCAGCAGCGTACCAGATGGTGATGGAGGAGGCGAGGACTCAATGATGGCGGTGTAGAAGTGCACCATCATTGTCTTTGGCCGGCTGAACTTCTTCAGCTGCTGCAGGAAGTACATCCTCTGCTGAGGCTTCTTGGTGAGGGAGGTGATGTTCAGCTCCCACTTGAGGTCCTGGGAGATGATGGTGCCCAGGAAGTGGAAGGAGTCCACAGTGGTGACTGGGGAGTCACACAGGATGACGGGGGAGGGTGGGGCTGTGCTCTTTCTGAAGTCCACGACCATCTCCACGGTCTTCAGAGCGTTGAGCTCCAGACTGTTCTGGCTGCACCAGGTCACCAGATGATCGATCTCCCACCTGTAGGCGGACTCATCCACACCTGAGATGAGCCCAATGAGGGTGGTGTCATCCGCAAACTTCAGGAGCTTGACAGACTGGTGACTGGAGGTGCAGCTCTTGGTGTACAGGGAGAAGAGAAGGGGGGAAAGAACGCAGCCTTGAGGGGAACCGGTGCTGATGATCCTGGAATCAGAGACATGTTTTCCCAGCTTCACGTGCTGCTTCCTGTCCATCAGGAAGTCAGTGAGGGGAGGGGGTGGAGCTGGCCAGCTCTGAGGAGGGAGGGGAAGAAGTGGTGGACTGAGGCTGAAGCTGAGTGGAGGAGTCACGGGGGATGGTGTCCGATTGACTCTCAAAGCAGCAGTAGAACTGGTTCAGCTCATTTGCCAGGCAAGAATCGTTTATGGAGTGGGGGACTTTAGGTTTATAGTTTGTGATCTGTCTGAACCCCCTCCAGACAGAAGCGCCGTCGTTTGCAGAGAACTGGTTCTTTAGTCTCTCTGAGTACAGTCGTTTAGCTTCTCGCACCTCCCTGCTAAACCTGTACTTTAACGCCCTGCACCCGGCCCTGTCACCACTCCTAAATGCCTCCTCCTTTTTTAACCTGTCTGAGTTTAGCTGTAAACCAGGGTTCTTGAAAACATCCCAGTCAGTGCAGTCCAAACATGCCTGGAGGTCCTCAACAGCTTCACTAGTCCAGTGAAGCTGTTGAGGACCTAGTTCTTTGATGTCCTCACTACAGGTTTACAGAGCTTTAGTTTTTGACTGTAAGCAGGAATCAGATGGACCATCACGTGATCAGAGTGTCCCAGTGGAGCGTGTGTGACGGCGTGATAGGCGCTGCTAACTGTGGTGTAGCAGTGATCCAAAGTGTTCCCCTCTCTGGTTGGACACTTTATAAACTGTCTGTATTTGGGGAGTTCTTGGCTGAGATTTCCTCTGTTAAAGTCACCGAGAACAATAACAAGAGAGTCCGAGTTTGTCTGCTCCACACACAGTATCTGGTCAGCCAGCATGCGCTGTGCGTTGTGCACGTTTGCGTGCAGCGAGATGTAAACACTGACCAGAGTGAATGAAGCAAACTCATGGGGGAAGTAAAACGGTTTACAGTTAATGATAAGAAATTCCAGATTAGGAGAACAGTGCTGCTGAATCACTGTCACGTCGGTACACCAGCCATTGTTAATATAAAAACAGACACCTCCACCTTTTGTTTTGCCGGAGAGTTCTGTGTCGCTCTGTGCAGTTGGAAGCCTGCCAGCTGCAGCGCGGAGTCCGGTATCAGCTCATACAGCCAGGTCTCCGTGAAGCACAGAACAGAAGATGAATAAAAGTCTCAGTTTTTCCCCACCAGAAGCTGAAGTTCGTCCAGTTTGTTACACAGTGAGCGCACGTTGGAGAGAAATATTGCTGGTAGCGGTGTCCGGAGTCCCCGCCGGCGAAGACGCACAAGCGACCCGGCTCTTTTCCCTCTCCTGCGGCGCTTCACAGCGCGAATGACAGCAAGCACGCCCTTCACCAAAATGTCCAATAATTCCACTGATGACGCAAGAAAAGTGGTAATTAAATCCGCTGGAGTTGTTCCCCTGATCTTCATGAGCTCCTCCCTGGTGAAAGAGCACCAGGAATCACAGCCAAAAACTGAAATAACACACAAACACAAAACAAAACAAAGCGCACCTAACATCGAGGCAGCTATACGTTCTGGTTAGGAGAGTTTCCAAGTAGTGTCAGGAAGTTAGGCATTAACATAACACACTACATGAGTTCAAGATGACTGCGGCTGACTTTCGCCGACTTCTGGGGCGGGGAATAAAAACGGTGCCATCAGGTCAGACACATTCTACCTGAGTGAGCTTACTCTGAGCTGAGATCAATGACTCATCTCCAGGAAAAAAGACCACCACATATTGATTTTAAATTTTTTTTACTAGGCCTATTTAAAGTTGTATTTGATTGCAGAGCGCGGTAGCGCATTCATGCAGCTTGACCCTCTCTCCCTCATGAAAACAGCTGCACAAATCTGTCCCACACAACGCTGTCAATGTCGGAGACACAGCTTAAAAAAAAAGTTATTAGCAAGCATTTAAGGAGCCTAGCTAATAAGGAGAGCTTGCAGCCGCCTTGCTCCCGCAAGGCTGTAATGTCATGTGACAAGGTGACATTTGGCAGTGCATGTCAGACACAATTTCTAACCAACATGCAGTCAAACACGCCTATTGACATTCTGTGCTGTCAGTCACTGACACCTAGTGGACAAATTGAATACCTCTCCAAAAAGGAAAAGTAGAAAAGATACTGTGAAGTCAGTAGAAAACCTTTAACAATCCTTTTTTTTTCCTTCAATGGAAACATAAGGCATCAAACGAGTTGTGTGAGTGTTCTTACCAAGCGGTGGCTGCAGCATGCCTCCGTTCTTCTCACAGTTGCCGATTGGCTGGATCTCCGAGGAGTCTACCAGGCGCCAGAAGTCATTCTTGTTGTCTGACCCGTCCAAGCGCAGCCGTAGCCGTGAGCCTGTCAGGCCCACCACTGTGGCGATGCAGGTGGATGTGGTGTTCCGCGGGTCCTGGGCTTCCAGCTTCATCCCTGCTTTGAACTCGTTTAGTGGAGGTGTGAGGCTCTAGATGGGTCATGATAGACAAGTGTTAGTTGGAGAGTGGCAACATCATAACAGCAGTGGACTATGTGAAATTATTAGGTAATCAAATTGTCACAGGAGAGATGCTTACAAACAGGTTTGATAAAGACTGTCAAGGCAGGACATGAGAATCTTGCTCACCTGTCTAAAGTAAGAAGAGGGTGCAGCAATGGTACCTGTCTCTTTCAGGTATTTCTCCCAACTGAAATGCCCTGGAGAAGAACAAGAACAACAAGAAATGATTATCATATCAGCATAGTGTTAACATGTGTTTTGGGATGGAAATGGAAAGCTGAACACATTTCGAGCTTTTATTAATTTTGAGTTGACTTTTACGTGCAATGTTTTGTGGGCCCCAACACAAAACAACAAAGAGACATGAGTCGTAAAATCTATCATCAACACTTGCAGCAAAGTTTGTCTTGATGATTAATGAAACAATGCTGAGGCAAATCCTTAGGCACTGTTTCCTGTTGGAATTGCCCAAAACGTGCTTCATATATCACTGGCTGCTGTCTGTTATTTACCTTGATACTGTGAGGGCACCCGGGAGGGCCGTCCACTCCGGGCATGCTTGATCCTTCTGGCATCTTTCCACTCTATAGCTGGAGGAGCCAAGAAAAACAGAATAAGCTCTCAACTACGGGCGATTTTCACATCACTCAGTACCTTGCAATAACTGCCACACTCACTGCTCCAAACATTGTCTGGGGATTACAGGACTATTAAAAAGATAATATATGAATCAGGCTACACACAAAAAATAAAGGCATGGATAGAATGAACTCAAAACCAAATTGTGCCATAATTCGAGCTTTATCTACAAGTTACTGGGAATAGTCTGTTATTACAAATATTTGGGGAAAAAATGCTGTTATCATACTAAAAAAGGCATATTAAACTCTTACCTTTCTGTGGCACAGGTTTCCTCATGCTCCAACAATACTAACCAAGCTCACAACACACACAGCAGTGGCCTCCACTCTAAGATAAGACAAAATCCACAACGGTAGCCATGTTACAGCAATATGAAGCATACTACTTTCTGAAATAAAAAGAAGAGCTTGTGACTCTTGCTTCTTGTTGCTGCAGCAAGTGAATTTATCACATTATTTTGAATTTTAGTCGTCAAAATATTTCAAAGACACTAGATATATCACAGTTTGGGAAAATGTGCAGAAATGATACACGGCATCCAAAACACTAGCTCTTAAAAAACAAGGCACAAGCATCATATAACTCAAATTATTACTTTTTTAATGAAACATACCCTCTTTAAGCTCACTGGTGTGACGTCATCACAAGCTTGAGCTGAGTAACAGCCAAATCTTTTTAACTTTATTAAATTTAACTTTATTTTAATTCTAGTGGGCATTAGGGCAGAAGAATTAATTGAAATCCTATCAAAATCGCAATATGGCCTGTAATTTTAACTGCAATTTTCAAATTGCAGGAGGTGCAATATTTGTTAAAGGCAAAATGTGTGTCAAAATATGATTTTAAATTAAATACTGTCATGCTGCAGAGATGTCCTGGTCTACACATCATATTCTACAGACTTAAGAAAAGATCTTTGTTTCATACAAATAACACCATAATCATTTAAATATGTTTTTTTAAATGAAATTGAGAATAATTCTATAAAAATGATCATTGCTTGAAATGCTATCGCCACTGCAATATCAGTCAAAAAAAAAAATTGCACTTAAATATTTTTCCAAATTCATTCAGCCCTAGTGGGCATTCCAACATTTCCTAAGATATGTAAATATGAATATTTCCATTTGATAGAATAGTGCAGCTATAATTTATTTTAAAGAGTCTTGGTTTATTTCACTCATTATAAACATACTATAGTTTAAACTGCTGGAACAAGCTGAAAAATAATTTATATTATACTGTTAGACGGTGTGGATTTCCCCAACCTTGAACCTAAATATAGGCTTTGCTGTTTTGGATGGTTCTGAAATCTCCCAAAAATTGTCAGACGAGACCCAGCAGCCTTTAATGTTTTGTACAGTTATAGCTAAAAGGGTTATTTTGAGAGAATGGAAATCTACCTCCCCTCCTTTTTTTAAGAAGTGGTTCTATGACATGGTCTCATGTTTTTATTTGGAAGACAGTAGGTGCTCCACATCTGACACATACTGTATATCAGTGTTATAGTCAAGACCGCCCAAGACTTTGATAAAGTATTCCAGTCTGTATGGACATTTCTGTCACAGCAGCTACGAACACTGGAGATTAAATCTGGGCACGCATGGACAATTATTTGCTACTCTGGCAAACTTTATTTATTTTTTATTGTATGTCAGTGGGTGTGGGGTGGGGGAATATTATCTAAATACAAAATAAAATTACACAAAAAGGGGAGCATAAATGGAAACAAACTTAACTATCTTAAAGGGGTTAACAACACGGTAATAAAGAGTGTACAAGTTTTCATCAACTCAAATACTGATCACACCAATAAAGACCCAAGGTTAGGCTACCACATGTAAATTGTACTGTGTTTCAAAAGGAGAGCTACCCTTGTTATCTTTTCTCTTTGTAGCTCACTGGCAGTCTTTCGAGGCAGGGGGTCGTGGGAGGCAACCACAAGCAAGTTCAACCTAAGATCTTGCCAACAATTTACTACATATGGATATACTTTTTACACTTTAAAAGATTCATTAAAAACCACAATACACAAAAGGTCTTTGCTGTACTGCATATGCAGACAGCAGGCTAATAGATATGAAGGGAGGGGACAAAATGTTAAAAACACTGCTCAGTATAAAGGAAACACTACAAAATTACAGCCTCCAAAATCACCATAAAATTAAATCAACACCTCTCTTAAAATGTTCTCAATGTCACTTGGCTGGTGTTATTCCACACAACGTTAATCAAACATTTCCATGCGCTAATCTCAAAAGCAATTAAAAACCTTTTGGCTTTTGATTAAAAAAAACTGAATATTACCCTTTATGCAAAAATCACTATGCTGACAGTTAACAAACCTCCTCCCCATCAATCAGGGGACAAGGTTTTTAGAGAAGGGCAACATGTGTTGAGGCCTGGTTGAGGCTCAGTGACTGCTGTAACCCAAACCCTGGGCTTACAAACATTACCAACCAGACACAACACACAGGTCAACAGGTCAAACAGATAGAAACAAGTGCTGCAAGTGTCTGTTCCTCAACTGAATGTGGCACTTATTGCACATACTATTTAGATCATTTCTACAGTTTATAAGACAGCACAATCTTTTTTAAACGTGCCAAAGCATCATGTGAGAATTAACATACAGTTAGTATTGGCACACAGTAAAGTTACAAAGCGACAGTTGTTAACCATCTGCCATATATTTGAATTTCGCGAGAAAGGAAACATACCGGCTTTATTGAGAGTTGTTAGGCATGAATTAATCATATTTTAGGCAGAAATGCAATAGAGAAAAACGAGTAAAAGAGCAATGACAGAAGACCCGTAGGATCATAGGGTGCTGTTCTTAAAAGCATAACGTTACCTACCTTACAACTTCATAACCGTTTAGCAGCGTTTCTCCTCTCCCGGTGACTTCCTTTCAATGGAAGTGCGCCTTTTTCCTCCGCCAAGGGGGGTGGCGTCCAAATTAAAGCGGTCCGCTCCCTGTTTTCCCGTATGGGGGAAAGTGACAGGAGGGACTGGCGTTACAGAGCTCTCAGCAAGTACACCTTTCTCCTGCTGCCAACCCAGTGAGTGTTGATAACTCAGCGTCCAGCTAGTAACTTACCACTTATCTGACATCTACACGGGACGCCGTTTCCATTTATAGCCAAACTATCGCGTCTCACATTCGCGTAATTTGTTGAGCTCATTTCAAAACACAAAGCCAACACATGGAAACACCCCCCCGCCCTCTCCTGTGCTACATTTGCATGCGCGCTAGATGCTCATTTACGTGACAGCACCGCTAATTATGTCATTCAGGAGTTACCGCTACATTGACGATAACCTCCAGGTTATAAATCAGACGAAAATAATACTGAATGAAAACACGCATGCAGCCGTGCACACACCACACATAGCTTACTATGCTACTCCCGGCTACACAGATATGCCTGCTGCCCAGGGTACTAGCTTAGCATGCTGAGTGGCTCGCTAGCTTGTAGACGTGATTATAAATATTAGCATTAGCAAAACTGGAGCATACCAGCACACTGAGGCTGAGGCCAGTGGTGTTCTGGACTCAGCGCTGAAACCGAGCCTAAAAGGAGACGTTGCTCGGTGTATCCGAGGATGTTTACCTTGCTTTGTAACGTGTGTGTTTGTTTCTGATGTGGATTTAGCGCCTGTCCGCCATTTTTTCTACACGATGAGGAGGGGGTGTTTTGCCAACATTTCTTGTTGGACAGTCACTCAGGCTGAGGGCAAGTTGGAGGGTGGAGAAAGGACGAAACACCGACCCCTGGTGGCCTAAAGAAGGTGTCTCAAGAATGGGAGGAAAAAAACATGAAAAAAACAACTATATTGCTACTGAAATACAAGCAACAGTACAATTTGTACAATACTATGACATGAAACTACATAATATTGATTGAAGTAGTTTATGCACAGTATTTATATATTATGCATAAACTACTTACTCTATCTATATAAGGTAACTTATTATATTAAAGCCTAACTGGGGTGTAATGGCTACACGGTTTTATTACCTCAAACTTTGACATTTCTGTACCACAGTTTCTTGTTACTCTGCTGGCATATACATACACCAGTATCAACATATTTATGCATGTTTTACCTATATTGATAGAACATATATTTCAGTAATTTAGCAATCCCCACTGGACATTTTGCAACCCTGTATGCACTGTTTGTATAAACAATTTAACCTATGCAGTTTTCTATTTATTGTATAAAAAGAGTATGTATCTGCTTCTCTGTGCATAGAGTAGTAGCTCTAAGTTTTTGTTTTCTTATATTTGTTGCACATTGTTATTGTTTATGTATTGTTACTTGAAACAACTTTTAATGCGACTGCTGAGTTGTTAATAAGAATGATGCAGAAACCGAGTTCTTCAGTTCTCGTGTAGCAATTTAATTAAAAATGAGCATTTTTTAAAATCACAAGTCAAACCATGATCATTAATTTATTGCAAGAATATAAAAAAAAGACAAAAGAATGTAATTTCAGTTATTAACATTTACATTATTGCAGCATTACTGTTATTCAGAGTGCTGCTCTAGGTTGATTTATACTGTGCTTTTGGTTTGGGTGTTTGAATAAAAATGTGGGGTGTTTGCCTTGAGCATAACATGACTAAAATTTGATTATCAGCGCACACAAAGCTTAACTTATTAACCACTATTTGTCCCAATTAAGATTAACATAACATTCTGGACAGAATAGTGGCAACATAAAATGTACTACAAATAGAGAACATAAAATATTTATACATTTCAAAAACAACAGAATCTACATTCCCAGAGCGAAATCTGAGTAAAACATCAATGAAATACAGTATACCTGCAGTAGTGTAATAAACCTGGCACAGTACAATACCTCTAAAGATATTGTAGATAAATTGTGTAGGTGTGAAAATTAGAAATAGGGGCCATTTGGTAATGTCATGCCAATTAGGTCTGGGTAGCAACTGTAACTGTGTGATTTGGAGAAACACCCAGCAGTTCAATTGTGTGTAATGGTCACCTGGCAGCACTGCTAATGCCCATTTCAGCCTACGCTGGGCAGGCCATGGCCCAGTGGCCCCCTGCACCCCAGGCAATTATGTTTGGTATCACACGGTGAAAAGGGTTAATTGGCAGCGCCCACGCGCCTGATTGGACCTGTTTCACGCCTGTCGGCCTTCATCGCATCAAAGGAAGCCCCAGTCCACCAGGCACCATTATTAGAACACACACACACACACACCTCCTGGATGCGCTCTGTAGACTTCTCTCTAATGTTTTCATGATTGAATATGTGGAAAAATACGCACACATGCACACAACCTGCAACACACAGTATGAAAAAACATACACACACACCTACAGAAACACATTCATACAAAAATATTGTACCACACCTAAGTATTCATTATCCTCATGCAGAGACCTAAGTGTGGTCACACTTGCATGCACGCAGGCATTATGCAAATCACTGTCTGGATCATCCTAACTAAAAGCACTAGGGGTCAGTGTTGTTTAATCCAAAGCAGGGCTAGGTAATTCTGCCACTTTCCTCTCCTGACATTCATTTCATCATGATTATTTTGGTTTCCTCTGAACACAGGACAGTAACATTTATCATTTTCACTATTCTCTTTAAACTCTCTCAAATTTTATTCTAATCATCATTATGGATTTTTGTCCTTTCAATTAACATTTTTTTCTTTTCTTTTGCTTCATTTTCAGACAGTTCTTTAACAGATCTGTTTGAGGACTAATCTTAATCTAGTTTCTCTGCCTGAGTTGTAATTATTATGTTTGTCAGGGTGTCCATGTGGTTTTAGTTTTTTATTAATACGGCTTCAACCACTGAGCCACTAGCAGTCTGTGAAAGTCTATCAGCCATTATACAAGCCACTTTGACAGGCAAATAATAACACTGACAATATTCAGCAGTCTGCTGGAGTATAAAACCCAAGGTTCAATAAATTGGACACAAAAAACATTAGTACATACAATTCTGAGAGCCTCAAAATGTTTTCATGACAGAAAAACTAATGAGTGAATTGAGTCGAAGTCCTTGGGTATATTTTTAACAATAATTACCAAAATTATCTTCACTTCACATCATCTAATACAATCACCATAAAGAACAGAACTTATAATGAAAAGATAGGGAAAACAGAAAAAAGATATACAGTATGTGACCGTACTCACATGATAAAGGCAAGCTTTTGATAAAGGTATTACAGACAAGATCAGCAAGATAAGCTGGGTCTCATTTTTCATAATATTTTGAGGGTTGGAAGACACTGAAAATGCCTGCATTGTACACACTAAAAAACACATGCAAGTCATTTATACAAACTGCACCATTAGATTTGCAAATGCGGGTGCATTTGATAGCTATCATCAAAAGAAATTTCAGAGGTAATTTTGTCTTATCTTGTTAGCACAGCTCCACAGTTAAATATATTACAAATATACAACAAGCTTCTAAACATACAATTTCGAGTCAGACCTATTGTGTCAGTGCAAATGTAAATTCTCCTATTAGTGTTTACTCTTTTCTTTTGGCAGCAGTATCAGTTTTTTGGTCTATTTAAAATATCTTACTTGCTCTTTTCATTTTATCGCACTAATTGAATCTGGCTCTCTTAGCTGGCAATGTGTTTTTGCATTTCAAAACATGTTGCTCTAGGTGTCCGCTAGCCAATGGCATGGCTCTGTTTCTGCACATACAGACAGTACAGCAAGGATCTTCTCCCACTGTGCCTCCTTGTCACTTTCAGCACTCTGGCACGCTCCAACAAAGTTGCCCCTCTCACACATACACAAATACCCAGACACACACAGGCATGAATAGACACACACACACACATGCACATGTACACGCAGTGAGAGTGAGATTGCGTGTGTTCTCCTCCCCGACTGTGCCTCAGAGGACTTTGTGCTTGTTCCACAGACGAGGACATGCATGCACACACACACACACACACACACACACACACACACACACACACACACATAGAGTCCTGATACACACTTCCCATCTCTGCTGGCATCCTGGGAGGGACGTGCAAGAGAGAGAGAAAGAGCATATGTTGGATAGACGTTTGTTGAGGGGGGATATTTCTCTTTGGATGTTGTCTTACAAGCTCTGACGGCGTGGCGCAGAAAGAAGGCATTTTTTCGTCCAATTTATTAATCCTTTTAGGCAATGTTCTCTGTTCAGAAATGCAAATTGAATCAATCTGAGGCTGACTTTAAGACTTTTCAAGTGGGATTTAATTAGAAGCCAGGGCCTGCAGTTTTTAATGAGAGAGGGGGTGGAGAGATGGAGAAAGAGAGAGAGAAAGACATGGGGAGGGAGAGTGGGTTGCGGTTTTGATCTGGGGGTCCTGCTGGAGAAAGCATCCACAAACACCCACAACATACACACACACACACACACACATAAATGTACACACATGCACGCACGCACACAAATGCACCCTGTAGAGCCGAGTATGAGGCGGATGCCCGCTGTTTGGTTTTTCTTCACTTCCCTCATCTCCGTCTTGTGAGAGTTCAACAGAGATCTTGTTACTTCAGTATACATCTCAAACCCTCACACCAACCTAACATATCTTAGCATAGATGGAGGGTAGCTTCATGCTGCTCTTCAGTGTTAGAGCTGGTCAACAGTAAAAAAAAAAACTGAGTGGACAGCTCCCAAGTGTTAGGAAAAATGTAAAGCCACAGATGTGAAGCTGGTCATTGCAGAAAAAAATCAAATACCTACCTTCACTAGATCAGCAAAGAATTGGAAAAAACAAGTTGGTGATCCAGGTCTCAAGACTGATACATCTCAATCACAGGGCCCACACTAAGGGAGATATTGAACATTGTACAGAGCATTGTGTATGTGTGTGATTCACACCTGCCGCAATTCAGTATTCATTTAAAAGTAAAGAAACTTTTTTGTTTCTTATGGATGGATTACTAAACGGGACATCCAGATCCAAGGTCCCCTAAACCAGTGTTTTTTTATAAACTGTTATTACCATTTTTTGCTGAACAGTCAAAAGCAGGGATGTCCTGATTACATTGTTTTTATCTGCAATTTTCAACCTACAGCAGCACTTTGTAATGTTAAACTTTCAAAAATGTCATAGAAAACAACTACAAAGCCATCTTGACTGTGGTGCTGCTACATACAAGGGGATGACCTCTTTGCCCAGAGAGCAGTCGTCTCATAATCCATACATGTAGTTGATGCTGTAGTTCCCAATAGGCTTTTTGTAAACACTTGAAATGAACAAAAACAAAATGAACCCATGTCTACTTGAGAACCAACAGCATCGATTAAAATGAGAGCAATTCAACCAAAGAGTGATTTTAGCTTCTTTGATTGTTCAGCTCTATCTATTTTTTTCAGAAGAACAAAGACCCATGTCTAACAATGATTCCAAATACCTGAAATATGTTTTGTCTTTCCTGTCCAGTTAACTTTTAACCCATCAGATGTATCAATCGGGTTGCTGATCCCCTTGCTGGGAGGCTTTGCTATAGATAATTTTGCCCTTTTTGCTGCCAGTGAATGTATGTGTTTTGATGGATATGTGCAAGTTTATGTGAATGTGGCTGAGCATGTATGAAGGGCTTGAGTCCAAATATTTTTTAGTAAATTTTTGTTATTATAGTTACATATTTGAACAGTTATATATCCTTGCAAATGATTTTAGCAGCCTGCACTCCCCTAAAGAGAAAAACTGGTCCCTAGATTGATCAGATTTCACTGCCATTTGGCTATCACATGCCACGTCTGATACATTTTGGGTAAATATGGTCCTGTTAAAAAGGGTGAAGTCGGCCTGTGGCGTCGGTATGTGGTTTGAAAGCTCACGCTCTCCTCTCTACAGTAACTCTCTGCCTTCTTTCCCTCTTCCCTCACTGTTTCCTGTCACTCTCTCAAATTGGTCCTAAGGCTGAAGACACACTGGCATTTTTGCAGGGGCTGTGTGACATCTTCACAGCCGCTATGTTTTTCCTATATTTTCACTTTTGTGTTGGCATCCACCAAGAGAGGAGATGGGAGGGGAAAGGTTTGACTCGTTAGTGCTTCTAACTTGACCATTTCCACTTTGAGAGTTTTCTCTGTGCTGCTGTCCTTCATAAAAGTTGTGGTTTGTCTATGTACTGGGCGCAACAAAGCAGCAAAAGATAAATGTCGGGCAGATTATTTCAAGCTGGTAGAAGATTAATATAGGTAAGAATAAACATGAAACGATATGCAAGAAAACAACAATTTCGGATGCCAGCGGTGTTGATGTACTGTATTGAAGGAGCAGTGGAAGGAGGGAAAAGATGTGAAGAGATGACTTTTAGGCTGCCACGGAGAGACATGAATTCACCCATTAAAGTGAGAACTATAGTGTATGACTTGCAAAATGCTTGACGTCTAGTTGATACTGTCAATGTTTAAATAATACTAATTAATCTCCATTATTGAAACATGTAATTAATCTATCTCTTGCTCTCTCTGGCTGTCTCTCTGTCTCCTTCTCGCTCACATTTAATGGAACATGAAAGGGAAATCCAAAGAGCAAATGCTGTGTTGTGGTCCTTACGGGGAGCTCATTGAGGGACTTACATCAGAGGAGAAGACAGGCAAAGAGACAGACGAATGGACATGTTTTGACAAACAGACAGTTGGTCCAAAACTCCTCCCTATCTTACTGCTCTGTGCCTCTCTCTCTCTCTGTGCGTCTTTGAACTCAGGCCTTCATTAGCAATCTGCTGATTAACAGTCTTGGGAACACAGGGGGTAGACAGATCAGAGGATGAGAGATGGAGGGAGCAGAGGAGGAGATAGAGAAAGAATAAGATGGGGATACTAGTCAGAGTATGTCCACAGTAAGGCTATGTTCAGACCAACATAGCACTGTGTGACGAAACGTGGCCCCCTCATTCATTTCATTGAGACCATTGGGGTTGGCCCAGCAGAGGTACAGATGCAGAGGGTTTCCACAAAATAATGCAGGGTTATCCATCAAAAACGTTGAAGCTGGCTCAACGTTTGCCACAACACAATGCAAATTAATAACTGTACAGGCAAGCTCATGTTCCTGGTAGATTACTTTGTAACGAGAACGGCATATTTCTACTGTTCACTAGGCAATTTTTGAGATGAAGGATAAAATGATTGTAAGAAAAGAAAATCAATGGTCCACCAATTCTGCCAACAGAAATGGTCAAAGATCCAACCACATTTCCGCCAGAAATGTATTGATGGCTACCAAAACCACCTGAATGAGGCAAAAAGGGAAATGCAACCAAATTCTAGGTATGCTGTATGTATATTTTGACTAATTAGATCATTTCTACAAGATGAACAATGTGAATCATTCATAAAAAAGAAAATAGCAGAAATAATTATAATACCAATACTGCAATAATGTACAGTACATGTCACCTTGTATAGTGTATGTAAACTGTAGACCTCAATTGTAAATGAGTGTGCACATTCCTGATAGATTACTTTGCAACATGAGATGGAGGATAAAGTGGTCTATGATAACTTTCCAGAGTAGTAAAATCCTCATAGTATCATCAACTCCTGTGCAGGCTTTTGGCATCTGATAAGCCTTCAGTGAAAGCTGTGTCACTCAAACCAGCTCTCCTGGTTGAAATTATATCATCACCGGTACTTAAAGCAACAAACCCCCATCAGTGCAGCCCCCTTGCTTTTTTAAACGTGGCAATCAGTTTGAACGATCGGTAACCCAGCTAAAATGTGTTTTTGCACTCCATTCATACTTGATTTGCAGACCCAGAGTGAAGAAATTGGAAAACTCTGGCCTCAGATTTGAATGTGGACGGGGAAAAACAGAGCTTTTAAAGAACAATGACGGAAGCCTGTAAAGATAAGAAGACAACTTTCTGCACTGAACGAACTGAGTTTGGTTGTATTAAAACAAACTGGGGGAGGAGAAGAAGAAGAAGAGATTTATCCATTTTCCTATTGTTTTGGTGTAGAAGGAGATTATTTGAAAATTACCTGGAAACTCTAGTGCATTTTCAGAAATTTCATGCCACGTCTGAAATTTCAGAAATTGTCTACTTAGTATAGTCATAGACTTAGAGATGCAGAAGAAGGAGAATGCATTGCTGGGAAACTATGAGAGAGATAGAGAGATATAGATATATAGCTTTGGCAATATTGTTGTTACACATTCATGCCAATAAAGCTAATTTGAATTGAATTGAATTAGGGAGAGACTGGAAAATACAGAGGAGAGACAGACCGATACAGGGAGAGACAGTGGCAAAAAGTCTGGCTGATGCGCAGAGACAGAGAGCGTGAGAGTCCATGATGGACAGAGAGAAAGAGACAGTCTGACAGAGGGAGAGAGCGAGGGATGGGCCTGTTCTGAATTAATGACTGCTCTCATCAGAAGATGAATGTTCTCCCGCTCTCCCCTCGGAACCAAGCTCGCAAATAAAAAGAAAGTCAGTCCAACGAATAATGAATACACAAATAAATAAATAAGCCAATAAATAAATGAATAAATGTGACAGAACTCCTGAAAGAGAGATAATGATCGATGGACAGTGAGTGGTGTGCATTTGTGTGTGCATGAGAGTTTTTAGAAATGCATTTTTATTGTTGTGTGTTATGGTTATGTATGGGTACCCATGCTGCATGTGGTTTGGTGTGTGCTAGTTTGGGGACATAAACATGCATGTTTTTATTGTGTGTTTCCTGCTTCACATATGTGTAGTTGCTGTTATCCATGAGTGTGTGTTCAAAGTGTGTTTGCCGGTACGTCTGTCTGTGTGTGTGTTTCTGTGCATGTTGTGTGACTGGGAGTTTTTGGTTGTGAGTTTTGTTTGTGTGTGTGTGTGTGTTTTGGTATTTGCTTGCATGTTGGTTTGTGAATGTGGCTTTGTGATGGTGTGTGTATATATCCATTTTTATTAGTGTGAGTTGCGTATGTGTGTGCTTGTGTGTGTGGGTGGGGGGCTCTCTGGTGAGTCTCCTTAACATCAAACAGCTGGAAGTAATAAAATATTTAGGAAGCACTGGGAGTCTGTGAATATTAATACTGCCTTTTCCTTCTGTCTCTCAAATCTCCCTCTCTTTTTCCCTTTTGCATTTTTTCCTCCCAGTTACTACCTCCACTCACCCATCCTCTATCTCTCTCTTCTTGCTACAGCTCTCAGCTTTTCCTCTCCCCCTTTGCTTCTTTGGTCCAGACTAATGCTATGACTCTCCCTAACTCTCTGATTCCAGTCTCTTTGACCTTGTTTATAAGGGAATCACAGTCATTTAATTGGGAGTCCGCTCCGACCGCTGGCGCTGAGTGTGATGGAGGGAGAAGAGAGGAGTTGACCTATGCCACTCTGTCTTGCTAGTGGCGTAGGCATCTCACTGTGTGGGGGAAAAGCAGTGTCACAAGTGCTCTTCGCCACCAGGCAAGAGAGTTCCCCACGCTGCACCCTGCCATGTCAAACATGAAAGTGGACCAACAGGCAGATGGACACAGTGGGTCCTGAACAAGGAGGGCCACAGGACCTTTGGGCCTGACCACAATGGAGACCTGTAGCTCTAATTATAGAGGAATATGTTCAATTCAAAGTTTCGCAATTTACTGAAATTTTTACACAAAATCAGTGTCTTTGCATCTACTGCACTAGATTTACTGATTGCAGAGTATGGTAGCAGCTTAAGTAATATGATTTATTTTAAATTGGAGAGAATCAACTCTACATAAATATCTGTTCACCACAATCTTAAGTATACTGTTAGCCTACTTACCTCTACTACTAAATATTTTAAGTGGTATGGTCGATGGAGTCTGGAGTGCGCCACCAGAATAATTATATACTTCAACTGTTTCCCCTCCATTCAAAAATGTGCTTTTCTTATGTTGTTGTTGTTGTATGTCCCCTAAAACATCAGACCTTGACTTCACTGACTTGTTTCTGTGCAACGTTTGTCATTACAGAGGTGTTTTCACATTGCCCTACTGAAGGGGGAGATGTCTTTACACTTCCCCAAAATCTGAGATTCCAACGTTCCCCGGTCATGCAGGATTTGCTAACAATTTCAAACCCAATCATCTGACTAAGGCTCAAACTTACATATGTTTCCTCTAACCATCTTGATGTGCACTGCTCTTTCACCCGTGAACCTAGCGCAAGCAGCGGTGGTAGATCCAGAATTGATCAAGGAGGGAGGAAGAGTAGATGTGCTTCCAGCCCCTTTTCAAAGTTGTTTTTTACTTTTTATACAGGAAAACCATGTTAAACTAAATATTAATCATAGCAGGGATTTTATATTTTTAAAACATGTCTAGAGGGTAACTTTAATTATAATAAATTGATACATTAAGAAAAGCAATTATAAAACAGATTACATTTTCATTTTATTTATGCAATAGAAAAACCCAAAGTTAAAAAAAACCATTAAATTTGCCAATTAATTATTAAATTTCCTAATTCTGCCTTTAAATCTTGGATTAAAATTTAATTTGTAAAATGGAAATGCAAAATGTAATATCAAAATGATTTCAATTTTGAGTTTGTTATTTACTTATGTGTATCATATTATATGTATTTGCATACAGTACTATGCAAAAGTTTTAAGCTGGTGCGGAAAATACTGTAAAGTAAGAATGCTTTAAAAAAATAGACGTTATAGATGTTAATAGATTATATTTATCAAGTCACAAAATGCAAAGTGAATGTTCTTTAAAGAACACGTGCATCTATTCTGTCAATATTTTGCCTTGGCTATGATTTACAGTTACCATTTGTATGAACTTGGCTTAAATGTTTTCTGCCTTTTCAAAAAAGTTTACTTCCTGCAAAAACTCAAATACAGGTCGACACACTGTAATTGAGCGCTCTAACTCAATGAGCCTGAATTAATTTGTGTCCTTTTCCTTGACTGCGATGTGAATGACTGAGCTTAGACTCAGAGGCAGGTGTTATAAAAAGGAACTCTTACGATGCACAAGGTCACTCATTACAAGAGATAGTACATTCATATACACTAGGTAAAACATGGACACAAACAAGCGACAGCAAACACACAGACGAGTCAGACAGGAAGCAGGACAAACAAACTTCAGCAGAAGGCTGTGAAACACATCAAGGTCATTTGCTTTGAGCTGCCATTCCAAGGATGCCATTCTCTTTGTCCCCTCTGGTAAAAATCATTTCTGTAAGTGTGTGTCAGAGGGATATGCAAAGAAACAAGTGATTACACTGCTTATTACATGGCAATTAAAAGAAACACAGATAAAAGAACATGCTTTAAGACAGGAAACACAGTCAGGCAGACAGGAAGGCAGGTAGCAGGTTCACAGAGAGGAACACAGAGAGGCAGAGTGAAACACAGGCAGACTGACAGTGAGACAGGCTTCGGGCAGGGAGACAAAGAGATATAGTCATACTGAAGGACAGGCAGACAGGAGGGCTGGCTGTTGTCAGCATCAGTGACAACAACAGCAGCAATGTAATTATAGGCTCTCTGATTAAAATCAATCTCATTTCTGCCACTCACAACACATTTTGGCTGCTGAAAAGATCTCTGCCTCTGACACCTCAGCTGCGGAGAGATAAGGAAAGAAGTCAAGGTGGACAGATGAGCAGGAATAGCAGCCATGAATGTTTAAGTTGCACTGCTGTGATGTTTTACGCAGCACCGCTAAAATATAATTGCTGACTTGTTGTTAAACTGTGAGCTCATGTAGGTAGTGACGTTCTTTTTGTTCAGCCATGGTGGAAATGGCTGCTCATGCTAGCTAGCTAGAAATACAGGAAAGATGGGAGACAAACGGACAGATAAACGATACGATACAAAGGTCTATCACCCAACTATTTGTGTGCTACTGGGATCCCAAAACTTTTAATTGTTATGCAGTATGTTAAAAAGACTGTTCTATTTCACATAGCTTGTGGCATCTTAAGCCATCAGTAGACTCTGTCAGAACTGTTAGTTGGATGGTCAGATAGCTTTGGTAACTGCCTTCCCAACACCTTTCTGTTTTAGGATTAACAAGGGATGTGTCCGACCATTTCTAAAAAAAAAACTATTTTTGTCACATTTCATGTGAACAACCAAGTGTGTTGCCGAACTTAAACCTCTACAGTGGCAGGGTGCTGGATGAACCAATGCACACAAATTTCACGTTGTCCCACAAGGTTGAGGGTTGAAGGTCGGGAAGCTTATAGATTAATCCAATGGCCAATCTATGTGTTTTGTGCATCTCTAGTGACACTGCCCAAACTACATTGGCATAGTCAAATTAAATGCAGTTTATTTAACAGTGAACGCACCAATGTCTGAATTAATTACAATCAGCAACTGACATCTCTGACAGAAGGCAGCCAAACGTAGTCTTAAATTACTAGTCTGAAATTGGTTGTGACATAAATTTTGAGAGAAATGATAATATTATAATTTTGACAGAACTGCACAGGGCAATGCCCATTGGTGCTCTTTTCTGCTGGCACAGGACTATGCTAAAACAAATACACTTCTAAAAGCAACATCTTCTTTGTGGCAAGGGGACATGTAGTGTTTCAGACAGAGCATGAGGATTTCAAGGAGTAAAAATGAAATCCATGAAGATTTAATGGAGCAGAAGCTCATGGATTTTGCTTCAGGTTTTGTTGGTTGAAGTTTTACAAACAGCTTAGCCCAGTCAGTGTTTTTTGGTGATCTGAGTGTCACATCAAGGTGTTTATTAAAACTAGAATTTTGGTGAATGAAATTGAAAGTTGTTGTTTTCTTTTACATCCAGCTTATGAAACTACAGTGGAAACTGCTTATAATGACCATGGTTACAGTGACCAACTGTGTATATGGCTCAAAAAGCTTTGGACAGAATCTTTATATATTATATAATAATAATAATAATAAAGTAGTAGTTTACAGTGTTCAATTTGATTCTTTTTATACATGACAACATATAGGTGAAAACATTGAATATTCTATGAATATGTTTGTATTGCTCTTCTACTAGTTTGGCAATGATAGACTACAGTTTATTTTCAGGCTTGTTAAAAATTTTGAAATGCACTGAAACTACCGCCAAGCTGTTGGTTAATAGCATATTTGCACTACTGATGTTACTGTATATGTAAGCAGCATAATACTGTTTTAGGCTATAGCCTAATTATAATTTGAACTACTGTAAGGTTTATTTTATATACAGTACTGTACTGTATTACTGTACAGTGTCTTTGAAATATATACACACTGCAGTAATTTAATTTGTACAATAATTTAGGAAAGCATTTGAAACAGCTGTACTGTATTTTGAAACAGTCAGTAAAATTCAGTAAATAGGGAAGCTGTTCTTTTAAATTACTTTATATTCCTGTCCTAATAAATATACAGATGTTAGGTGGTAATCTGCATGAGAAATAAAGACAAAGGAAAATAATCAGTTATAATACAAATGACATTTAAAAGGACTCACTGGCATTTAAAAGGACTCTATTTCAACAAGTAACAGGTTCTTCAGGATCTCTTGTAAATGTGTGAATTTCATAGTTAAAAACACAAGACACAAAGTGGTCAAAAAGTGAAATCTTTTGCATTCTTTTAAAATCTTTAGAGTTATTGTGCAGGTTAAGAGGTGAGATGCCAACCACAGTGAATAGGGCTTATTTCTCCCCCTACCTCCAATTACAATTAATCATAGGCCTAAAAAGCCGATGCTCACAGAGGTATGGGGTTAGAAATTGTTCATATTATAGACTCAATTATTTATTTCACAACTGACTCTCTTTTCCCCGCTAAGGAAAGACATGCCAAATGGACAATAAGACAAAATGGAGACACACACACAGTGGAAGATGTTGAGAAAAGACACACTGACGGAGGAAGAGAGACAGAGGGGAAAGGCGTCAGTGTGGAGAGGATTTATGAGTGGGGCCTGTCTGTTGGCTATGGGCCTGGTTCCTCTGTGGTCCACTCCTCTGTAATATTCACCACTCCTCAGGCTCCCATGTGTCTGCCTGTGGCTGCAATGTACACACATGCACACACGCATAGCCTTACACGCATACGAATACTGAACGGATGTGCGCGTATAGACTGCTCGCTCCAGAGGAATCCAGTCACTATACAATTACCCTACTGTTATGTCATTGGGAAGTTAACATCTGCTCTGCTTTTGTCTTCTCATTTCCCACCTCTTTCTGTCTTTTCGGCTCAGTCTGCTCATTATCCCGACTGTCCACCTGACCATACGTGCAGGCATGAAACCACAATCCGCAAGTCAGAGCATTTAACCGTCAGTGAATATAACTTGAATTTAAACAACAATAATTATTTCAGTACAAGCCAGGACTCTCTAGCAACATTGGTGCAACAAATCAGAGAAGAAAAAAATTATACACGATTCAGTCAGAGACTGTTGTGTTTATAGCAAATGGTTACACAGTTGGATTTGATTCATATGAACAAGAGTGAGCTGGTAGCCAAGCAGCTCATGAATGAGCCACTGATAGTGAAGCACAAATAAAACAGCTGATGCCTAATGCAAGCACAACTTCAGTGCCCTGCTTGAATTTAGACGCTACTCTTTTCAAGCCACAAGCAGCGATGCAAGTTTAAGGCTGAAAAGGCTTTCATGTGAACACGTCTGTACATATGCAGACAAGAATGTCTCTTGTGGACCTGTATGTGACGTAAACTGATTTGTTGATCCAATTCCTGTCGAGTGAAACTGGAAAGGAAAAGTCACTTAAACATTACACCCAGGACCTGTGGAAGTATAAAAGAAACCACCATTGAAACATCTATGCCCGACACCTGCATACATTTGCTTATGTACAGCACAAAGAAGCATGTTCCAGCCGGAAGCACTTAAGCTTCACAAGGCACAGTTGAAAGCCAAACATTTTTGGTGTGTTTCAATTGAGAGTCAATGATATTTATGCTCATTTAAAAGAAAACTGTGTACTGCATAAACCTTCACACACACATAAATACAAGTGCTTAACCTCAACAGCATAGAAGACCTTGATCTTGTCATTTTACCCTTTCACAGACTGCAGAGCAGGAGAGAGGCAGAACTTTATTGTCAGTATTAAGTGTGACTGAGGTCATGTGCTAGAGAGTCCATGTTGCACTGATGGGGGCTGAATGGGAATTCCTCTGCTGTGACCCTGTCCAATACGTCCACAGCAGTCTGCGAGGCCAACCAGCACAGAGGCCAAAAAGATCAAAGTAAGGGAGGAGTTAGCAAGGCAGGAGGGAAAGGAGAAAGATTGAGGGAGGGTCAAAAGATGTGAGACATGAACTGATGGAGGAAAGGAAGAATAAAGGTTAGGGGAGAAATGAAGAGACAGAGGAAATGGGGGAGATGCATGAGAGGGTCAGGGAGAGAAGAGTATATCTATGAGTGTCTGTAATATGCACTTGTGAATGGGAGTGCGCGCCCACACGTTCAAAGAGAGTGCATCAGGGATTTGACAATACGAATGAGATAAAAAACAATGATAAAACATCAGTGCGATCAAAACAGCAAAAGGAAGAAAAAAGACAGAGGGATAACAGAAAGGGTGAATAAAACATGAACTTTGGAAATAGCCGATAAAAAATTGTGTGTTCATGTGTATGTGTGCGTGCGTGAGAGTCCCTCTCAGTAGTGTGTGGCCCATGCAGCTGCCAGTGCTAAAACCTCTGTCTGTCCAGGACACTTTTAAAGGACACTGAAAGACACTTCACTAGCAGATTCATATGTCTTTCTGATAGAAATCTGGGAAAGATGATTCATCTTTATACAAATGCGATGCAACACTGGGTTCTCTGCAGTGGTTTTGGGAGAGGTGGTCCATCTAGCCTGAAATTAGAACCACCTCTGTTAACGTTATAAAAAAGCAATTATTTATGAAATGGGAAAACATTCATATTTTGGTAAAATAGCAGTAACACTATTTCACACAGGAAATATTGTATATCTAATAAGTGTAACTATTGGGCCATCATCTACTAATTAAGTTCATCAGGAGATAGATTAACCAGGATCAGGGTAGCTTACCTCAGTTTCAATGGATGCCATGCATATGATGAAGGAACAAAGTATCTTATCAAATAATTATTGCAAAGTTAAGTTTAATCGGAATCTCTTTAATCTATTCAACATTTTGACTAAAATTTGATTGTATCGAAACCTAGACACCGTTTAAGAAACCCTAATATCGCTGTCATCAATTCATGCATTCGTAAGGGGCATTTATACGAGTTAATGTTGGTTTATTTTATTATCTTGTTTTCCAGAGTGCCAGAGTTTAACTACTATTTTTGATGCTTTTTAAGCCTGCATGGTAAAAACAGAAAGTCATGAAAAGAATTTCCAGGTTTTACAATATCTATTGATTTTAAGTCAAATATATAGTTACTGAATACTGGCACAAGAATATGTCATAAATCTAAATCCACAAAATATTGGTGCTTCCCTCCAACATTAAATAACAGTCAAATCTGAACAAAGATGCTGTGAATGTGTGTGTCTAAGGAGAGAGAGGGGTCCATGAATGGGCACTGCGTGTGTGTATGAGAGTGTGCATGCATGTGTGATGCTGGGTTCACTTATGTAACAACCACAAGACACAGAGTGGGAGGTTGAATTAGGAATTTACAAATCGAGGACAAGGGCAAGAATAAAAGAGGGACAACGAAACAGAAGAGGAACAACAGGCAGAGCATTTTACACTGAGAGAAAATAAGTGAGAGAAAACATTGAAACGGTGCACCTTTTTGAAGGATTTGAAAAAAAATTGCCTAATAATCACACTTCCTATTCATAAAAGACAATGTAATTTGGTCAAAACAATTACCAAAATACAAGATAAAATTTGGGGATGTTTCCTGTGATAATTGACAGATAGACGGTCAGACAGAAAGAAAGCCCTGGCCGATAGTCTGTGCTCAGAAGTGGCCTTCTGTGATCCCTGCCACTTCCAAACAGCATCAGGAAAGAGTGTTGCTCTGGCCGCCAGCCGGGCTGTCGCCATAGGGACTCAATTCAAAGAACCCCCGGCCAAACCATCTGATAGATGTGGAAGGGGGGGATTTATGATGCGAAGACACAGCGAGAGTGTGGGTTCAGTGCTTAAACACCCCATATACTGTTATCATCCTGCTCTCTAATCAAAGTCCCCAGTTTCTCTTTACTTTCCCTGTGTTTATGTCTCTTTTTCTGTTATCTGTGTTTCTTTCCTTCTGTTGCTGACTTTGAAGTTGTATAAGTGAGAAGAGAAGCCCAAATATTCTCTCTGAGTCGACGTCTGTCTCTGGCCCTCTCTCCCTCTGTGTCTTGTTTCCCCCTTTAGCTCACAGAGAAGAATTCAAAGTGTACTCTTAATGGCTTACATGTGTTTCGATTAAGAAGCTGGCATGAACTTCCCATTTTAATGGGCTTTCTGTGCTCTTAGTTCACTGCATGGGCTAGGTTATGTTGTGGGGATTTGGAGGTAAAGGCTTTTCAGTGCCAGGCTATGGCAGGAATGTGGCATGGCAGACACATATTTTTCTGGCTTTCAGACACATATGTGGGCACAGATGCTGAAACAATATGGGTACCATTTAATGTGATTAAACACACTCTTCTTTTTAAAATTCTGTCCTTCGTCTGTTCAAAAGTAGTCTTTTGAATTAGCAGGATGAGCAGCACTGCTGTTTGTTATGCTGGGAGGCATTCGGACTCACAGCCTTGAGACTGAGTAGAGGCATCTGGAGAGAGGAATCTAGTCCTTGCGAGCATAAATGACACCTGTACAACAAGTGTATAGCGGTATTTTAAACTCCCAGCGTTCAGTGTGCAAATCACACATGGAAACATTTATGAGATTGTTTGAATTAACAGGGGAAATTAACAACATTACCTGTTTAACTAAAGTCACTCAAACCCATTGATGAACTCACTTTGTGTAAGTCTTTCCCCCTTTTTTATTTGTATTTTTTGTTTATAAAAAATGTTAATCCAAGTATAGACTAATGGGACAGAACAATACTGCTAAAAGGTGCTTAACAAGTTTATTTACCTCATTTTGTGAGCAGCTCCTGGTTGATTGAGAACACATCCAGCAGTTGAAATAAGCTAAGCTAAACTCACTAGTTCACTGTATGAAGAAGAAGTTTATCCTCTGGACCCCAGGAAAATCTGTAAAATATATATTTTTTTCTTCTTGTTTCTTTTCTCTTTAACTTATTTCTATTTCTAATTTTTTTTAATTTTCTTGTTTGATTTTATGTATTAATCAATTTCTTCTTGTTACATTTCTTCCGTACAACCCAGTATACTGTGTGTATATACGCTGGGCTAAACAAGGAGGACCCTCTCATTCATCGTGTCTCTGTTTTTATCACTCTTATCCCTCTGTAAAATACTTTGCAGGCCCAAACCACCCTGCGGTTTAAAAAAAAAAAGAAAAAAAACACACTGGGTGTAAAATGATCCCAGCCCTGTAAAATTAGAAAAGGGGAGGAAGAAAAATGAGCGCACCCAATGTGGCATGTGAACTAATGATGGGTTGATGGGGTGTTGGTTTTGGTGGAGGAGCGAGAAAAGACAGACGAAGCATGTGATGTAATCATCACCTTTTTGTCCAGTGTATGGTTAAAGTGGGCTGTGCCCCGGCAGCTTGTGGTGTGCCCACAGGGTCATGCCAGGGCATGAGTGTGGGTGCTCGGTCGACAGAGGCAGGACATTGCAGGAAGACGGGGGAGGAAGGAGGACAAAGGTGTTGGGGGAGGTTGATTGATGTGAGTGTGAGAGAGGGTGAGATGAGGAGAACTGAGACAAGGATGGACAGATGAATCGGGGGAGGAAAAGGAAGGAGCCAAGATAAGCACATAAACACATCCGTCCAGACGCACAAGCACACTCACACACTCACAACCACTCCAAGTCACCCTATTATTATCATTATGCAAGTGTGACTGCAAATGGTCCCCCTGAGCAACAACGGGACTGAGCAATGAGCCCATAAACAGATATGGGCTATGGTGTAGCAGGGTTGGCATTTTTGATGAGGCAGCACACTCACATACACACACACACACACACACACACTCCTCTTTGCCTTCGACCTCTGCTCTCTGAGGGAAGGCAGTGCAAGCACACAGCCTGCCGTAGGGACTGAGCGACAGTGTGCCCAGCTGCATGCCAACTGCGCCCGCGGGCTGCCCTAACCCATGCACCCAAGGGAGCAAACATCCTCTACCGCTCTCTACATTACCATCTCTCCCTATCCTTCTCTTGTCCTCCCTCTCAGCCTCTCACTGTCCTTCTCCATCTCCCAATCGTTGTTAATCTCTCTTCTTTCTCCTGCTGTTCAGTCTCTCTTTCTCTTTCTTTCTTTCTTTCTTTCTCCCCCCCATCCTTCTCTCGCTCTCCCTGCCAGTCCTAGAGAGTGAGTGACAGGCTGTGAATTGCTCTGAGGCTATACCCAGATAAAAGGCAAGGAATGCACATACATACACGCACGCACACACATACACATACACACACTTCACTGGGAATCACATCCACTGTCACACAGATAGACACAAGTCTTGCCATCCTCGTGTTGGTGAGAGCAATACACACTCAACACACTGAATGTGGAGTGACAATGTCTTTGTCCGGTCCTCCCCCACCCCCTGATGCCTGTGTGCTTGGTCACTCACTGTAATGATACCCAGCATCCATCTGTGTGTGTGTGTGTGTGTGTGTGTGTGTGTGTGTGTGCGTGTGTGTGTGTGTGTGTATGCGTGTGCAAGACAGAAAAAGTGAGACAAACATGGGTGTGAGACTGAGACAGAGAAGGACAGAAAGAAAGAGAGACATATTGAGAAAGAGAGGATGTGCACGCAAGACGTGCGTGTGTTTGTCTGTGTATGTGAGAGGGAGAGATATTGCGTCTCACAGTGTGCGGTGTCAGGTCTGGCTGTGTGAGCTGACACTGATTATAGTCTTCACAGCTCACTCCCATCACAGGCAACTATAGCCACGGCCAAAGCCCTATATTTCAAAAAGTTGCAACACTGTGCAGGATCCAGAATTGCTTTTATGCCTCCAGCAGTTCGACCACTGGCTTCCCAGAATGAAATTTAGAGGCCAGGCCGTCTAACTGCTTGGCATGAAAATAGAGCATTCAAACCTAATGGGACCTATATGAATTAAATTGTATAATAACATGGCTGAGGACAGCATGCAATATTGTGGAACAGATTATTCCAACCTTAATTTGAGAGCATTTTTGTCCAATTTCTAAAGAGGTGCTTTTGAAAATCAACAAAAAAAAGTTTACCACCTGAACCTCAATACTTTTTTTTTGGTGCTGACAAAAATATGTAATAGCATCATCAAGTACCTGTTCTTATGTTTGTAGGGCTGCCTGTGTTTAGACAATACGTCACATTTGAAAGCTTCTTTTGTGCATTGCTGTCAAAATGCATTCATATTTGTCTTCTATAGTATAGACAGTTTTAAATTATACCTGGCGCTACCACTGCAAGAAAATTAGAATATAAATATATAAATACTGTACATATGGTCAGTGTATATTTATATACATAGCCAGAGCACTACTACAAAACTCATCTGCCCCCCCCCCCCCCCCCCCCGGGTTTCTGGCCTGCTCTTGTTGAGACACATGCTCCTGTCTTTTGTGTCAAATGATAGGCCATATTGCAGAGTGTATAATTATTTTAGCAAGCCTTCTGGCTTACCCTGTATACACCAATGATGAGGAAACATTCAGAAAAACAGTGACACTGATGACTGATTCCTTCTCTTAGATGCTCACATTTAAAGGCTACAAAACCATGAGACTCCTTTCTGTGTGGACCTTTTTTTCCTTTTCATGTGCTCTCTCTTTTCAGTGTCATTGACTGCTTTATTCCAGATATAAAAAGCAATGCATGGCCAACGGAGCGCATAATGGGCAGATTTGACTAACGTGTCAGTGCAGAGGAGTGAAAAAGAGGAGGGAGGGGGAGAGAGACAGCAAGGGAGAGGAGGGAGGGGAGGCAGGTGAGAGGAGCTGTGGAGAGACTGAAGGAGAGGAAAAATTTAAAAAATAATAATAAAAGAGGGGAAGAGAGACAGATAGAGGCAGAGGGGTGGTGACCTGTGCCCTATCCTACAACAGAGGTAACCGCCCTGGCATCTGCGGGCACAGCAGGCATCAGATGACATGATACACGACTCGCAGGCTGTGACTGAAGTAGATTGGACCGGCACATTCATGCTGGGTTGTGGTGGAGAGACTCTGCTGTCAGATAAAGTGACTCTCTGTCAAATAAAAACAGATGGTAAACTGAGTGGACGTCCAGTCTGAATCAGTCTGAATCACAACTGAAGCGACTATGAGCCAAATCCAGGCAGGCCGAGTTAAAACACTCGCTGGCTGTGATGCATTGAGAGTCCAACCATGCATCACCCTCATAACCTGACTCACCCAGATTCGTTTGAAGCTGACGTGACCGAAGCTGCGGACCCCACTGAGAATCTTCTCTCTGAGCCTGATTCTCCACTCTGTCATGTGCATCACGTACACCGTGAGCATAGTTGACTCCAGCTGATGTTTGCTGACATGTGAGTGCCCATAGTGTGAATGTTAAATCCGGCACTGAATTTATCCTTGTGTAATCTCCATGCTGTGTATGTGTACAGTGCTAATCCTTACTGGACATGATGTAACTGGAATTCAACAGAGGTCAAGCGCTGTCCATGGCTAACTACTGGCGTCCACATAATGTATGCATGCATTAGTTACATCACCACATCATAATGTTTTCAAAAGATCAGCGTACTGTAAACACCTTAGGCTTACATTATTACTGTATATATCAAAATTCTACAGTATAGTATAATATATGGTAGAAATAACTAATTCTAAATGTATATGGTTGCTTGACATTGACCGTTGATCATTTTTTGGTACATCCTCCTATCGCCTCCCTCCACTAAACCTAAATGCAAACTTTTAGATATTTAATTTCTGCAGGTGAAAACTAAGTCACCTCATCTACCATGTCCAAAAAGGTGTTTTGAAGGTAGGACAAGACAAGAAGTTGGTCATAGTGTAAGGATACAACAGAAGTAGTAATTGAGGCTGCAGAATAAAACTTAAAAATATTAAAATAAAATAATAAACACACAGGTAGCTGCGTCTTCCAGTATGTGTTTAATACCAAATGCAGGAGTAGTTTCATTAAAGGTGAAGGAATTATTTGTCATGGCTGCTGTTCAGAACTTGATTCAGGTTTTAGTCACTTTCCTCCTAATTTTTCTGAAAGTGCAACACCTCCATTGCTGCCAACACAGATAACAAGCTTGGAGCTCTTCCTTTTTTCACACTTTTCCACACCTCACCAACTGTTCTAGAAAGTGGAAGTGACTGTCAAAATGTCTGTTTTGGAAAGTCACAGAAATTGGGCAAGAGAGAGACCTTTATCAAACAACCCTCTTAAAAATTACTGTATCCTGTCTTCAGACTGTACGAAAAGCATGTCTGAAGGACCATGTAACCAGCGTTAAGAACTCCAAATAAATGTACAAAATTTGGTTACACCAGGCATATAAAAGACAGCGCCTATGCTTTTACAGAAGCCAGTGAAATGTGCTTTATGTGGACAGTCAGTTCAAATCAGGTGAAAGGGATAATATCCACCTTTTCTTTTTTTGGTGAATTTATTTTTGTCAAACGTCAGATGTCCTTACATCCACTTCCCTTTTGTTGTGTCAGTGGATCAATAATGATGCAACATCCCAGTTATCTGATTACTAGCTTTAAGAGAGTTGTATCACCATCGATGATTGGCTTTTGCCATGAAATAATGCCTCTAAATTCATACCACTGGTATTCCCTTTTCACAACCGCTGGTGTCGTGATTGGCTCCAGATGTCTGCTATTTTAGACTCGTTTTCAGTAGGTGGCCATTGCGCTGCATGAACACAGTGAAAGAATACTGGTTTGCAGGCAGACAGACGTGCTAGGAGCAGGTGTATGCTGTACTGGTGGTGTAGTCCTGGTCCCCACCCCTTGCCCTCCGCTATTTAATGACTGTGGTACAGCCCTCCACTGTGGCTTTGCCCCACCCCTCGTGCCTTTCTGCACGTTTGAAATGTGCCAGCCAGATGTTTGGGGCTTACACCTGTAGGAGATACAGTCTTTGACATGGTCTCTGTGGATCTGTGATGAACATACACATATAAGAACCTATGCACGGCCGTGCACGTTGCCAGATGTACATACGTCCATGGGCCTGACAGGGTTCATGCTCAACGATAAGAAAAAGATGGATCATCAGCCAACATTATACACACAAAATTCTCTTTAACCCCTCATTCATCACCATTCACTCACCCACAGCTTGGCTCCAACGAGAAATTCAGGACGCTGGTGGCAGTAGCGGGGCATCCAGTTTATGCCACCCTAGTGCTATACACCTCTCTCCCACGTCTCGCCCTCTCTCTGCCTCCTTTTCTCTTTCGATATTGTGTGCCATTATGCTTTAGCATTTTGTAACTGGAGACTGTCTGTCTGGCTGGTGTAAGCTAATGGAGAAGAGTGAGTGTATAGAGAGGCTATAGGAGAGACAGTCCTCCCTCCTCACATGCTGCTGTCAGAAAGCATACGGGCCTGATTAACGACAACAGCCACAATAGCTCTTTATGCATTCTCTCCCCACTGCTGGCCCGCTGCCAACTCGCCCTCAGGGAAGGAGAGGTATACACAGTGTGAGGGGTGTGTGTGTGGCAGAGAGAGTGTGAGGAAGGTGAGTTATGTTATATGTTCTGATTTTGTGTGTGTGTATGAGAGAGAGAGAGAGAGAGAGAGGTATAGGTGCGAGGGGGCGCATTCAAAAAGTGCTAAAGAGAACAATCAGATGCTACAAATCCAATTCACAACTCTCCTATCGCCAATCCTCTCTGTGAAATAACGTCAAAAAAATACAAAGTGACTTATTGTTGTGTCTTATACATATAATGTCTATCAACAACTCTCAAAATGACCTGAACGTAACCCTTGTTTTAAGCAGTAAAACTAGTCGGGACTGTTTTACCAAATATAATTGGAAGTCGGATGAAAATAGCCCTAAAACTTTATATTTCTGTAAGGTTGTGTTTTGGGTCTCAAGTCTCCACTGATGCTGAATACTTATGGGTGAGTGTTTGCATGTGTGTGTGTGTGTGTGTGTGTGTGTGTGTGTGTGCGTGTGTGTGTGTGCGCATGTGAAAGTGCATGTGCAAGTGTGTGTGTGGCTAGCTAGCAGCTATCTCCCCTCGCTCCTAACACAGAAAGGTTGAGAAGAGCCATCTTTCATCTCCTCTGCATCATCACAGCGTCTGCATTATTAATGGCCCTGATTACTGTAATCAAAAATTCTTATTTATTTGGAGGAGTCGGAGGAGGGGGAGGAGGCAGCGAGGCCTGGGCTTCTCTCTCCAGACAAAAAACCTTTGGTCTCCAGCTTTAATTTTTCAGAAATAGAGATGCCGCAGTGCCCTATCTTCCCCAAGTTCGGAGCTAAGCTAGTTAGGCGCACATAAACATGCAAATACTGAGGAACAGACGTTCAAACTTTTTCTTTCTCAGGCTTTGAGCATCACGTACACTTACATACACAAACTCGCAGCTTCACTGAGATGCAAATCCACACTCACACACACATACAAGCAACTGTCAATAATAGCGTCTTAACGAAGACAATCATCTGGACCTCCAGACAGCCAAAACGATAAAAAGCAGAACGCACTCATTCCTGCCTTTCATCTGCTTTTGAGCTTCTTTTCCACCTCTTTTCCCTCTGTCTCTTTCTGTCTCTCTCCTTGCCTTCCTCATTCTCCTCCTCCTCCCTTGCTTCCTCCACCATCCACTCCACCCTGTCTAATCTTTCCAGGCACTGCCATTTGCATGCAAATAGTCCATTACCCAGTGGCAGGGAGACAGAGCCAGGAGCTCACTACTAGGTAATCAAGGACAAAAGAAGTGCAGGAGAGATGCAAGAAAAGAAGGGGGGAAAAGAGAGGAAGACAGAGCGGAGAGAGAAGGAGAGCAGGGAAAGATCACAGGTGAATTAACATTAAGAAAGAAAGGCACAAAGCGACTTGGCAGAAGAAAGAAAGGAGAGGTGAGGTAAGGAGAGGAGAGGAGAAATACAGTGTAAGTAGCGGAGAGATGGCGTGTTTGAAGGGGTGATTGGAGGCAAGGATCTTTGTAATGTGAAAGTTACAAGTTAAGTTGGAGACTTGAATGAGCGGAGTGCAGCATTTGAGTGTGAAAAGGATCAAAGAACACTTTATTGCAGCTTGTCAGCCTGTCAATCTACTGCAGGTTTATGAAATGAAAAGACTCTTACACTGAAGTAAGCATCCAGAGAAAAGGTTTCTCCCTGCATGTTTTGTCTGCATTTTAAAGAACAGCTTGCAACAAATAGCTTGTCAATGTGGCAGTGCCCATAAAAGGGCACATTCGTAGCATTTGAAATGGTGCATTTCAAAGGAATTAAAGGCATACCTTGACATTTTGAATACATTTGGTTATTTTTTGGCAGCAGATATTTGTCACAATGGGGCGAAAACATCCGTTCTGCAGTTTCTGTAAATAATGTACGCATTGTTAATGTTCACTAACACTGTGTTTTGAATTGTGAAGGACAAATTTGGACAAGTGTTGATGAAAATGGTCTTTTAAAATGTCAATGTCAAATAATATGAATGCATCCCTTTAAAGTACAGATTTGTCACTTGAGGTGCATTAAGTGTCTCTAATGATCAAACCCTAACTTTACATACCAATATCCTGGATACACTAAGGTATCCAATAAGTAAAAATGTCTGTTTTTCCCTGGTTTAGGGATTTCTAAGATCATCTTTATTTCCAGAGCATGATGTCCCTGTCTGGCCACTGCTTTCAGCATGCCTCTCCCTGTCTCTCTGTGCTGCCTGAATTGTGGCCAGATACCATTAGTTTACCAAGAACAATGACTGGCCTTGATGATAATTTTAATTTGTTACATTGAATATTCTGCTTGTATTACTAGTTGTATTTGCTTTAATGTTAACATTCTGTTTGGTTAGCAATATAGTACGTGTATAAAGAACAGTGTACATTCAGCTCTGTCTGACGAGGAACTGAGGCAGTTATATCCATCTATGTTCTCTTCCAAGCCACCAGACTCCTTTGACAAAAACAGTAATTTAAACTCACAGAACACAGGAGTTGCTGGTCTACCGCTGCCTGATGAAATGAAGATTTGTAAAAAGTATTTATATTTTTGCCAGGCCTTGGTATATTCTGAATTTACACAAGATGTTCTCTTGAGGGTGAACAACAGTGAAGGAGCACTGTACGTAGCAGTGTACTGTAGCAGTAAAACTAGATCAGTCTATTGTGCCAGTTTCGTGGAAAATAAGATTGCCTCCTAATCATAAAATGACTACAAACAGGAAATATTTGAAAAGGTTAGGGATTTTACACTGCCACCCTGCATGGTCCATCCTTTTGTCCTTCCACATGACATGTCGGCATAACCAACATAACCTTCTAACCTCTTGCAGCTTTTGTTCCAATTCCACATCTGTATCGCCCAATACCTTGTTTCACATTCACTGCCTCTCTCTTTCTAGATAGATGCTTGAAGAAGCTAAACTTCTTCTTATGGGAAAAGAAGAAGTGCATGAACGTCAAAGGAAATAAGCCCCCCACAGCCGCTGCCACCTCCGAGACCCCCTCCCTCTGCGAAGCGGTTGATTGCGGCCCGTTTGATGTCCTAAACGCGGCGTGCTAAGATTTGCTCTCTGTTCCTTGCCGAGCCTGTTTGAAGCTCTGCATGAGCGACACACATTTTCGACGTTACACTCTGCTAAAACGGGCAATTATTTTTTTCTCCCCCCTTTTTTATATTTGGCTTTAGAATCGCAGCACATAAGGAGGGGGTAGAGGAGTGAGACAAGGAGCGATGACTTGCACCCACACATTCCTGTAACTAAGACGTAAATATGCATGGTGCAAATACCTTTCTTCTAAGACAGGTGCTTTACTGTTTCCTAAACTTTTTTCCTTTTTTCTGTCACAAGCATTACTGAAATTACACCTCCTGCAGATATCACCAGCATGCACCTATTAAAACCCATATATTACAGTCAGTATTGCTTGGATGAACCTGCCTCAACCACTTCTCAGCATCTCTAAGTACTTTCATAAGCTTCCTCTGTCGGCCGTGGGAACATAAAAGAGTCTTCCATGATACAAGTTCATGTAAAGGGGTTTTATTCATTGTACGAAGCACTACTGAAGCAGCCCCAGGGTTGCTTCTTTCTACACCCACTACAGCAGCTCCAAGACAGTGGCTTGGAGAAAGACAAGCTCTAGCCTTGGACCTGCTCCTCACCCACCCACTCATTTTTATGTGAAGCAAGGTCACCACTTATGTAGGTTTATCATTTTACAGACTTGCATTTGACACGCAGTTGATCCAGAGCTACAGAGCGTTCTCAGACTATGATATCGGCTTGGCAGCGGATTCAGCTTGGTGTACTGTGACACATTGGTAACATATGCAAACACACATACACACACACTTACATGCACACCCCCAAGCCTATTTACACACTGAGACACACACTTCTCTCAGAGTTTGGCCTGTGCCCAGCATTGCACTCCCCTTTTATGACCCTTGCTTTATGGTTTATTTAAAAAGTAACAGTCCCTTTATAGGTCATTAAAGCAGAAATAAAAGACAGCAGACGGCCTGCAGTGGAGAGGGGAGTAAGCAGACGCCAGCCAGATTGGCTTGAAACACACACGCACAAACACACATGCACAAACACAAGCATATGCAAGGGTGCATCCAAGGCCAAGGGTTGTGACCCTCCTGGTGAGAGTGGGTGGCTGCGCATCTCCACTTTACACATCATTACCCTGGTCGTGTTTTGTGCCGTGACCAAGTAAAGGGGCAAACAAACACACGTACAGCACACATGTACAGTACATATGCAGCAATATGCAGGCAGATTAATTACACATTTTCAAGATAGATAAATAAAGGTGATAATACATGCAAATGCACAGCTGACGCAAGCACACAAATAGACACATCTAGTCCAGAGGGTGATCACAGCAGACATCCTGGCAGGCATGCATGAATCACGTGTAATTTCATCCTTTTACTCCCTCTCTCTCTCTCTCTCTCTCTCCCTCTCCCCCTCTCACACACTTACCCTCTTCTCATTCACACACACTTTGACCTGTGCGTGATGGCAAAATGGGCATGATTAACTGTACAGAAATGTCAGCCGAGAATAATGGCTGAAATGTAATTACTGAACGAATGTGGTCCACGGAGAGATGAGTAAGACAGAGAGAAAAGGAAAGACAGAGAGAGAGCAACAACGAGAAAAAAAAAAACATGAGTGTATCGGTGCTGTGTGTATGTATGTCTCCCAGTTAGAACAATAAATCAATACATGATAAAACACCCTTTTGTGCACATTTTAAGTGGAAGCTTATGTGTAAAAATAATTACATGTGTCCATAAATAAAAGCAGTACATTTTATGTATGCGCACACACACACAAAACACACAAAGCATGTACACATATGTTCAAATGACTCACGGTGAAATCTCTGAACTGCTCCATATATCCGATCAGCTACATGATTGATTGTGACTCTACAGCGCCATTAGAACTGCTTGTGAGTCTTTCTGCTGTCATTAATCTTAATGGATATCTTCAGCAAAATACATATATAATAAAGATAGTTGCTACTTAGATTAAAAACTTTGTGACAATAAGGAATAATTGTGTTCATTTGTATGTTAAGCGTTAGTTCTGCCTCAGACATTTTCAGAGACTATAAATAAATCACAGTTTAGCGTAATGTCCTTGGACTGATGTATGAAGAATGGCAGTGTGCATACATGTGTGACTGTGTAAGAGACAAAGAAAGGGGAAGAAAGAGTGACGGTGAGTGGGTGTGTAAATGCTACATTTAATAGTGTAAGATGGTACACAGTATGTCTACATGTGCGATAACAAGAGAGAAAAGGAAAGACAGAAAGAAAGAGGCTTTCTATACATAAGAATCATTTGAGAGCTTCAGACTAAGACCATTAGTCGCCTTTTGTGACATTTTTAGAGATAGTGCTCCTCGCGGAAAGAGTTAGTCTGCATCCTTTCTTTTGCTTTTGGTGTGTATTGCGTGAGATTCAAGTTGTGTGTGTGTGTGTGTGTGTGTGTGTGTGTGCTATATCAGTGTGTGCCCTCACATGCACACATGGACCATTTTGAAATTGTTTGCTTTCAGGAACAGGGTTGCAGTGGCCCTCTTTCCTCTCTGTCTCTCTCTCAGCTCATCTCTCTCTCATCTAACCGACCCTAGAGAGAGAGAGAGAGAGAGAGAGAGGGCTCAGAGAGCGAGGCCATAGTCTTATTAGTGATAATGAGAGAGAGCCACTCTGCCAATTTACATCTGTAATCTGATATTAGCTCCTGCCACCCGCACCAAAGGAGCACACACACACACACACACACACAAACACACATACACACACATTTGCAGGCAGACATAGAAGCACCCACACTCACACATTTGAAATTAGTTCATGAAAAAGAGCAGAACTGTTTCTGAGTGAAAACTATTGTGCCCTCTCATATTTGATATATGAGAGTGAACAATAGGTACACACACATGAAGACACACACGGCTCACACACACTCCTGCAGACAACCACACATATATTGACAAATTCTCTAATGTCTGCAAACCCATACAGTGTACTACAAATTCATGATAAACATCACATGAAAAGCAACATGTATAAGCTCTCATTCAAACTCATGACATAAACAACTCTGCAAATGTTTTAGGTGTGGAAAAATGCTGTAAAGTAAGAATTCTTTCAAAAACAGACAAGGTAATAGAGTATATGTATCAATTAACAAAATGCAAAGTGAGTGAACAGAAGAAAAATCTAAATCAAATCAGTATTTGGTGTTACAACTCTTTGCCTTCAAAACAGATTCAATTTGTCTAGGTTCATTTGCACATAGGGATTTTGTAGGCATATTTCGTCAGGTGCATGATTAAACAATTGTATCAAACAGGTGCCAGTGATCACCAATTCAATATGTAGGTTGAAACACAATTATTAACTGAAAAAGATTCAGCTGTATAGGAGGAATACAGCTGGTGTGAGGAACAGCCAAACTCAATCCATCAATAAACTGATGGATAAAAGAAAGCATATTCTCTCATGCGAACACTGAAGAACTTGAACATGAGAAGCCCAGGCAACATGTTCATGAATATTCCATCCACACTGAAGAGGCATATCTCTCAATTACTCTCAATCCCCTGTGTTTCAATTAGATCCAAACCACCCAGAATCAGCTAATTGTTGTAACCACTTAGGCATGTCTGACAGGATCTACTGCCTCTCCGAGGGCTAGAACATGGGTTTGGACTATGAGGGTGACAGAGCATTATGCGAGCCAGAAGGGGGACCCTTTAGCTGTAACATCACACACTTGAACGTATAGTCATGTGTAGCAGCAACTCTCTGAAATCATTTACTTCCACTACAGACTGTGGTTACACTTCTCCATATCCACATCATTTCAACAGAACTTCGATCATCCATGCATGGCACTCTGATTTAGAGCGCCATATGGATCTACACTACACAGCATTATCTAATTACAGCACATATCTTTAAATCAATCTACTCGGTTCATCAGCCTTAAAAGCACATTTTTTAATGCAAATAAAGTGGAATCATAATTGTCATATAAGTGTGCAGATATCTGCAATATGTTATTTGATACACTTTCACCTGTTTACAGTTCTAGAGTAAGTGTAAATGAGGCAATATATATACCATTAGAATATGATACAGTATATATTAAATCAGTTTTATTGAAGAAAGGTATTGAAACATGTCCAAGGCTTTTAAATACAGATAGCAAGCAATTAACAGCCGGTGTGTGAGCTTGGTATATATCTTCTTGATGTTGTATCTCTGTATTTCATTTTGAACTTATATGTGTAGTCACTTGAGAGATGTAGTCTGAGATGTATGAAAGAGTGGGTCTAATTTTTAAAGTAGATATATTATTTTTAAATATGTAAATTGTGCCTGTTTAGTTTTAATTGCTCTGTAACTTTTTTTGCTTGCATGGTCCTCATACGAAGATGCCTTTTGCCAATCAGTTATTGCCTCGCCTTTCAGGTGTGATGATTCAGGTGAGGTTGCTAGCACTGAACAATCCAAATTCCTTGACTTCAAATTCAGCTGCTAAACAACAAAGACTTTTACAAACGGACTAGAAGACACTGGTGCTAAATGTTCAAGTAAAAAGTTATTTTCTTATACAGCATCTGATTTCAGTGTATTATGTCTTTCACTGAGAGAGTGATGACATTTATATCTCTTCTTGATGAGGGCATATTAGCTAAAACTGACTCCAAAATGGACGAAGGAGTGTGAGAAGTAGAGCTGAAAAGGTTACTCCATTTATCAATTAGTCAATTAACAGAAAAAAAATGAACTGAAACTATTTGGATGATGAAGTACATTTTCAAGTAAAAATAAAAATTGCAAAACTGCTTTTTAAATGTGATGATTTGCTGCTTTTCTCCTTCTTGTATAATAGTAAACTAAATATCTTGAGGTTGTGGAGTTAGAAAAGCAATTTGATGTCATAATCTGGGGTTTATAAATTTGCCTTTTTTTGGTTGTTTTTTTTTTACATTTTATTGATAAAAAATTAATTGATTAATCAATAAAAATGATAATTAGCTGTAGCCCTAGCGAAGTATTGAAAAATAATTGCTTTAATACATTTATACACATTTGTTTCACACCAAAAACACCTATTTTTAGTATTTTTTTTAAAAAGCAAAGTGAAATGCTGGTTAAAATAATGTTTTAGCACTTTCGGTAATCTTGAAAAAAGATTACGGTATGGCATAACAAATCTGTATTTCTTAGGTTGTAAATGTTTTAGTGATATGAAGTGTTGCTGCCATGGAGTGCTATGGATGTGTCTTCTCATGATTCTCATGATGGAAAAAGACCCTTTTTCAACCAAAAGAGCACAAATCTTGGAGGTATTCCAGTCTCCTGTCAGCTTTCATCTTATTGCATTTATTTGTATGTGTATAAAGATGTCTAGTCATCCATCAGCATGCTGAGTCAGAGTCTGACTCCAAATTGGGATATCCATCATATAAGAGAGAAAAACACATTAATTGGATTTAAAACAAATATGGTGTTTTTGAAGGATGGTACGTAATTTATAGACTCTTGCTCAACGAAAAGGCTGCTGAACGTGATGTTTTAATTACTTTCAAGCTACTGAAACATGGAACACATGGATGTCAAATTTTGGAATAATCTCAGAGACATTCTGGTCTTAATCTAACACTCTCCATTCTATAGTTTCCCTTAGCATTAACCCTAGCTGCATTAGCCTTACTTAGAGCTCAAGAGTGCCCAAACCCTTGTACATTCAAGTATGGAGAAAATTACAGCCAACCTGATTATTGTGCCTGTGTGTGCATTGCATTTCCTGTTTGACTGAGAGTGACTTTTACTTCTCCCTTTCAATATTGCTGTCTACCCTGCACATTGCCAATGTATGGTACCACAGTCTCCTTCTCACCAATTACCTGTCTGTATCTCTCTGTCTGTGTAGTGTGATTGAGAGAGGGTGTGAAAGGAAGAGAAAGTGAGGATGCGTCTATGTGTGTGTTTATTTGTGTGTGTGAGCATACCTGCATATGCGAGTATGTGTGTGTGTGTGTGTGTGTGTGTGTGTGTGTGTGTGTGTGTGTCAGAATGTGTGTCCACGTCTCCTTCTTCTGCCTCTGTTTCCCCTCCGGATCTCATGTATAATTTATGGGACCTCTCATGAATATGCTAATTAGCCTGCGTGCAGGGAGAGGTGAGAGGGCTTCCCCTGTTCTATTCTTACATTCGTCTGATGAGAGAGAGAGAAAGAGAGAGGGATGGAAAAGAGCGAGAGACAGAGAGAGAGACACAGAGAGAGAGAGAGCAGGAGAGGGGGGAGAAACTGGGAAAGTGTGTGTTGCTGCTGGAGAGGAAAAGGAATAACTGAAAAAGGGGAAAAGACAAAGGGCAGAGAAGGAAAACGCTGGAAGGAGAGAGTGTGGAAATACATTTATGAAATCCTCTGCGTTCGACAAATAAGCATTGTGGCAGCGCATGTTGTGCTATATTGTGTTGGAGACAAATGAATCACTCATGCTGAGGGGACGTGGAGAGGCGAGATTGGAAGAGGTAGTGAGAGAAACGGGGAGATGAGAGGGGAAAAAGGGAGAAATAGTTGTCATTGTTCCATCAGCATTTCAGTCGTGTTTTTGAAAGGCTAGACAGGCAGGCAAATAGGGCCGTTATTCCAGTTTCAATTGCTTCACCCATAAATAGATGATAGGTGCCAAGTTTCTGAAGAGAAGCTGAAAAACACCCTTCTGAGTATCGTTCTAGACAAAGGCAAAGAGGGTGACGCAAGCCCATAGCACTAATCAGATAAATTGCAGAGAATGGGAGGTAGAGGGTAGAGAGATTAATCCAATAGTTAACAAACTAGCAAACTAGACATCAAACGCTTCGCCTTCAAAGTTGCGTAACATGAAAAACCTTTTAAACCACATCAAAACCCTAACAGACAGCTGAGGGAAGATCTCACTCTCCTTTCTTCTCTCTTTCTCTTGAACTCTCTGTCAGTCTATCTGCAAGCCTCTCTCTCTTTGTCTTTGTCTCACGCTCAACCTCTCTCGCTCTCTCTCACCCCTGTGTTTCTCTTCTTCGCTCTCTCCTCTACTATGTCCCCTCAAGAGTCCAATCATGAGGAGTGTGTCTCATGTGAAATAGTGCATGACACGCAAGTGTGTGTGCACAAGGTTTGCATGGATGCATACAGTTTGCTTAGTATGTGTGTGTGTGTGTGTGTGTGCATATGTGTGTGTGTTGTCTTCCCTCCTGGCACCCTCTGGGTAGAGAAAGCATTCCAGCGGGCTGATCATGATTCAGCATCTGTCGCCCTGCTTATGTAAGAGAGCAGTCACAGCCTGACTGACTGGATGAATGTCTGAGTTACTGACTGACTGACCAACTGACTCAGTAAATAACCAACCGATTAACTGACTTTCAGGCTGACGTAAAAAGAACTGACTTACTGATTAACTGTCTAGCTTTTACATTATTGAAACTTACCAAGACTAGACACCTTACACATAACTAATTCCATCAATATAAACATTTTACTATTCTTGTCTAGAAAGTCAGAAAGAAGCACATACTATAACAAAGTAAGTAAATACAGAAAACAACACATTGAATGACAGGTAGACTTAACTGTGTGTTCAGACTGGACACAAATTTCACAGGAGTAAAAATAATTCACAGCCAAATTTGCACAATTTATGCAAGGTGAAAATAGGCTTTGCTTTGGGTCTGAACATTTACATTTACATTCACTCATTTGGCAGACGCTTTTGGCAGATCCAAAGCAACTTACATTTGAGAAACAACATACAGGCATCAAAAAAGCATCAAATACAGCACGAGATCTACAACTAACAATACATACAGGTAAGAGCAGAAATAAATACTAGTAAGAACAATAAAAGAAGAGCACAGGAAGTGTATGTTAGAGGTTAGGAGTTAGAGGTGTTTTAAGAGGAAGTGTTCTTGGAGATGAGTTTTCAAGAGCTTCTTGAAGTTAGAGAGGGATGCCCCTGCTCTGATGGCATGTGGTAGCTTGTTCCACCATCGTGGTGTCACAGATAAGAACAGCCGGGACTGGGATTACTTTTCACCGCACAAGTTGGAAGACCTGCTAGGAGGGCATTGCAATAGTCGAGGCGAGAGATAACTATGGCCTGTACCAGAAGCTGGGTGGCATACTGAGTGAAGTAGGGCCTAATTTTTCTGATGTTGTATAGAGAAAAGCGGCACGACCCAGAGACAGCAGCAACGTGGTCTGAAAAGGACAGCTGGTCATCAATCATGACACCCAAGTTTCTCAGCCCCCTGGTTGGAGTGATGGTTGAGCAGTCGATTTGTAGTTTGATGTTATGGTGGATATATTGCTTGGCTGGAATGACCAAGAGTTCAGTCTTAGAGAGGTTTAGTTAAAGGTGGCAAGCCTTCATTCATGCAGATATGTGAGAGACGCGCCATGATGGTGGGGTCGTCTGGCTGGAAGGATAGGTAGAGTTGCGTATCGTCTGCATAGCAGTGGTAAGAGAAGACATGCAAGCAAATGATCGGCCCCAGTGAGGTGGTGTAAATTGAGAAGAGAAGAGGCCCTAGCACTGAGCCTTGGGGCTCCCATGTGGAGAGGCAGTGGGAGGAGGATAATTGTCCTTGCCACAAAACATTGTAAGAACGCCCCAAGAGGTAGAATTCAAACCACAGTGTGAGTGCTTTACTCGAGATGCCCATTGCTGAGAGTAGCAGGATCCTGTGATTGACTGTGTCAATGGCAGCTGATAGGTCAAGCAGGATAAGAACTGAGGATTGGTCTGCAGCTTTAGCTGACCTTTGGGCTTCTGTTACAGACAAAAGAGCTGTTTCAATAGAGTGGCCACTCTTAAAACCAGACTGATATGGATCTAGGAGGTCATTCCGTGAGATGAATTCTGAGAGCTGTTTGAAGACTGCCTGTTCGATAGTTTTGGATAAAAACGGTAGAAGAGAAACTGGCCAATAGTTCTCAACTTGAGTTGGGTCGAGTGAGGGCTTTTTGAGCAAGGGTGTGCCCTTTTGAAAGTGGTCGGGAAGGTTCCTATAGCCAGAGAAGTATTTATCACATTCGTAGGAATCGAGTCCAGTGGGCATGTAGTGGGTTGGCTATGGGTAAGAAGGTTTGATACCTCCCTCTCCGTGAGAGGAGTAAACGAGGAGAGTGAAGTGTCATTGACCTGGGAGGGCAGAGGAAAAGATAGGACTGCTACATGGGAAATGGCGCAAAAGGCTCAACACCAATGTTTAGCCTTTTGTGCCATTTCCCGAGGGAGATGGAGGGAGACATGTATAAGGACTGTTACATGGTAGGTTTTCCTGTGCCGAGTTCACACTGTGGGTGCTGACCAGGACAGGAATAGAATGGTTGATTTTGAGTGATTTTCATGATAGTCACCACTTTGCCTGTGAAGAAGGCAGCAAAGGTATCAGCAGACAAGTTTGTGGGTGGTGGAGGTGGATGAGGATTTAGTAGAGCTTTAAAAGTGGAAAATAATTTCCTTGAGTCAGTAGCACTGCTAATTCTGTCATTATAGAACGCAGTTTTGGCAGCACTGATGCTTGTTGAGAAGGAGGATAGGAGCAATTGGTAGCCCTTAAAGTTGGCAGGGTCTTTGGTTTTTCGCCATTTTCTTTCAGCGGCTCTGAGATCAGTACGGAGCACACGGATGGTATCAGTTAGCCATGGGTGGGACTGGTTCGGGCAAGCAGGCTTGGTGGATAGAGGACACAGGCTATCCAGGCACGAGCTCAGTGTAGAGCACAGACATTGTGCAGCATCATTGACCTCGAGTGAGGAAAATGTGTTGAGGGGAGGTAGAACGGAAGCTACCACTGAGGCAAAGTGAGTGGGAGACAGGTTGCGGAGGTCGCAGCGGTGTGAGGAAAATGGTGCTGGAACAATGGGCTGTTCCTGTAGGCATACCGTGAACTGAATGAAAAAGTGGTCCGACATGTGTAGCAGTGTGACTGTTAGGCACTCTGTGGCACAGTTTCGGACAAGAACGAGTTCAAGCACCTTGCCAGCTTTGTGTGTCGGGAGGCTGAGAACCCGTGTTAGAACCTGTGTTAGATCAAAGGACTGAATCAGAGACAGAGAACAAACTTTTAGAGTTGCATAGCTGGGATGTCCTGGTTACCTAATGGTCATTGCACTTAATGACCACAATGCCCCTGGATTAATTCCAGGCCGAATTGCGTGTCGTACGCCTCCATCAAAAATGAGGGCGAAAAAAGGGCTAGCTTGCCTAGCTAGTCAACCCTAGATATCTTGTGAGAATAAATTGCCTTGTGTTCATGTACCAAAACAGAAACAGACATCCAAAAAACACAGTTTGGTTCCAAAATGTATGCTGAAATTTGCACATAAAAGACAATAAATTTGATGAAAACTGCTAAATTATAACACTCTGCTAACCCATCCTTTGCAAAAGACCACATTATTTTATCCTCACCCCCCTCCAGCAGTAAAAATTACATGTTTATAATAAAATTAACGACTCAATTGACGCACTTGGTTGGGATGTCTAAATCTAAATCTAACTGACTCAACAATTGTACCTGCCCTTACTGACCATCTAGTTCACTCACCAGCTTAGATGACCAACTACCTAGTCACCCTCCTGACATGACAGCTGTCAGGCTAACAGACTTACTGGCTCACTGACTGACGCTGTATGACTGATAGGTACGTTGGCAACCTGGATGTCTGATTAAATGTCTGATTGACTGGCTGCCTGGCTGGCTGGAGTCAGGCGTGCAATAGAGAAAAAGAGAAGAGAGGGAGGCACAGAGGCAAACCAGAGTTCATTACAGTAAACTTGGAGAGGCAGGGATGACAGGCTGAGAGAGAGTGCAGAGATGGGAAGAAATTGAGAATGACATGAATACTCTGAGCCCCCATGCAAATAGATGCAGTTACCTAGATAGCCTGCTCCTTATACAGACACAATAGAATAGAATCACAAACACTCACACAAAATGGAGCGTAGCCAGTAATCACGCACACAGAGAAAACTTTCACAGTGAAGGTGCACATGGATACTGTGTGTAAGGTTTGTTTCTGAGGCTGAAGGTTATCAGTGGCCTGGAGCACAGAGGGCAGACTGGACAGAGGTGGAGGGTATGGTCATGTGTGTGTGTGTGTGTGTGTGTGTGTGTATATATGTGCAAAAGAAAGAAAGAAAGAAAGAAAGATCAACAAGAAATGAAGAATGATGAAGGAAACTGAAAAGAGGAGACTGTGTTCAGCAGTGTGACCTTCAGTGTTGGGCTGTGGGGAGGATGAACCTCTGGGAGACATGGGCGGCTTGGCAAAGTCACTCCTACACTGGGATCACTGGCAGACAGGGTCAGGCCACACCAACACACATACACACACACACACACACACACCCACACACACAAACACACACACACACACACACACACACACGCTTTCACAGAGCCACCTCACACTCAGAGCCAGCCTGTAGCAGACACTCAGCCAACAGATGAGGTGCAATAACACCCAATGTGAGTGGGTTTCTCGCGTCGCTTTATAAAAGAGCACAACTCCAACAACACATGTACATTCTCCAATTCACACATCTCACATTAGTGGCCACAGACAGAGGAAGGAGGAGTACTGAAAGTAGAGGAGTAGGGGGTGACAGCGGGAGTGAGACAGAGAGAGAGAGCAAAAGAGGTGTCGCCTCTCCTCACTGATCCCTTATGCTAAGAGGGATTTGCATACATTTTTAATCAAAGCAAATTAGATCATAACCAAATTAAATCACGCTTTCCAGCCGCCCCCTTCTCTGTCTGCCTCCTGTTCCAACCACCCACCTATTCCTCATCATTTAATTATAGTCACTAATAGGTATGGTTAGACAAAAAAAAAACTCTGCACACATTAGAGCCAATTGACAAAAATATATGTGGGATGTGTCTTTATGACCGTTAAATTGAATATATATCTATCTAGTAAGAATAAAGCATGAAGACTGGATTTCAACATATAGTAGGCAAAACTAATTTTACATTTGCTACAGGTTTACATCGGTCTTGGCAACATTCAATGGCTTTGCTACTGTCAAACATGTCCTGACAAATGCAGAGCAATAAATCAAATGAAAACTCACACACACAGGCGAGCACGCATGTTGGCTAACAAAACAGTCATCCACCACAGAAACTAGACACCTCCTACTACATTCCTCTCCACACCCTATGCTGCTTAACAGATTGGTATCGGCCCCCATTTCTAGCTATTGCCCACTACACAATGGCTTCCTACTGTTGTCTGATAACTCAATCACAACCCTATTATTGGCAATCATCATGAAGTCCACCTCTTCACTGGCCCAAACACACTTTGTCACAAACCCAATTTGTCACGATTTCATCCCTGACGAAAAATAAATCTTCACACAATTGTGCGTGCATTTGCCAATACATACACACACACACAAGCACACACACACACACACACACTTATGTGTATGCACAAATACACACACATACACAAACACATATATGTGCATTTTCAAGTGCATTTTGTTTATTTCTTGCTCTGTCACACACACACACACACACGCACATGCACATGGGCGCACAAAGGTGCCTGCAGGCCTATTTGAGATGCAGAATCCCATGTCCCAGTAAATTATATTAAAAGTCATATCATGAATAAATCAGCAGGCAAGGCCCTAACGTCTCCTCCATGATACATTCACATACAGTAGACAGCAGACAGACGGTGGGGAAGCTAGAGAGGGGAGGGACAAGGATGCCATCATGTAGAACACAATGCATACCAACACAAGCAGGACACTGAACATACTCATACATGTAAACTAGGGCTGCAATGAACTATTCTGAAATCTGAAACAAATTTTTAAAAATGGCCATCACAATTACCAGAAGTCAAAGGGGATGTCTTTAAATAGCTTGTTTTGTCTGACGAATGGTCCAAAACTTAATGATATTCACTTTACTAACACATAAGACAAAGAAAGAAAACAAATCCTCACTGTCAAGAAGCTGGAACCAACAGAAATCTGGAAATGGCAAATTATCTATCAAAATAGTTTACAATCGAAATTAAGTTATTAATTGAACACACAAAAACACAATACTTTCAATTATATGCATGCAAAGCGCTCATACTGCTGTAATAACTTGGGATAGCAAAGTAAAATTGTGTATGTACTTAAAGGTAGGGAAGGCAATTTATTTAACATTCATATTTCATATTAGTTGAAATTCTCTTTACATTCTAACAGCATTCAATAAATCAAACATATGTATTATTTTTAGCTGTCTCTTGCTAGTTTCTCCAACGCTGACTACCCTAACTTTAATTTGTTCCAACTGGCAGTAGTTCAGTATTAATCTTAACTGAACAAAGCAAGGACACCTCTTTGTTCAGTCTGCCAAAATATTCTTCATTTACAGGGTCAACTCACCTGGAGACCAGCTCCTGCTGCTTAAAGCCATTTCAGTTCCATTAAGATGAAGCAGAGTTCATGGAGGCACTTTTGCCCCATTTCAATTCTGACCCGAGGGAGAAATATGAGACGCAAATCCTGGGGCTATAAACAGTAATTTCCACAGTATATTTAAAGGAGCACAAACACTTAGGAGGCCTTGTAGATTAAAGAAAAAATGCTTAACTTGTGGCATTTTAAATCTGAGCATGTAAGCGCTTGACTAATGCTTAAAGGCGTGATTAGTAAAATGTTTTTCCCTTAACATCTAGCAGCAGTTGTATAAAACTACAGAGATATTTTGAGGCTTCACATAGAAATGAATTACATTTTAGACTGGCATATGTCTTAAATTAGGCTATTTATTTTATTGCTTGGGCAGCGAGCCAATTTGCTAACATGCTAGTGGCAGGCTAGAATACTTCTCATTTAATCAATTTTATCTATTTATTTCATTTTGTGTTAGTGTTAAATTACACATAACAATACACACTGAGATTAGTGTTGGATGTTTGTACATTTTTAATGAATTTGATTCTGTGATGAGCTGATGTTTCCTATGTTGCATCAACTATTAAAATTTGCTAGCTTGCTTTTGTGGTTAACCTTAGCTACATGGGGTTTGTTACCTGTCCAACAAATATCAAGCCAACGGTTTCCACATTGAAGTTTTTCCCTTCACCTTTTGTTGGTGAATTAAGTTTTTGAATTAGGTTTTTGGCACAAGCAAACTAAGTGCAGAGCAATAAGGGTACTTCAGGGACACTGGGAATGTGGAGTATCTCTAACCTGAAATCTGCAATAGAACAGAAACAATTTAATCAATTAGTTGATCGACAGAAACAATTTTAGATTTTTGAAACAAAAACACTGTCACATTCTGAAATGTGAGAATATGCTGATTTTCTTTGTCTCTTTGTCCACACTACTGCGTTTTCAAATTAAAAGACCTTTAGCTACATTTGCACCTCCCGTCCAGACTAAAACGGCGAAAACGAAGACCTAAAATGGAGAAGTTTAGAAACACTGCCGACCCCGTTTTGCGTTTCAAAACTCTGGAGGGCGTTTTAGTGAAGACGGGCCAAAACGGAGGACTTTAGAAACGATGATGCAGCCGCTCACGCTCGGCTCTCTGATTGGGTCTTAGAAGTCATGCAAAGCAGAAATACAATGCTACTGACTGGGTTTTTGACAAGGTATTTTTATTAAAATATTATGTACCATGCAAATAACACTTATCTGCCTACACTTGCATACTGTGCATGTCGCCGTATTTACTTTGCAACGACTCCCAGTCTGTTTTCCTCCGCCACACTCCTGTGTTAATTCAGCAACAGCTCCCTATTGGTGCATGCAAAAAAACCAAACTTCTTCGTCTGTATTTATTTTTTCTTTCGCCAAATCTTCTGTAACCCGGAAGAGACGATCTGCTTCATGTTTATATCGGCACGAGCGTGCCCAGTGTACCTGAACGGCCAATAGATGTGCGTTTTCAGTCGTTTTAATGTAGACGGAGATCAACTCCAAACCGCAGTTAAAATGCTGGTGTGGATGGAGATCGTATTTGTTTTAATTCTCCGTTTGTAAATTAAAACGGAGTAGTGTGGACGGGGCCTTAAATTATCATAAACTGAATATATTTTAGTCAAAATTCTAAAATTCAAAGACGTCATATTGGGCTTAAAGAAATTTAGATTTTTATGTATTTTATAGAGCAAATTATCAATGAGAAATTCAATCAGCAGATAATGAAAATAATTGTTAGTCGCAGCTCTAATACCTAATATTACAATGACTGGCATTGATTAGCAACACTTCCAAACCCCCAATCAAGCATAGCGTTAATTCCAGCAGGCAAGCTCAGCTCATTCAAGCATATCAGCTGATAGCAGCCATCTTAAGCAGCACATCAGCTGACAGCTCAGCTGATTCCTCTCTTAGCATTCATTGGCAAATTCCATACAAGACGCCTATTTAAGCTGCAGCAGCCTACTTGCATGCTCTCGGTGCTTCCTTTGCAAACAGCTCATTACCCACTGCCACCCCAGCTCCACCTTTCAGGCTGTATCTGATAGGGATGTACGATAATTATCAATCCGATAAGTATTGGCCAAATGGCCATATCTCATTATTAGGGCTGGGCCCTAATTAATTAATTAATTAATTTATCGCACGTTAACACAGTTTTTATTTTTATTATTATTATTTTAAAAGTCTGTTGCTCACTGGCTCTGAATACACACACAGTCAAACCATAGGTCAAAGGAGCGGCGGGATGTTGATCAGCCTGCAAATCACCCACCTAAAACAAGCAGCGGAGAGAGGCTTCGGCAGACTACGTTGGATGCAGTGTGTGGGAGAAGTAGACAAACAAAAGCAAGACAAGTGATCAAATGCCATAGCAAAGTGGATAGCTATACACTCAATGCTTATTAGTATTGATGTTAGTTCCCCTGTTCCTGGGTAGTGTGTGTGCCCGGAGTAAGACCCCTACCCAGCTCAGCTCTGGACTCCTCCGGCCCCTCCCTATCCCTGGCCATCCCTGGTCGCACATTGCGGTGGACTTCGTCACGGGCCTTCCCCCATCTTCTGGTAACACAGTCATACTCACCGCTTCAAACCCGTCATCTGTGCTTCCCTGGGTAGAGTACGCACACAACACCCTAGTCAACTCCTCCTCTGGTATGTCCCCTTTTCAGTGCGCTCTTGGTTATCAGCCCCCCCCGTTTCCTTCCCAGGAGCGCGAGCTGGCAGTTCCCTCGGTACAGGCCCACATGCGCCGCTGCTTTAGGATCTGGAAAAAAAACAGGACTGCCCTAGTTCACGCCTCTGTCCAGATGCAGAAGCAGGCAAACCGACGCCGCAAGCCGGCCCCCAACTACACCCCAGGTCAGGAAGTCTGGCTCAACGCCAAGAATCTCCCCCTTAAAATTGAGTCCCGAAAACTGGCTCCCCGTTTCATTGGTCCCTTCAAGATCCTATCTATCATAAACCCTTGCGCCGTTCGTCTGCAGCTGCCCTCCTCTCTCCGTATCCATCCCACCTTTCATGTGTCCCAGATCAAGCCCTTGTCCTCCAGCCCCCTGAGCCCATCTTGGACTCTTCTTTGGTCACTGACTTCCATCGTCGCCTTCCTGAAAGGCCTGGGTGGGCGCAGGTTGGTGCCCATAGGTGGTGGGGGTACTGTTCGGTCCCCTGTTCCTGGGTAGTGTGTGTGTGTGTGTATATGTGTGTGTTTGTTCCCTCCTTGCAGGAGTCAGGTGTGCAGGAGCCTGTCACCAGCTGCCAGCCATCAGCCTTGTTATGCCCTGCCTTATAAACCTGGTCCTCGCCTCTACTCAGCGCCAGATCGTAGACTCTCGTTCCCAGTCAGTCTCGTTCAAGCCGTTAGACTAGTTCCTGTACTTGTTCCCTACTAATCCTATTCTTCTGTGCCGTAGATATCCCCGCCTGGTCCATCTCCTGCCACCACTCCACTACAGCTGCTCGAGTGCCCCACGGCCTTTCCTCGATTCCCGGATTCCCTGCCTGGACCCCCCCCCCCCCCACACACACACACACACTCTCTAACCCAACCTCCAACTTACAGCAAATCATCTCTGCTCTTCTCACAACAGGAGACAGGAGACAGTGCGCGTTGTGTATAAAAAGTTCAAGACAATTCAACTTCGGGGCGTGTGCATGAGGCGAGCACCCCAGCGACACTTCATCTCACTCTAACAGAGACACTTGCTACTGAACAGACAGTTTCTGCTGCTCCCTGATAAAAGAAAAATATTTCTGCTGATACCTATTCAGAAAATAAAACAAGAAAACATATATATATATATGTTAACCTGTTGCTGCAGAATGTCCAGTCAGAGTCCATTTTTTCAATGTTAAAGCTCAGTTCAACTCCAAATACAGCATTACAGTAAACAAGTTTCTCGCACTTTTATTTTGTAGGCAAAACCACTGACGAGGAAGTGATTATGTGAGTAACTGTTGTTGCCATGACAGATCTATTTCAGCACCGCTGTAAAAGCACCAAAATCATTTAATTTGTAGTTTATAATGGACTGTGGTGCAGAAACAATGACAGTATTACACACTCTTGGCTTACATTTTCCATGTTATCTGTTAGTGGCCAAGTAACAATAACATATGGTTTTACTGAATAATTAAGTAAATATAATTTCTTAATAAATATACCTAAAGAAACCTCATTTCTTGACTGGCTACTCTCTTCTGTCTCAGAAGAGACACCTTTTGTGCTGTGTCAGCCACTGTAGCTGTCCTACGCTCTTTGAAAGGGTAGGGGGCAGTGGTAGACTAGCAAGTTGGTTGCAATTCGCAACCTTCACCACTAGATGCCACTAAATCTTACACACTGAACCTTTAAGTGCTTGTAGTAATCACCTGGGAAATTGTTGTAACACTTCCATTCCAGAAAATATTGCGTTTATTTATTCGTCAGTATCATAATGGTGATAGGCCAAGAATTCTATCTGTTTATTACATTCTAGGTCAATTTCTATGTGCAACAGTTACAGAATTTTGCAGCAAATATCTGAGAGGGTTTACAATGAGTTTGACAAAAGAAGTGAAGGAGTCCATTGGGAACTATGTGTACTGTATGCTTAGGTGTGTGTGTGTGTGTGTGTGTGTGTGTGTGTGTGTGTGTAAAAGAAAGAGAGTGTTGAGTGGCGCATAGAGCAGGGGAGTCGGCTGATGGGCAAAGGCATGCTGCCTGCAGGTTCAATCTGCCCGCGAGTCAGGCATCAAACTTTCACATCCACACATCAATTATTCAGCGCTCTGCATTGTCAGAGTGTTAGCATGCCACAGTGGCAGACGACAAACCTGAGTGAAGAGGGAGAAGGAAATTGGAGGACAGGGAAGGGAGGGAGAGAGAAAGGAGAATTAGTGAAGAAAGAAACTGATGATTTGAGAGATGAATGGAGAGACTGTGGCCAGAATGAAAGAAGACACAGGGGAGGTGGAAGGGCTGTGAAAGAGAGAAGTCAGGAAAATGGATGAAAATGGAGAAGAGTGGCTTTTGGAAATACTGTATATATCACTGGAGGTGAGAAATTCTAGCTGCAACTTGTCCCACTCAGGTTTTACCAATATATAACTATACTAACATTACATGAAACCTATAACCTCAACCCGTTCTCACTCCCAGGTCCTCACGTAAGACCCTATGGCGCCAGTTTGTAACGGGAAGCCCTTTGGCATAAATTTTGAACACGAGAAGTAGGTGTCCACCATTTAAGGAAATGGTTGGGGTGTTCATTTTCAGTGTGAAACAAAAAGTCAACATTGATTGTTTTTAGTTATCTAAGTTACATTACTCAATTTACGCAACTTAAGTCACATAAGTAACATATTTTAACCTAAACCATGATGTTTTCCTAAACCTAACGAAGTAGTTAACATTTTATGTCAATGACGTGCCATTACACAACGTTAACCACTAGTTTTATTTTGATAAGCCAACCAGACATATATATTATTTCTTACTTGACCAGACGTCGCATATTTATTATTGCTAACTTTTCTGCAGAGCCCTACATGTGCAAAAACAATGCTAAAGGGGTTAAAGGGGCGTTAAAAAGCAACGCCAAGGGTCTTGACAAACAACCATCCATATGTGACAAGTTGGGATTGAGAATGTGTTAATAACCTATACCTATAATGTATATTGAGGAGTCGGCCAGACCGCCAACTGGACACGCGTCCTCCCACATCACTTTGTTTCGTTTAATAAGGTCTGTGACTAAATCATAAAGTTCATCAAAGGTAATGTCTACTTGGTCCATCTTGGTCGGATTGTTCTGTCACAGTAGGCCAGCCACAGACACAAGAAAACAATGGATTTGGACCCAATCGCAGGACACACAGATGAAGCAGATGCAGTTTATGGCTTTATTTAAAAAAACTCAAAAGGTGAACAGGCTTATATGGTGAAGAGGCAGGCTAGTCCAAAACAACAGGGAAAAAATCAAACTAGTGCAAGCACTAATCCAACAACCCATGTTTAAAGGTTATAGTGCTACTGGAATATAACCACAGTAAGTGAGCTAGACTTATCCATGTTTGGTAGCTTAACAGATGTAGCCGTTTCCAAAATGATTAGCTAATGTAAAGCATTTGGTCTAATAATAGTCCCTTCTCAGCTACCATGTATGTAAATGCCCTTGCACAGCCATAGTCCACCCACATAAGTGTTTTTACTCATGTTGCCTGATTAGACCTCCGGACTGTGTTGGTGTGTACAAAGTTGATTGACATCTCCCTTGCTCTTCTATTTGTATTGATGCACCTGTTAGGACAGGACAACTTACCCTGTTGTCATTGCCATTGGTTACTCATAGACTTTTGTGTTTTGTGTTTTTCCCAGCACTTATTTATCCAGATTTAACTGACTACAGGTCTAATCACACAGGTAATTGAAAACACCTGTGTGGTTGTGCAGGCCACTGAAAGCAGGTATATACAGATATATTCGGGGTACTTTCTGGCCTGAGTATGTTGATGTTCACAATAAATATGGACAGAAGGTTAATAAGATTAACTTCGCCTTAATGCAACTGACACTTAAGAGTATGCTACAACATACAGTAGCAAAAGACAGTTAAAGAAAGAATTTATATTTTAGAGGATTAGGGAAAGAGCAAGAGACCACACAGTATGAGAATATATATTTATATGAGTATAAACCTGTAGTAATCTCCTCTTCATGCATCTCAAGTATTCAGACTGTGGTATCAGAAATAGAAGAAAAAAGAAAGGTGAAAGGGAAAGAAAACAAGACGAGACAAAGAGGAGGAAATAATGAACACTCAACGTCTCTCCTTTGTCCTTCTTTTGCGGTATGTCTCCTTCTCCCATGCCCTGACTTTCTCCTGTAGCTCAATTAATTGATTTTCTCACACTCACCTAAAAAGAAAAGTATGGCTGATTTGGACTCTCACAAATTATAATGTGACATTTAGTGGAAAATACATTGCAGATGCCCATGAGGGTTAATGAGATTTAAAGGGGCTTAACATCGCTGGAGTGGGCCAGAATGGCTTTTCACAGCTCTACAATTGACTGCATGGCTGACCCCAATGTCAGCTTATGTCACTTATCATCTGGAAAAGTGCTAAATTGAGCACCGGTATTACATAAAAATGAAGATCCTGTATTTCCAGACAGAGAGAGATACTTCTCTGAGCTTCACCCAGTATTGTTCCACAGTAGTGTTTGAGAACAACGCCAGGCTTTTCAGCTGATCATGCACAAACACACATGTACTCTAACAGTCAAGTGCATCTGCACATGAGCGCACACACACACACACACACACACACACACACACACACACACACACACACTCACACAAAGGCACGATTTCCCACTTGTGTGTGAGCCATTGGAGAGAGCAGGGAGACGACTGACAGCCAAGGCAAAGTGCTGATGGTAAGCAACATTCTAGTGGAATTCTGGAAAGCTGGGCCAGGAGTGTGTGTGTGTGTGTGTGTGTGTGTGTGTGTGTGTGTGTGTGTGTGTCTGTGTGTGTGTGTGTGCATGTGCTTGTGTGTTTGTCACAAATCCAAACACTGGAGCAGAGCTTTACAATTTTTACTACTTTTTAAGATAAATGCATAGACATCTTCCTTTTCTAGTAATGTCAAAATAGCTGCACCATTTAAATTTAATTAAATGAATTGAACAGAATTTATTTGAACTGAAATTAAGTTCAAAGTAAGTACTTGCAGCGAAATAAATATATACATACAAATATAATACAAATAAGACCACAAGATGAGCCAAAGAGCAACATTTTGAAAAAGGAAGAGAAATGAGAGAGACTGGGGACTGACAGAGAAAATGAGAGAATAAATTGTTTAGTTATAAGGTTATATTCCTCATTGAATGTGGTCAGTGTGCTCAGTGTGGATCCCCTTAAAATAACCACAGCGGCATAGACCCTCCATCCATCCTCTAACCTTGGTCTTTATCTCTTCTGCAGCTATGGAGCAAGTTTGTGACCTCTTCAGGGAGAATACTGATATTGGACAATTTTACAAAACCCTGGATATTATTTAATAATGCATATGAACGTTCAGTGTCAATGTTTTTAAAATCACTTCTTTCTACAATATTGTGCAACTACAGTGTGGTCAATTTATGGTTACGAGTAGGGATGGGGATCGTTAATTTTTATTGATATTGATACCCTTATTGAGACTGCTTAATGATCCGATTCTATATCTATACCACTATCGATACTTTACTATTTTTACTACTTTACTATTATTTAGTGATGGTTATTTGGTAAGACCAGACCCAACGGGCATGAGGTAGGCCTGCACGGGAAATATTCAATGTGCGAGAACGTTGTACTTGTACTTGTTTATTGCAATAAATAAACATATATTGAAGGGTACATATTAACTGCCTGGTTGTTTTTAATTTAATATTTTAAATACAGCTAAATGTTGTTTCTAGAGCAGCAACATTAATGTTTACAACAGCAAAGTAACTCAATAACTTTATCTGACATCACAAGTAGTGAGTGACGTTTAGAAAGAACAACATCAGTCTGTATCAGTCCCTCCTCGTCTCTCGCTGGCTGCAGGTAACGTTACCAGGTAGAAGGAGGAGCGGCTGGTTTGTCTCAGCCAGCAGTTGAGTTTTTAAGACTACAGACGAGTCTGTGCTCCAGACAGGCAGCTTTCTATTTAGCTTGTTTTTAACATTTGGCTAATGCCAAGCTAGAATTAGCAGCGTTTGTATAAAACATACAGGATGAGATACTGAGGACAGAGATGACTAAATTAAACATTTCTACATGTTTAACGTTACATTACAGACAGGTGTATTGATAAAGTATTGTCTTTTTACTTGCGAAGGTTTTATTGCACGTACTTACAGTAACGAGTGTAGTTGTCTTCAAAACGTTACAGTAATTTGGAGCTAACTTACCCTCACCGTAAAGTTATTCCACCGCGACGGCGCAGCCTCTCGCTCTGCTGCCGCTGTGTGAGTATGTGTGTGTATGTAGGAGCCGACAGAGAGCAGGCAGCCTGATGATTTTCTTATCCATTGCGTTTCAAATTAAATCAGATTTGACGCTCGAGACATAATGTTACATCATAGGATCCGCAAGCCTCGATAGCAGTCTCGATAAGCTCGAACCTTATAGATTTTCAGGTTTTGAGAGATTTTGGAACCGGGTCCTTTTGGAACCGGGTCTCGATCCCCATCCCTAGTTACGAGTAAACATACAGTTTGACATGTTAGGAATTTTTTGGTTTCCTTGAGGAAAAAGATAAAAAGATTGATACCACTCTAACATCTGTACAAATAATATCTAGCAGCAGCCAGCCGCTGGTTAGCTAAGCTTAGCACAAAGACTGGAAACAGGGGGAAAGAGCTAGCCTGGCTCTGTCCAATGGTAACCTACAAGTAACTCTAAAGCTTATATCACGGTGCAAAAAACACGGTTTAAAAAACGCCTCATTGCACTTTTATAGGGGTTTATGTGCCTGTCTATTTCTTTGCTAGGCATGCTCACACTGCAATATTTTTACACTCAGGCTAGTTGTTTTCAGTCTGTGCCAAGCTAAGCTAACTGGCTGCTGGCTGTAGCTTCATATGTCATCCAGACATGACAGTGGAATCAAAATTTGCAACCAAAACAATGTTTTAGTTTATTTGAGGCTGGTGAACGGAAGTTGACAACATTTTCCCATAGCCTTATTTGCCACCCACTACACTGTCACCTAAATTGGTCAACAGTGTTGTGAGAATTTGAGTGCATCCTTTGGGTCATATGTTTTAAGTTTACCACTTACCACTCCCTTACTACATTCTTGACCACCATAATTCCCCACCACCAACATGCCCCTTCTGATGTGGACACTGTTAAACATGGAAATGGAAACTTAACCACAACCTCAACACTAAAATAGTCCCCAAGTAAGGGGAATTTTGCTCATATTTCTTTCTTTGTCTCCTGTCAGAATATTTTGTGATTACAAGAATGCAAACACAGAAAATCAAGCAATAACATTCAAGCATACACTCATTATATACTTACAATTATTCTCTCCTTTGCACATGTTCTTAAGAGAATGACAATCCTCCAAAAGCACTTTTGCATCCTCCCTAGCTATGCTATCTCTTTCTCTGTCTCACACACTCGCAAACACACACACACACTGACTGACTGGGCTGACCGATCATGTCCATTGGACCATCCCTGATATACCTAGTGTGCAGTGGGGCGTGCACATGCCAACACGGCGTCTGCATGCAATCTTGATCTTGAGTCACTCAAGCAGGCAGACAGTGGACGTGAGGAACAGTGGAGAGGAGAGGGAGCGTGAGAGGAGTTGCACCGTGGAGATCATCTATATTTCATAGACCTCTCAATTAGTGTCAGTGCTCACAGGTGAGAGGTTGGGGAGCAGTCATCGTCTATTGGCCTGCTCGTCTGCTTATGCTTGGCCTGTACCATCCAGCCCCTTACCTTTTACCTCCTCCTCCTCCCCTGTACACAATAGGAGGTCTGATTTAGGTTCATTTCGGGGCTTTTCAAATTATAATGAACGAGATGCCATTGGGGAATCCTGGCAGCAGTTTGATCTGATATAATTTCCTAAATATGATAATGGTGTTATTCCAAATGTGAGAACATGGAGGATAAATTAAAATCCCATGGGATGCCATGTTCAGGTCAGATATTTACATTCATCATGGTTTCCATAGTGCACAGATGGTGAGGTAGGCTTGTCATAAAGCATTAAATGGTAGCAAAAATGTGTAAAACTGCATCAAAAATAACAATCCCAGATTAGACCCTCTGCATGTTTTCTAATCATATTATTCATTTTAAATCTCATTATCGTTAGACTTAACTGATGTGTAAATTTATAGATGCAGAATAGTCCAAATTATGTGGATTAGCACCCCCTACCACTAGATTTCTAAGTATACCTCCTATATCAACATCCCACGTAAAGGACTTTGAGGATGGTTACGTAATTTTATGAACAGAGCCAGACTGTTTGACTCATACACTGGTCCAATCCTTCCTGATCCTATTAGACCCTATGAATAACATATCACGTTCTTTCAACTAATTATCTGATTTAAAGTGACTGACAAACAATTATATATTGCAAGTGAGAGCTTTAGGCCACAGTGGCTGAAGTTAATAGCTTTTTGTGATTTCAAATCCAACCATGCTTAGATGTCTTTCAAATTAAAGTGGTAATTGGAAGCTACAAAGATCATGTGTTACTGTTAGAAATCCCAACTGGCGACTTTGGCTTGGTCACACTGACAGTGATCCAAAGTGCAATACTTTATGTTTATGCAAGGGTTTGGACATAGTTGAGTATTTGGTTTGAGATGTTTCACTTCAGTTAAGATATGAATTTGTGTGGTTCAGATGCCATTTCACAAAAATAATTTGTGAGCAGTGCAGTAAAATGTGTGAGTCCTACAGAGAAAGCTCATGAATCGGTGGCAAGGATGGCATTTGTTTTGATTAGTGAAGTATGTCCCATGTTGCAAATAACAGTTTGCATGTTGCAAATTTGGTGAAACATGGCCCAGGTAAAAATAAGGACTGTGATTCTGGTTGATCATGTAACTTTCATCATATTTTCCCAGGTGGTCTCAATTGACATTAGCATTTGCATTGGCATTTTCCAGTTTAAGACCGTTAAGTGACTGGTTTAATGGATGATGGAGATTGGGCTAATGAAGCTTCAGAAAGACAGATTTCTTTAGAGTTTGTTAACATGTAGACCAGTATCATGGTTATGATTATTATCCTGTTTTCCAGTGTACTGTTGTTAATTTTCTTGTATTCATGATTATAAGCCTATTCTGTTCTCTGAACACTATCTACTGTCTGATGTCTTCAACTTTTAAACATCCTTGTAAGAGTAATTTCAGTTCCCACTGAGTTCTCTCAACAGTTGAAGATGAACACACTGTGGTTTCTGGCAGCCTGGACACTGTTGCTGCATTTTACGCTGTCTGCTGGATTTAGCTTCTCTATCTTATCACTAGCAATGGAAAATAAGAGCAGGTGATTCCGAACTTATCCACCACGTTTTCACAGCTTCACTTTCACTTCAGCATATACTGTGGATCATCATTATATTATCTGTCATGATGCTTTTTTTCTGAGTAAGCACTATATTATCCCAGTTGATTACTCACCTGTGCAGAGAGCAGATAGTGATCAGGAACCTGGATAAGTTGTTTACATCCCACAGTATCCCAGTTTCTATTGGAGTAATCCATCGACTATATTTGGATGTCTCAAAACAGGGATATGGTTTTCTCTCCAGCTTTCTGAAGATGGGATATGATGCACATAAACAGTGCATAAACACATAAACCGCATACTAAAAAAATCTGATCATAACTATAGCTATAAGTCTAAAAACAGAAAAAATAAGGAGACTGTGGGATAGGACGAGAATGACACTGATAGTAGGAAAATATGTACTCACACAAAATACACATTTTTACTTTCAGCATCAGGCTATATCCCTCTAAGCCCTTCTTTTTGCCATCTCTATGAGGAGAATCTACTCTGTCTACTCATTCCATTTCCCTCTTTTTCTCCTTCTTAACCCATCTGGAAGCTCCAGCTGCTAGGTTATGGCTTGTCTGATGCTCCCCTGTGGCTCATTTAACCAGGGAAGGAAGCAGAGGAGAGAGGAGAGGAGAGGAGAGGAGAGGATGTATACATTTACATGCACAAAAGAAACCTCATTATTGGGTGAAATCAGGTTATTGTGCCCATGTGTCTGAACAGTTTACTGTTCAGCAATGTAAACAGACTAATTTAAACTTTTTACTTTTAATCAGACTTTGGACACATCGCTATAAGTAATGATGTTTCTTTCATCGCACGAACTACCGAATAGTGATATTCTCCCTTTCTGAGGCCTATGTCCTACACATGCACATGTGTAAATAAATAAATACCTGTTTAAAATCCAGTTAAGCATAATGGGCAAGAAGTCAGATTTCTCTAGCCGAAATCTAGCGGTGTTAACTTTGTCAGCTTAGCAAATCAGGTTTCTCATGATGTCGCATTCAAAAACTGCAGCTGAGAATTTCCAGGTAAGTGAAATGCAGTGAATGAGAAAGAGAGGCCAAGTTGTTTCTAAAGGGAGAAATAAACATTGTGAGTAGTAGGGCTGGGAGAAAACAGTACAGTACTATACAGGTTTTACTCTTAGTTAAATTGGTGGCCATGGGGGTTAAAGGTCAAACCTAAAGGCCAACAGTGATTGGTTCCCCTGAGGAAGGTCACAATACACATCTGCCCTTGAGTTCATCCATGCATTTACTTTCTCTGTCTCTATACAGTACACACTGCAGAGCGACCTTGAAAATATCTCTATCGCTTTTTCTTTTTTGTGTCCTTCCATCCTTGCTCTAACCCACTGAACAATTATGTCTGAAGGAATAAAGGAATCTCAGTTTCTGCTAAAGGAGGAGACCCAGTGTGTGTGTGGGTGGTTGTAAACCTTAGGTCAAGGCCCCTTCCTCTTTTCTTAATGCACCGGGTAGCTAGCAGAAAAAGCTTCAGTGCACACTTTGGGGTATGCCCTGGGCTAGGATTACCTTAGTCTGGGAATTTGAGAGGAAGGCAAAGGTCAGAGGGCTAAGTGTGTGTAGGGGTGTAAGTATGTTTGAGGGTGTGTGTATAGGTACTGCTGATATAAGCAGAGATATGGTGCATTTAGTCCTAAGAATGAAACTGGCCCAGCAACTGCTTAGGGGATTATTCTATTTGTTAAAACGTGGGTCTTATTTTCATAGTTTTGGCCATCATTTTTGTCCATTGTGATACCATTATATTTATCAAGTTAATTGCAGAGATCTGGTTGACACTGATAGAAGGTCTGACAGGGCAAGAAACATGAGCAGTCAAATGATCAAGACAGTATGCAAACAAGCTAATAGTTAAGCCAGATGACCTTGGGTTGGTAAAACTCTTTGTGAGCGCATGATAAGATTAAGGGGATACAAGCGAAAAGCATATAGGGACTGTACTTCTGGCTTCCAACTTCAACTTTAATAGGAAAAGAGCTTTACAGTTTGCCTCTCAATCACACACAACACAATGGCGATGGAGCTGCCATGCCAGATCTGCCCATTAAGAGTTATTTCAGGTACTATGTCTCTTAGACAAAATTAGGGTTAATTTTTTCTGACATTTCTCAAATTTTTGCCTTTTACTTGTGAAAGAGTACATACTCTTATTTCTTTAGGACCCCTATAGGTCATTCAAATCAAACAATTTGAGAAGGACAATTCTCTTTTCGGTTGAACTGCTCACCAATTATTTCACATTAGGGCCTTAACTTGTGATTAAGGGGAACCACAGAGACATTTCTCTATTTAAATTTGTTAAACCTGGAGGTTTGTTTGTATAAGATCTTCTGAATGCTTGTTTCTTGACTGCATTTAGCATTGTCCATGAATTCCATGAATTTTCAAAGTTTTATGTAAAATTGTACTAGAACTGATAGGGAGGATGTACAAACTACAAAAATAAAACAGATCTAAGTTGTAATAAATCAGAAAAATCATTTAATATTTTCCACAATATTTTATACTTTAATTTGCCAGTTTAAGAAGAAAGTTGTAGAAGTTTGTTTCTTAAGTTTAATTTGTTTGGATTTCTCTACATGAGGCGGGCAGATGACAGGATTAGTTTATAAAAGTCACACAGTGGTTTGCGGTTATGGAATAAAATAGTCTGATCTGAGTGCAGGCCTTCAGACTTTGCCGCACAACGAAATGCACATCAACTGGCCCTCGTAAAGCCTAATGGACTGGCAGAGCAGATAGCCCAACAGTGACTTAGGCAAGTGCAACCGATCTAAGTGTAGATCCAATACCTCATGGCAATGTCATGGTGCAGGCCTACCTTCAGCACTGATTTGAAGCCAAAACGCAGCACAAGCAGAGATGAGCTGCTGTGGCTGTGAGGCAAAGGGAACGCTGATCTGAGGCCGGCTGAGGAGAGCTGCAGCTCTGGGCTCTGGTGAGTAGTGAGAAATTAATTAAGAGTGAAACAGCAGCAGGAGGGAAGACAGGAGGGAGGGCGGCAGAGGGACTGAAGGAGAGATGTAGCATAAGACAGACAGAGAGAGAGAGAGAGAGAGAAAGAGGGAGCCTCTGGGGGTGGGCCTCCTGGAGGATCAAGACTATTATTGCTGTTATCATTGTCTAATTCCCCCTCCTTCTCTCCCTCCACCCATCCTTCTCATTTCATCTGCCTGCCTCTCTATTTTCCCTCTCTGTTTTTTTCTCCATGTCTCACATCTCTCCTAAATTTCTTCTTCTCCATCTTCGTTCTCCATCTTCGTTCTCCATCCTTTCCTCTCTATTCTGGCCCTCAGAGTGAGGACAGGCTGCTAGCCGGCGGGTGCTGTAGAGGAGGGAGAGCAAGCGAGAGCCTAATGAGATGTCTATCGCCTCAGTCTAGACTGGACCGCTCCTCTCAGCAAAGAACCACCACCACCACCACCACCACACCACACTGCACTGTACTACACACTGTACCATGTCTGCCTGCCTACTCCTGCTGCTGTTGCTGCTGAGGGAATAGCGAGAGGCAAGGTTTGTGTGTGTGTGTGTGTGTGTGTGTGTGGACAGAGGGGAGTATATGTCTGAAGGGTTTTTGTGAGGCTGTGTGTCTAGGAGGTGTGTAGAAGCAGTATGTGAAGGCATTGGCAGGACCATGCATGTGTGTCTGAAGGGTACACTGGGAGAGCTGCATTTTGTGGGGAATGAGTGTGTGTTGTTTTGTTTGTGTATATCATGCACAGACATGCCTGAGTGACAGTGTGTGCTACTGTCAGTGCTATCTCTATAATTCGAGTGTGTGAGAAACTGGCCCTTGGGCAGACAATATTTTGATAGATGCCCTCACACACTCCCTCCTCCAGTATGATTGCCTGGTAGGGCTCTACTCTCACAGGCTGAGAAAAAAAAATCTGCCCTCCAAATCCCACCATCACACACACTATGCTTGCAATGGCCCCTTTTATTTCCTGATAGGCAAGCCCATGGCAGAGCTCCACCACTGGGACCTCTGCTAACACCAGGGGGACCTCTGTTGTTCTGGAGAAACCTCTCCACTGGCAAAGTCATCAGAAGTGCTCAGTTACCAATGTTTCCCAGCATCCATCTCCACTCTTGTCTCCGTTAGCCCACTAGGCTGCTTCAGTATTTCACAAATAAAAAACATACTGCCACCAAATCCACCAAGGAAACTTGATAGATAGCTATGTCTGTTCTCTTACGATGCCTCACAGCAAAATTATCTATCTTATGAAATCCTTTTTGCTTGAGTCCTGAAAACCCATTTTCTTAAAACAAATTAAAATATATCTGCCAGTGCTGTAAGAATGTATTAAAATATTTCATCAAAAAATGACCCCTCTAAAACCAAAATATGCCATATTTAGATTTATGTTTATAGACGGGTTAAACAGTCAGACTATAAATTGTGTATATAGGATAGCACTAGAGATGTCAGGACGGAACGGTTTCTTGATGCTAAACACGAGTGGGTCAGAAATCGGACCGGACTGAAACTAAAAGTGCACATTGATTGTTAAGTTATGTTAGGTAAGTAATGTCACTTAACATATGTAGGCTAACATAAGTAATGTAGTTCTTTAAACCCAAACCATGATTTCTTCCTAAACTTAACCAGGTTGTTTTGTTGTCTAAACCTAACCAAACTGCGACGTTAACCATTAGGTTTTTTTTGGGAACTGGAAGTTATGTATTATTGGTAACTTGGCCAAACGTTGCCTATTTATTCTTGCTAACTTGACTGCGGAGGCCTACACCTGCAGAAATCCACCTAAAGGGCAATGAAAAAAGTGACACCAAAGGAGTTGCCTAAGCATCCATATGTGACTTTTTGGGAATGACAAAGGGTTGGGAAAGGCAGGAGCTTGTCTCACTAGAGGCCTTTTTTATTATCTCTCTTTGTCTCCTTACATAGGTTTTATAGTCAGACACTCTTGTGAGGCATCTTACCTGGCTGCTGTATGCATATACTCTGTTCATTAAAGTGCCACTCTGGAGAGGGCCAAAAACTGAGGGGTAACAAGAGAGAGAGAGACAAATGAAAGGAAGCAGTGAGAGTGTGAAAGAGAGAAACTGAAAGAGAGACAGAGAGCTTGTTAGCAGCCATGCTTAAAGTCTGCTCCAGTTATTCGGTTGAGTGAGAAGCGCCGCCCTTTTAAAAAAACTCTACCTCACTTTCTCTGTTTCATCCCCACGCCCCCTCCCTTCTGCTCTTTCCTCTCTGAGGCCCGTTGGTTCCAGGTGACAGGCTTACTGAGGGTCAAGCAAGACTGCACACTGGGTAACTCACCTCGCTCGCATGAAAACACACACATTTACTGTTTCTCGGTCTCTCTCTCCGAGACATTCGCACACACGTACGCGCTCACACACTGGGCTTTCAACTGCAGGCCTCATTAACTGCACTACAGCTGCCCCTGTTTTAGAGACACTCCTCAGCACACTGTCTCTCTCCCTCTGTTCCTCTATCTCACAACCACACACACATCTTCCTCTGTCTCTGTCTCATGCAGCCAAACACACACACAGTCACATATTGTCCTTCAAGCTTCGCATTTCTATCTCTCTTTGTCTCATATACAGGCGCAAGGTATATCAACTTAGTTTATTTTAGATTTTCACCAAAAAAATTCATCAGATTTTGTAAAAACAGTTGAAGAGTAGGAGTAGAAGTTTAAACTAAGTGACATGTTTTATCCCTCACATCTACATTTGTTTCCTGCAGTTCAAAGAACTAATCATTGCATTTTACAGTAAAGTATTCAAGTTCCTTGAGGCAAAAATTAAAAGTGGCAGGTGAAGAGAGTCAAGGATTTATCCAAACCAAAGAAACCAAAAAATGTGCTCCACGTGAGTGAGTATTGGACCAGCATTTTGGGGTCTATTTTCTGTCCCCTAATTGTCAAAAAGCAGCTCTAATGTAGGTTAATGCACACACATATGGTATGTTCATGATGTGTCTTCTTTTTCTCTAAGCTAAATTACTAGATGTGGGACCCTCTTGTAAATGTTAACTGTTTTCAGGGCTGAAGCATTGAAGACATTTTAACGGGCTGATGCCAGTATTTTTTAGACTCAATATATTTAATTTTGACTACAGTGTTGATGGATTTGAGATTATTTTTACAATAATCAGTGCAACTGAAAAGTATTCACTACTACTTTAAAAACACAATAACTTTAAGAAATGACAGTACAAAATTAAAGCATAGCATAAATTGGATGGCAAAATTTTGTATTTTTTTCAAGAAAGGCCAATACTAAACCAAATGTACAGAATAGTTGCTAACATAGCATAACCAAAATCTATTTCGTATCATTCAAAGCTTAAAAATCTACATTATCTTCTACTTTGTGATTGGTTTTATAAAGAAATACATTGTTTTACCTGAATTCACCTCAGCGGTATACTTCATGAAAAGACTAATTGTTAATAATAGTAAGCACATTTAGTGTATTTATGTGTGTGTATGTCTGTGTGCCTTTTTGTATGCCTGTCCCTATGGGATCCTGCATGGCCTTGACACAAACAGTTCTTATCTCCTGCAATCGAGTCTGACGCTCCAAAGCTGCTGCCATCAGCCACAAACTCATTAATTACTCTTTAGTATCAAGCTGTAATTAGAGACACCAATCAGGCCCCCACTCTGCTACCCCTCTCCACACACCCCCACAATCCCTATTAGCACTCCACACTGTACTCTGTGTGCTAGGGAGCTAAGCTAGTTGCTGCACAGGAGCACAGTGCTCAGATGAGCTCCCCATGTGTGAGATTAGGCCGCGTGCGGTTAGATAGGAGCAGGAGAGGAGGGAGGGAGGGATGGTGAGGCAGGCTGGATGTGTGTTGGAAGGAAATAAATGAGGAAGAGAGGAGAAGGCAGAGATAGTGAGGTGAGGGCGGGGAGAAATACAAGAGGGAGGTGAGGTGATGTCGGTGCTCAGGAGGAGCATTAATTTGACATTAATTGTGTCATCAATGCTTTAGCCCCCCCTCCCCAGCACACACACCTCTCCTCTTCTCCCACTCCTGATGAGTGCATCATTTGCGGAGGAGAAAGGATCTGATTAGATCTGTCTTGTCTGTCTGCACTGGAAGAGGGTGAAACAGGAAGAAAGGGGGGAAGAGTTAGGAGGGTGGGGGTTTGGAGTCATTAAGGACAGTGATTGGTTTAATAACGCGAGAAGGAGAGCGATGGATTGGAGGATTTCCTGGTAGGTCATTTTCTTTTAATCAGGAGAAATCCAGCAGCCCTGTACGCCCAAGGAATGTTTGGTATTTGGGGGGTTAGAAGTTAGAAATAACTAATGGCATGGGCTTTGAGAAAGCTTTGAGTCAAACTTTCCCAGTTGCCATTATTTTAGCCAGTTGCATAAACTGTTAAGTTTGAACTTAGCTTAATTCTAATGTAAGTCTTCTGCCCTCCCTGTGCATGTGGGAGCACAGCTATGCAGCAGGCTAATCACACTTTCAATAAAGGTTGAAGACAAGGAGTGTCATCAGTGAAAGATCAACATCTAGTCCCCATGGGATGTACGACACTGCAATTTATCTACACAAAGAGTCCACACGTGTAAAGGCTGTCATGAGTCTGAGATGAAGTGCAAACAGGAGAGAGCCCAAATGCAAGACACTGGAGCAGAGATGCAGTTCAGGGATTTTAATTCCAACAAAAGCAGGACTTCAGGCTCACAGTCAGTGGAGGCATCCAAAATCCAACAGACTTAAACAGCAGAAGAACAGGCAGCACATATACATGCTACAATGACTGGAAAGGGAATGAACAGAAACACCAAACAGTTGCCACGTCCTTTCTATGTGGAGTTTACATGTTCTTTCCAGGGTGTACCCCGCCTTTCGCCCAATGTAGGCTGGGATTGGCTCCAGCCCCCCTGCGACCCTGTATGCAGGATAAGCGGTTGACAATGGATGGATAGACTAACGAGCAGGGCGGGAGAACGAGCAGGTCGGGAGCAACACAGGTGACAGGTATCAGGACTGATGAGAGGCAGAGAGACAGCAGGGGAAAACAGAGAGACTGGCAGGCAGGCATATTACTGAGGGGGAACAGACCTAACACAAGTTACTGAGATCACCAATAACTCCAACCAACAGGGAAAACAGACTGAAGCTAGGATTAAACAGAACTCAGAGCAGACATGGGCAGAACAACACAGAAGTACACAGACCAGAAGTAAACACTAAGACATGAACTAAGGCACAGGACTAGAGAGACAAGACAGATACTAAGTAAACGTCAGCATGCGGATGAATAAAATAGGCTACACAGAGACTAAAGCAGAATGATCAAAATCAGATTAATGAAACTGGCAGAGAGCATAGACACCTAGCAAACAGACAGAACCCAAGCATGATGGTACAGAAACTAATACATGAGACAGGAACAGAACTGAAATCAGGAAAATAGGCTACCAAAACACCACTAAACACCTGCTGAATGGTAATAACCACATAAACAATAACATCAGGTAGAGGACACACACCAAAGGTAGCAAATAAATTAAAAACTCTAAAAAGTCTAAACTAACAGCACAGCAAAAGGGATTCTAACTAATAAGACAGGGTGGCTAAAGGAGACAAGATAACAGAACAACACAGACCATAAAGACTGGATATAAGACCACAGACAGACAGGACTGCCACCCAAAAGCCAACAGACTATATAACAGATACCTAACTGATAAATGAATAAACTCACTGAGAACTAAATGGAACAGATGACAGGACTAACATGCAGATACAAAACCAAACCCTCAAATCAAAACCCCAAAACACAGCAGAACAGGATCATGACAAAAGAGTAAAATACATTACAGTTTTCTCAACAGCAATTCAACAATTGCTTAAAATGTTGTATTAGTTAACAGAGACAGCTCCAGACAATGGGTATTGTGGCTAGCTCTGTTAGCAGCAGAATGATTATAGAAAAACAGAATTCTGCTAAACACAAATCAACAATCTTAAAACAGCTGAAATAAAAAACAGTACCTAGAGATAATGCTCCAAGATGTCTGTCAATATTTGCTCAGACTCAGATCTGACAAAAGGTTGGATAAAGCCTGCCAATGGCTAGCAAAACCGCTAGCAAAATAGTGCTTACTAAGTAGTTACTAAGTAAGATATATGCATTAATTGCTTAATTAAAACAGTTTGCACCACATTAACTACTTATGTATTTAAATAAAGTTGTTACTTTTTACACCCAGTAACTGTCAGCTTATGGACCTAACTTCACCAACTGTCAAAGTCAATTTTAGCATAGCTAACATATGACCTGTCTCCACTGAAAATATGCAATAGGCTAATAGAATTATAATATCTGACGCTGTTTAAAAATTTTAAAGTTTACATGATAATTAAATGTATTTTTTTGTTTTACATCAATATAGGCAAATCTCAAATTACAAAATGTTATTGCACCAACATTACCAAATAACATTGTTTAGGTTAGCATAATTGGATAGGTTCAAATTCAAAATGAATACTACCAACACTGAAATGCACATATTCACGATCTTATTGCACTGCCAAATACAAATTTAGGAATGTCACAAGATCCAGTTTTAGAAGGATTCGTTCTTTTTCTTATTAAAGATAAATACTGTTGTCAAGCACCATGTGTGCACAAGACATGTTTCAAGATAACTGACCTTGATTCATCTTAGTAAGGTATTCAATCTATTTTTCAACTAGAGCTGACAAGAAATTATTGATTGCACGGTTGATGCACTGCTATCCCCAAACATCTGTTATGAGAAGGTTAGATGGCTTATTTCAACAATAAGTTCACACGCTATGCCAATTCATTTAGGGTGGTTGACATGCAAAACAGAAAGAAAAGAATAGCCTCAGGACCAGAAACACGGAACTGAAAACCCCTATCACTCCCAAATAGATTGACAGGTCTATTAATATAGGGTCTAACACTAGACAACAACTGAATCCAAGTTATTAATGTTTGCCGATGCTGTTAAGGTTTGTTTACATCAATGTGAGGAAAATTCAAGCCGTGTGAAGTGATGCTAAGACCTCTCTGTGGTGTGGTTTATAGAGCCTTAAAACTAAGTGTGTTTTTATATTGTGCATTCTTTCAAGACTTGTCTGTCTAAATTATACTAAAATAATACTATATAATGTTTCATTATTCATTTTATTAATACTTTAATTAATTTAATTTGGTTCTTAGTGAAAGGGAACATACTAACATAGCTAACATTTGTTGGATTCAAAGAAATGAAAGAAGAAAATCTGTCTATGAGGCAAGTTTTTACCATGCTCTTCTCTCTGTCTCTACCGGTCTCTGTGCACCAGTCCCACATCATTTAACTCTGCTTTCAGCAGCAAAATCTCAGAGGCCTTTCTGACGACCTCTTTTAACACTTCTAACCTCAACTCAACCCCAAGGAGGTTGTTCACCGTTTAACACCTCTTCTTTGACAATATTCTCATTGAACAAAATGTGCAGGCTGACTTTTTTCCATTAAGAGATATTTGCACTATTAAACTTTTTTATGGTGCACTGATCTGCAAAACATCTTCTATGTATTAATCCCTCCTCATTTAGATTACCTCTCTCTGTGTTCATCAGTCTAAACCCATGATCATATTACACTAACCTTTGTGCCTGGTTACTGGGTACATCTTAGTGTCAGACTTGATTTTAAACTTTTAACTGTTTTCAGGACAAGCCTAGTTTGTTAATGCATCAGTGGAGCTTAGTTACATTTTAAAGGTCTTGATTATATGTAAAGATTATAAAGTAGTTGTTTGACCTTGCCGTTTTTGTTTACCTTGATATGGTGATTGAACAATTTATTTTTTACAGTGGCTGCAGTAGCTGCGAAAAAGGCCTTGACAATCATTCTGGAGGCATTACATCAAATTCCACCCTTCAATACTGATGAATTAATAATTTGTATGAACAATTGAATTTTGAAGATATAGCAGTTTCACTTTGCAGCTCGGCAAAAGAAAGAAAGTGAGAACCGCTGAATCCTCATATGCACTCAAGGACATCACTACCCTGGAGCTTTGCCTGGGTGGGTCTGTCTGTTAGCAGTTAGCATTGTCCCCAGCCAGCCTTTAGCTCCAAGGGCGGTCTCTACAACGATATCACTGGGCCAAGTAAGGACGGATCTGCTCCCAGATGCTTGAGTGGATGAATAATGACACTGGAACACAGCTTCTCTCTCTCTGATAATGAGGAACAGAACAGCAGACCCTCCCTGAGGCACAGCACCTGGACTGGACTGCCTTCCTGTCTACCTCAACCTCTATCTCTCTCAGGAGATAGGCAGGGTGAGAGTGAGACTTTGGATGTATGCCAGGCTCTCAGTTACACTCAGTCACACTCAGTTTGGTCTAATTGTGAAATTATGAAACACTTTAGAAAGTTAGTGGACCATGTTTGAGCTCATCAGACCTCTAAAGATATTTACAAAAGCACTTTCTAATTGTGCGTTTTTGTGTGAGGCATCTTTAGCTTTACATATGTTCTGCCTTGCTTTTCCGTCCACACCTATATGTTTCTCTTTCCCTCTACTTCTCACTTCTTTCCCTGCAGAGAGGCTTTGCCAAGTGGAGTCAATTAAAAACTGTACATCTAAGTGAGAAATGTCTGTTTGAGTGTGTGTGTTGGGGCGTCTGGTTTCATAACTGTGCAGTGCTTCTTTGTGTAAATGTGTGAATTTGTGGCATTGTCAAATGTATGCGTGTGAATGTACATATGTGGTGTGTGTCTGTGCATGTGTGTGTGCTCATGTCTGAGCGAGTGTAGAGGCGGGGTTTTCCCTTGGGGCCTGGCAGAAAGGCGCTGTAGTGCTGCAAACTCCTCTTGTGAAAACGCCTCCAATGGGAACAGGACAGCTGTGGCCAACCTATACCGCTTCATGGGCCATAACAAGCCTTACGACACACACACACACACACATACACACCTATTACTCCAATCCTGCCAACTCTGTCTGTCTGGCTGGCTGTCCTTGTTTTGTCTGTCAGAAACACTCTCTCTCTCTCATGTTTTCATGAAATAACAAATCTATCTTCATGCTCATTTTCACACAAATTCCACAAAATACAGTCTTTGTTTTAATTTAATTTATTTAACAGTCACCAGATGATGAGATACATTCTCTTAAAAAAGAAATAGACAACAAAACTGATATTATTTTAAGATTTTAAAAACTATTATACAGTATTCTTAATATATAGATTTTATACAAAATAAAAGTCAGTAAAAGGGGCAAAGGGAGAGTGATATCTTAAAAAACTGAGAAAAAAAGAAGAAGGGGATAGGAGTTGACTCAAACAACTACCACATTTAAGAGTGACAAAGACCAATCTCTTTCATAAATAAATATAAGAAAATTAGACATCATATATAGCTCTCTTTCCAATAGCACGGCATTGCTAAATGTAGCATAGGTTATAACTGAACTGCTTTGTGAGGCCCATTTGCTTAGAAAATTCCATGCATTTTCCACATGGAGATTAACTGGAACCAGCGCGGCTAAAAGCCCTGAAATAAAGGTATTTACCTCAATAATGGGTCTGATAGTCTGTGCCGTGCTTGACCTTTGGCTGTAATAATAACCCCCACCCCCCTCATTTTATTTGTGTGCCGTACTAGGTACAGACCAAGTGCAGAGAGTCTCCTTAAGGGAACTAGAGAATGGGGTTGTCCTCTTTTTTTTCTCTCCCAAGGCCAGTGAGAAACAAGCTTCAGACTCCGCCATTCACAAACAGAGACAATTGAGCAGAGCTCATGTGGGAGGGGTGCACGGTTGGAGCATAGGAAGGTCATACCAACATCATTTCACCATTGAATTCCACCCTTACATTATGAATATTTCAGCGCTGTCCTCGTTGGTCCTTAGAATTTCAACAATACAACAACATCAACTACAAGACAACAGAATAAACACGCAAAAAGTGGATGGGGATGGCTGTAGGGCATTACAACCCTGTTTGACATAGACTGATGCCACTCAGATTGGCTGATTGTTTTCTCCTTAAATGAGTATTTGAAGCTCAGGGTATAAGCACTGAAAACATGGGAACAGAGGAACACAAAATACAGATAATGGAGAGGATTTACAATACGAACACTACCTGTTTTCAGACACACACACCTGAAGAGCATGGAAACTGAGGCTGATGATTGATCCCACTGCAACAACAGACTTTTGTTCTATCCTTGTCTCCATCTTTTCCTTTTTGTACCCTCTGTGAGCAAGCAAGCGGACAGTGACATTGGCCCTTCTCAGAGCAGGACAGCAGGCAGAGTGACTTGGCGTTAATCACAGTTTTGTCTCACTTTCTCGGCGCATTAAGTTGGAGAGGCAAGCTGCGGCCCGGACGACCAGGGTGAGAGATGAGAGGACAACCCGTTAGACTCTCAATAATGACGCATCGCTGCCGCATCACTTTGGAGATTAAAAGCAAGATGCTGAATTTCAATCAAGCCACATTAATGGCTTGGTGTGAGGAATGGTCACTTTGTCTCCACTGGCAGGCAGAGAGAGAGAGAGAGAGAGAGAGAGAGAGAGAGAGAGTAACTGGCACGAGAAGCCCAGGTGAGACAAGGTGATACGACATTTTAATACACCAAATTGCATGCTGGCCGGTAATGATAGAATCCATTTAATGATGTAGTGACAATATTCTCTAACCAATGGCAGAAGGGCATGAACAAAGTGTTATATCCAAGAGAAAAGTCAAAGCACCAAGGACTAAATGCATGAAGCTGTAAATGTAAACGGGACTGCTAATGTAAGACCTGATCTGAGGAGAATTATCATTAAAATGGAAAACTGGTTTCACATCAGAGTTCTATTTAAATTTATTGTATAAATACATTTCAGATCAGTGTCTAATCAGGGTTCCATCAACAATATTGTAATAATTCATAGTTTAAATGTGGTAAGGTGAGTGATGAAGAACAGCCAATGTCCAAAGCTTTGTGCTAACAATGAATTTGAAAAAGCAAGGATCTAATCATAAAGCAACTATTTTTTGCTAAAGAACAATATTGTCCCCACCACTGTCAATGACAAGTCCAATTTTAATTCAATGCCAAAATTTGACACTTCATCATCGGAGCTTATGATTTCCTCATTTGTTGCCGTCAAAGGCTGCAGCCACCTTACAAAACATGCCACACTCTGCCTGAGCTGCTCTGTGAACGTGTTACACTGTGAGATGTGTCCCACTTGCAATAAAGTGCATTGAGAGTTCAGTTCTCATGGTAGATGAGAAGCAATGTTGGGCTAGCACAGCTGAGAGATTGTCATCACAGTATAGCTGATATGAAGAAAAACCTAACGTGACACGGACTAGATCTCTGGGGGGGGGGGACAAAAGAGGAGACAATTGTCAAGACAACAAAGAGAGACGGGAGTGTTATTCCTATAGCCTCTGTGTCAAGTCAGGAATGTCACAGTTGAGCACAGTGCTTCATGGATAGGGTAGTTGTTTCAGAGGGTAGGATGTGTTGTCCTAGACCTCAGCCTGGCACCCAGCTCTGGTTGCTATGGGCTTGCTGTGGACCAGCCAGACCACTCATTCCCATCCCCATGCCCATTGTCACACCCATGCCCATACCCATGCCTATGCCCACCCCCTGGGCAAGGGAGCAGTCAAAGTTAAAGTCCATCTCCTCCCCAGAGTCCATAATGTCATGGAGGAGGATGGACTCAACATCGCAGTCCAAGCTACCGTGGAACATGTCAATGTCCAGGTCAGCTGGTAGTCTCTCATGGGGGTGAGGTTGGTGATAGCCATGGTAGTTGCTACCAACACTTCCATTCCCCATCCCCTGGCCATGGTGGTAGGGTCCATTAGTCATGCCTTGGTGTAGTAGGTCGGGGTAATGGTTGTGACGGGGGTGCGGGTGTGGGGCGGTGGCCACATGGCAGGAGTCCTGGGGCATGCCAAGCATACCTGCTGGATTTGGGGGGAGAGTGGTGGAGGCAGGGAGGTGGGCATGTGATGGGGGGCTGTACAGGTAGGGAGCTTTGTGGTTGTAGGTCTGCAGCTGATTGCTGTTGCCTTGTGGGGTCAGGGCCGCAGCTCGGGGCGGTGTGTGGTTATGGCTCTGGCTGAGGTTGTGGCTGTTGTGAGTGAGGCTGTGAGGTGAGTTGTGGTTGTGGTTGGTTACATTGTTGTGACTATGAGTATGGCTGTGAGTTCTGTTATGGCTATGAGCTGAGTTGTGTCTCCCTCCCCCTCCAGCTGAGCTGTGACAGCCACCACCTTGGCCATTGTGATGGCCAGGGTGATGGCTGTGATGGTTGGAGCCTACTCCATTACTAGCTTGACCCATCATAGGATGGCTTTCCCTCTCCTGTCCCAGCATCATGTCCTTGGAACAGTATTGTTGCCCAGCTGGACCCCCCGTTAGCAGACTCTGTAGGGCATTGGTGCTGGAGTACGCCCGCATGGTTCCAGAGAAACTGGCTGGCTTGTTCTCCTGAATGGTCTGCATGGGTGAGTGGTGGCACAGCATCCCCATGCCTGTTGCACCATAGACACCTGCACCGTAGGGGCTCTGCCCCTTCACTCCAGAGCTGTAGTGGTAGACAGGGGTTTGGTGCTTATGTCTGCCAACAGCCGGATGCTGCTGGTGTTGATGCTGGTGCGGGTGATGGTGATGATAACCATCCTCCATTAGCTGCTCATCCAGACTGATGGCACCTGTCAGGTTAGCCAGCTGAGGCAACTGCTCCAGCGGAGGACAGCGATTCCCTGCTCCCATGGATGGAGAGCGAGCACTGGTTGGTGAGGGGTAGAGGTGTGGAGAAGTGGCACACGACAGGCCACCCTCCTCTGGTTCCTCTGGCTCTCCCTCTGCGAGGATGGGTGACAGACGCCCACTCAGGGTGGAGGCTGATGAACTAGCCCTGGAATGGAGGTCTGTCCAAGCGTCAAACTCTCCATCTGTAACAGCTGCACCTCCAACTCCTGGGAGGCTTTTCCGTGGTGGGCTGCCATGATCAGGGGAGCCCTGGAGCCCCACCACAGAGCTTGCTCCTATCCCAGGACGGCCAACTCTCTTGCCTCTGACGCGGCCTTTGCTTTTTAGGTATTTGGTGCTGTTGTCCATGGAGACTGCTCGCCGGCGGGGGGCCTTGCCCATCTTCCCTCCATCTGGGTTCAGCATCCACCAAGAACTCTTCCCTGTTCCCTCATTCTGCACCCTGATAAAACGTGTGTGGAGGGATAGATTGTGTCGGATGGAGTTCTGCAGAGAGATGAGAGAGATACATGGTTAGAGAGAAATCAAATTAAATCACAATTTATATCACATTATTTTACACAATGAGGTGAAAAAATCATATAAAATGTTCCAGGAGGAACATAACTTTTTATTTAAAAAAATAATAATTTATGTTTGACATCAAACATAAAAATCAACAATGTAGCACAACCACAACTATCACAACTGCTTATATATCATTCAGTCCATACATGCTGAGTCATAAAAAAAATGACCAAACTATCAGGTCATGTCTAATACAAAACACACAAGTAGATACGCAACCCTCTATGCAATCAGTGTCAACAAAAGTCAAATTGAAAGCACATTCAATAACACAAACATGTTCGAAGGACAGCTACAGCTGACATGGAGCAAGACCCTGTCAGCCTCAACCAACCTGAAACGACCTGAGACACTCTCCTTATGTACGTCAATCCTCCCACTTTCATTTCCATCAATCCATCTGTCCTCCTCTACTTCTCCTTTCAGCCCAGCTGATGTAAGCTGCTGTGGTTGGGCGTACTGTATGTTTGAAGTCGGTGCCAGTATGGCTTAGTGCCAGCCCTGTCTCTTTCGCTCTCGCAGCTTGAATGGGTAGATGTATTGGAAGATTGAGCCAGGAGCAAGGAAGGCTAATGGATGTATCCCACCCTTCGACATCTACCTTCACTGCCTATTTCCCTTTTCCTCTCTTGTTCTGTCTTTGTCACGATCCCTTTTTCTCTTTTGTGACAAGTAATATAAATACTGCGACTTCTGTCTTGATATACCTTTTTCTTATTTCACACACTTCTTTATAATTTTGTCAGTTATTTTTCACTTCTGCTTCTAATGTCTTTGCCTTCAATTATACAGTTTGTCACCAATTATAATTATAACCATTATACTCTAAAATGGCATGTACAGTCACTAACTGAGTTTTTTTTTTTTTTCATAATTTACATCTCAGGGGTGGTTGAACGCTGAAGGTTCCTGATGTGCAACAGAGTCTGTCGTTGCAATTCTGGTCTTTGTCGTGCGTGAGGCATTTTGACGCCTAAGCAGGAAAATATCAAATCAAAAGCACCTCCTGTGGTTTAGGAATATACTGGTACAATAGATTGTTTCAGATTGAGGGGTACTCACACTTCCACTATCTCCATTGTGTTGCATATTATTTGTATTCACACTGAATGGCACGGCAGGGAAACAAATAAATCAACTTGCAGCCAAGAATACGTAAATGGGAGGCAAGCTGAATTCAGGTGATCTGTGAATGCCTCCTTGGGTTATCTCGCTGTGACACCTCCGGCATTGGGTAACCATGGCAACCGGGTAAACGTGCAATGGTAGAAACATATCATATTGTGGTGAGAGTCAAGAGAGTGAGAGAGAGAGATGGAGGGAGAGTGGGGGATGGGGTAAAGGATGCAAGAGGAGGCGGTTGTTTGATGCTGCTGCTCCAACACTAAACATCCTTTCATCTCGGCAGTGCAGGTCCGCAGGGGATGCCCGCTGCCTGCTTCTGACGGCTTCTCTACGTGCCGCGCCAACTCCCTGTCTCACCCTGGCTGGATCATCCACCTATCATACCACTCCAAATCAACCTCATCAAGTCTTGTGCATGCCTGAATTAAAACATATGTAAGCTTTCATGCTATTCCACCACATCCGGTTGTAAATGGGGCATCTTTCAGAGAGCTGAACCACTTCATGCTGCAACTCTGTGTGACCTGTCTGATTCAAATCGCGATTTATCCCTGTATGAGGGAGGAGCAGCCCCATTGAACTTGGAGGGATTTGTCATCATCCCAAACCCTCTTTATCTGATGAATCCACCTGCTAGAGAGATTTGAGAGATTTCGGACAGTGTCCAGCCATGGCATCATCATCATCATCATCATCACTAGCTGCTGGCTTCCTGTTGTGTAGTTTTCCACCACAGGTTTTTCTCTGTCATCCCATTTGTGTGTGCGAGTTTTAGAATCTAAGAATAGCTCAGGTTGCAGGTGGTTCCACTGTGGGTGTTGGTTTGTCCGCCTCCTGTTTCCTGAGTCTGAGTCAGGGGCAATTTGGCCAGCCTATGGCCCTCACGCCCCCGAAACAAGCAGTCACTGCTAATCCCACTCCATCCCCGAGTAATCCCAGACAATCCTGGGCTAATCCCAAGTTGATTCAGGGGCACTCCCAGCTGGGTGTCTCACACAGAGCCATGCCAGGTCGCCATGGACACAGCGGGCAGCCCGCATATGCTATGATCCAATAGCAATACATCATAAGGGAAGTTTGAGATGTGGGAAATAAGAACACTATAAAACCCTTAGAGGATATAGTGTTAAACTATTCCTAATATTTGTGTGTCTGCATTTTAGTATATGATTTCTGAGGTAGTGAGCTGATGTTAATTGTATCTTTGATGCTTCCATCAAATCAGCTACCTTTACTCTGTGTTCTGTCCTTGAGGGTTGGCGTTGCCACATTTTCACCCCTACGGGTTGAATAGAATAAAATTGAAAACTTTATTATGTATTAAATATTCATAAAATGGAAATTCTCTTTCAGCCCTCTGGCTTGCTGAGGCAGACAGATGAAGCCCACAGAAACATACAATGACAGAGAGGAACACACACATCACACGCCTGGGTCCAGGAAACTGCTTCCTATTCAAATCATACCCCTTTAATACAATGGGCCTAGTGGAGAGGGCTCTAAATAATGAATGAACCAGTGGCTGCGCTTATGCAGGGAGATGCACTGCCTGGCCCCATAATACTGAAAAGAGTCATAAGTAGTGGTGTGCCTTGTTTGTTGTGTTATCAGGGACATCCACCCTTGTCATCAGTCTACAAACAACGACATCAGGCCGAAATGGGTTAATTTGGCCTAATAGCACATAAAGTAAAAGAGGATAAGGGTAACAGCTTATGGACCAATCAACGCCAATTAAGGTGAACAAGGTTCTCTTGGTTACCGGAAAACAATCTGCTTGGGTTCAACTCTCATTAAGACCAATAAATCCAGATAGCTAGTTTAGATATTTAGACAATAAACACCAAGAAGCAGGATAGCCCTCTTTGTCCTCAAATTAAAAGACACAAACAGGTGGAAAAAGCAGTAAGTCGGTTTTTCACTGGCTTAAGGAAGGAACAGAGGGGCTCCAACCAGACACAGAAGTTTCTTGTGTGAATCTGGTCCAACAGATTATTGCTCAATATGTGTTGATGAGCAGAAATGGGTTCCTTGTATTCATCCTTAATAACCGCATTAAAAATCATTCATTTGGCTCTTGAAAGTCTTACAATACCAATCAATCATTCTACTGTTCCCCTCCCTTCTTCCATGCAAACTCAATTTGATTCAGGGACTGGAGAGGGCTATTTTGTGTTGGGAATCAATGAACTTTAATGGCTATCAGTGCTGAGGCTTAGCACACATCAAGGTCTGATTAACTACACAATCCACCTGCATTCTGAGGCCAATATGGGTGCTCAATATACCATATCCCCACTGTTCGCACAACAATGTCTAACAGCCACAGGTTTGTAAGTTGCCTTCTGGTGCCATTTCCAAGATGTCAGTCAGGTATTAGCATTGGGAGTAGATGTAGTTTTGGGGTAGGTGTTGTTATCTTTGGCTAATCTGAAATAACCTGACTGACTGGCATGGGGGCAGCTGTGCTGTGGGGTAGGAGATGGAGGGGCCTGGGTGCAAGGGGTGGAAATGTAGAGGTGTCGCAAGGGGCCCCTCCAAGCCACACAAAGGGGTGCCCTCAAAATGCCCCCCTCCATTACACTCCCATTAGAACCCACTCAGGGTTTTTCCCGCTCACACACCCACACACATTCTCACACACAGAGGGTCAGACGGTTTATAGGACCCATCTTGTGGCAAATGTGCACTCATTCAAACAGAACTGAGTGAGGAACTATGGTCTGTGAGTGGGGTCTGGGAACCAGCAAAAAGAAACCACTCACCCGATTCAAACAACCTCAAGGGTGAAGCAGCGTGGTGCGCTTGCCCAGCTAAGAACACAGCAGCTGTTCTTGTAGTGGCACTGGGTAAAGCCGTTTGCCACACTCGACTGGTATTACCAAACCATTTCATGCAGAATGGAGCCATTATGTATTGTCAAAGGGTATCCCTCTATGGTGCACATTCATTTGATAAGCCCAAATCAAGGGGGAGTAACAGAAGCACTAACTGTGTTTATTGTGATGCAGTTTTTTCCTGTGCAGAAGGCAGGAGGGATCAGGGGGAGGGGAGGTTTCAACACAAGCAGTTTTGTTCAGCACAGGAATGAGTTTTGTCAGCTAAGCCTGTCTCCAGGCTATTGGTGGAAATTAGCGCCGGCTAAATATTCGCTTTCCATGATTGATGTCACGGCTTGCGTTGTCCCTTTGAAGGGAAATAAAGAATTTAGAGCCATGTGGATTAATAGGGACAGGGTAGGGGGAATTTTATGTGTCTGAGGGGGACTTGAAGAGGGACTGAAGGGCCTAATGGCTGCACAGATATGGCACAATAGAGCTGAGACGATATCAGAGAGTGAGAGAAGACAAGTGAGACTATGACAGTGAGTACAAGAAAGAAAATTGGAAATTGTTTGTGTGTGTGTATGTGTGTAACAGAGAGAGGGAGGGAAAGAGAACGAGAGAGATGTAGCTATTTGCCTGAGAAGCCCAGAGTCAGATGATTAAAATCCCTTTAGGAGGCTTCTTTAAGAGAGACAGATGGGCAGACAGGCCTGTTTTTGGAATGCAATCAAATTGAAAAGATTAAAAAGGAGTCTCTTTTATTAGGAGGTGAGAAACAGTTACTTCTCTGCCACATGCCATCATCGCCTCCACAGCAGTGGTCACGACTGCATTGGCATGCAAGGCACATTACAGCCCTTGTTGGGGAAGAAATAAACCTGGGATTAGGAATTGCATCTATCTCAGTGTATCACTGTGGGGTCTCTGAGGATTGTCAGCATTTGTAATTTCTTGTTGAATAAATACGCTTTACAGGAAAAAGGCAAAAACGTCAGGGTTTCGTTTCTTATAGGATCATTTCAGAAAAGGCTAAAGTGAGCCTGAGCAACTCAAGGACTTTTTACCAATAGCTGTCCTTACAGACAGAACTTTCACTTAATCTCAACGCCAAATCTGAACTGGTACAATTCAAATGTGCATTCCCTTGGCTGCCATTGTACTTGAATAGACTGAGTTTGCACAGTAGAGTGATTCAAGCACTGTGAAAGGTACTCTGTATCCGACCCTATTATTCCACAACACTGCAGGAGTGCCATTTATGAAAAGGCTTAAAATGGAAAGCAAGTGTGTAGTAGTGTGTCTGGTAGCCTCAGATCAGGAAGTGGTTGTGGAGAGGGGTGTAATGGAGTTGGTAGGGGATTCCTGACTGACTGTGCACTAATTGCATCCAATGGCTGGCGAGTCATCAGCCGTGCCCACCCTGGCGCCAAAGGAAGGGTTGGCATCGGGGTCGCAGGGTGTGGGATAGAAAAGGGCTGCCGCAGCTTTGGTGGGTAAAAATAGATGCTGACAGATTAGTAGAGCATCTGAGACCCGGATAGGGGATCGGAAAATCCGCTCTCCTGATGCCAGGGACAGAGTGTTTGCGGTGGGCGCAAAAGGGACACAATCTGGGCATTACGTCTGACGCCCACGCACAAAACGGGGGAGCCACAGAGTGACTGTGGGCACATGAATGAGCACGTGCCACAGTATAGCATGGGTGTGGTTTTTCCACTGGGACCTGCAAGGTAGGCAGAGCTCACGCCCTCCCACTGAGAATTCACACAACAGGTGTTTGGGCTGGGCCACCTGTGGGGCCGGCCGCCTGCTCGCACTTCACACCTCGTCTAGGGAGCAAACTAACATTTTCCATTGGGCTTGCCATGCTTTTGTTAAAGACCAACACGTTTCTGGAGAGGCTTTTACAGCTCTTTTTACAAGATCAGCGAGATATGCATGTGTGCAAGCATGCACAAGTCAATCTGCATTTATGTGAGCACCTGTGTGTCTATATTTGTGTATCAGTCCATTTAATAGCCACCAGGCACAGTGTGGATTGGATTATATTAAAACTCCCCCTGCTATATACAAAGAAACTGTCAACCAACAATGGAATCAATGCAGGCCCAGGCTTTTTTCACACTCGGCCTCCACATAATCTCATTCATAACAATGTGAATCTCATTTCCCACATTCTAAAGGTCAATGCACACCTCTGATCACACTTTAATAAACGTCATTCTCTGCATTTAATTTAATTTCAGCAGAGCAGGAAACTCTTAGGCAGCTATGCACTTGGCATGCAAAATTCATCAGATCGTCTTTTTAATTGCTTCAATTTTACAGTACAGAGAAGAATGACCGCAATCACAGAATGTATGCAAATACACAGAAACACATTGCAGAACACACAAACATACACACCCAGATAGAAGAAAATATACGTACAGTGAGTCGGGTGCCAGTTTGGTTGCATTTTAATAAAATACGCTTCACATTTTTTCCTCACCTAAACTGGCAAAATGATACTCAAACACACACACACCTAGGCACACACTCACTCTCTCACACATATACACTGCACACACATGCCAACATGACACAAAGCCTGGCACACCGGGCACACTCATTACCGCAATGCCAAGCTACCAGTTGCTAAGGAGACCTGTGGGAGAGGGAGGGTTCCTTGTTGTTGCCATAGCAGCCGGATTGCTCCCTGCCAACTCTCTCCCTCGGGGAGAAACAAGGCAAGAGGTGGGGGGTGAAGTGGGTAGAGGTAGGGGGCAGTGGTGTAATAGGGCTATGAGGTGCAGAGGAACTTCATTAGCCATCAGTGTGCGCCACACCAACCACTGCTCCCCATGAAAGCCTACCCAAATGCAGCACTCCAGCATGCAGACGTCCACTTATTCACACACAGCCCATAGACTCCCACTTATTTGTACACCTATATGAAGATGAATAATGGCATGCTTAGAATGAAAAGCAGAAAAGGAGGGGTTTGGGGGGGGGGGGGGGGGGGGGAGAGCAGAAGAGGTGGATTCAGAACAAAAAGGACGATGGGAAACAAAGAAGAGTTAGAGATGGTTTTGAATGTGGAGGCCTGCTTGGAAGAGTGGTAGGGATCTCAATCACAGAAGCTTAGGTAGTTAAAGGCTGTATGGAGGCAATTCTCTCTGTAACTGTGCTTCCTCCAAACCAACCTTGACCTTCAGCTACATTTATGCTTCTAACCATAGAATAGCATCGTATAATCAAACACACATATGGCTTTTTTGTACACAATGCAACTGTACAACAAAGTGCACAATTGTAACCGTTCACTTGTATAGTTATTTTCGAACATTTCACTTTTCTCTTATGCCATGTCCATGCACGCAAATCTGAAAAAATAATGAAATGAAAGAGAGGAGTGGTTTCATTGACCACATCACTCAACACTGTCCTGTGTCATAAGTTTCAATTACAAGTCTGCAGTCCTAATTTAATTGCTAAAAATTACAAAATGCTTGAATGTCTTTTATTGTACGTACTCAAGCTACTTAATCCACTTATCAATTTTAAAGTGTATTAGAGTGCCATCAGAATTCACAAAAATTAATGACATCAGAATATAGCAATGTAGAGTGTATGCTATAATATATTCTTTTTGTCATTTATTCTCATGAATTACATGAGAATGACAATATATGTGCTTTTCAAAAACTGTCTGTGCACATTACAGAACAAGACTAGCATGTTCAAATGTTTCCTTTTCCTTTCAAAAAGCAATATTGAGCACCAGTGTGTAGTTCCAAAGTGTGGACATGGTCTCAGAAGCAGGATGCTTGTGAAATCAAGGAGAAGAGATCTCAACTATAGGGTCAATGTGATTTCTGTATTGAAGAGCAGTGCTTTAAATATTGACTGCCTGATAACTCATGATGCTCCTGGCTGCCTAAAATTCCTGGCAGAGTACAGTATGAATGGGGGAGAGTATTGATTTAGTCTGAATGAACTCTGTGTGGTCATATAAAGTTAAGAATACCACCCACCACCCACCTCAACCTCTCCTACCCCAAAACAACAAGCTTGACCACTTCAGTGCAAGCTTATAAGGAGAGAAAATGGATGGATGGTATGAATAAAGGATGGTAAGAGAAAGACCCTCTTGACCAACTGAGAGGTATGAGGAGACACGGGGAAAAGAAAAGACAGGATTTAACCCTCCTCCCCCTCCTCTCTCTGTTTCCTGAAACAAAAAGAGCCCAATTAAGTCAGTTTGAGTTAGGGTCTTATGTATGTATGTGTGTGTGTGTGTGTGTGTCTGTGGGAAAAATGTGTATCCAAATCACGAGTGTCTATGCAATAAACAGAAATAGGGGGCAACGTACTGTAAGTTGTAGAGACTGTCTGAGAGGGGCAGAAGAGGGAAGGAGGAGGAGGAGGAAGATTTGTTGGGGTTGGGGTGGGGGGCACTCTCTCTCTGTCTCTTTCTCTCTAGCCTAAGAGGGGCAAACTTGCTCTCAGCTCCTCGACGGGAGACGCTGAAATATTAATCGCCACGCTCCAGCCGCAGACAAGTGAACACAATCGCTTCAAACTCCCATCCTAATGAGTGTGTTCATGAATGGCTAATGTGCACAGATGGGGGGCTGATGACTGGATAGATCGCAATGGGGAGGTGAGGGAGGGAGAGGAGGAAGGGAGGAAAGAGGGAAAGTGAAATTTTGGCAAGGCGTGGTGGTGGTGAGGGGTGCAGCGGTATGCCATGACCTTTTAAGAGCCCCCTGAAAACTTAATTAAGACTAGCCCTGCACTACTTTTTCCTTCTTTTACTCCCACACACACACGGTCATGCTCGCATGCCTGCACACACACAAAAAAATCATCCTCTCTCCTCCCAGTGTATGCCGATTGTTTACCCCCTTGCCCTTTGCACACGCCCCGCTGAGCTGATGTACAATAGATTTCTGTGTATAAAACTTAAAAGTGACTCACGCAGGCTTTTTATGAGCAAGTCAATTTTTGGGTCGTGTTAACACACATACACAATCTGAAATAAACAAAAACATGAGAAGACATTAAAACTGCAGTGGCAGGTATGTCTTTCCTCTCCCCCCTACATGGATACATCTCAGAAAGAGGAAGGAACAAATCCACAGTGCTCCGGAGAGCAAGGTGAAGAGCTGTTTCACCTTAAATGCCATTTACTCCCACTTAGAAGTTACATTTCGCTGACAGGTTGAATCCCAACTGACTCCTAACCTTATTGTAACACAGGGCTTGCAGGCCAAAGTGCCCTCTCAACTAAAGCTTGTTCTTTGGGAATGTTAATGATTCACATGCATCTTTTATAGCTGAATCTGACCTGTACTTTCATCACAGGGATACGTTTTACCTCAGTATCCTCATCACTGACTATTCTCCTTATCTTCATTTCAATATGTGCACAGTAACAGAAATGGAGGTTAACGCATCTTCCCAGAACTCTCCATTACCATAGAGGCCACATTCGGATTAAGAGCAACCAGCGTGCAGACGCACATACACATGCACCGACATGCATACACTCACAGCATCTAATTAGAGGAGTGAGATGCTGTGACCTAATTCCTAACCTCTCCTCGGCAGTTAGGATTGGGGCCTCTGCTTGGATCGGTTGGATTAGGGCGGGAAAATGGAAAGTGCCTCACAATGAGAAGCATGGCAATGGAAAGGGATTCGAAATGGATGACCCAGCAAGATCTCACACATAAGAGATGTCTCGTTTAGAATGAATTTCTAACTGAATGAAACATAAGTCTGAATTTTTATATCAACATGTCAGACAAAAACTTCATATTGAATATATCTGCAAAATTATCATATTGAGCTACATTACTGTTGCAAATTATTTGCATATGATGGACAAAGGGTTAAGGTAGCAGAGACAGAGACAACTAAGGCCCCATCCACAATACGTTTTCGAATTAAAACGGAGACCTTTAGCTACGTTTGCACCTCCCATCCAGACTACAACAATGAAAACGAAGACCTAAAACGGAGAAGTTTGGAAACGCTGCCGACCCCGTTTTGTGTTTCAAAACTCCGGAGGGCGTTTTAGTGAAGACGGGCCAAAACGGAGGACTTTAGAAATGATCACGCTCGGCTCTCTGATTGGGTCTTGCAAAGCAGAAACATAATGCTGCTGACCGGGTTTTTGACATCATATTTTTATTAAAATATTCTGTACCGTGCAAATAACACTCATCTGCCTAGACTTATACTGTGCATGTCGCCGTTTACTTTGCAACAACTCCCAGTCTGTTTTCTGACGCCACACTCCCGTGTTACATTCAGTAACAGTCCCAGCTCTTTATTGATCCATGCAACAAAAAAAAAAAAACTGGTCTGATGCTTAGTCTGTATTTATTTATTCTTTCGCCAAATCTTCTGTAATTACGGAATAGACCATCTGCTTCCTGTTTATACTGGTATGCGCATGCCCAGTGCACCTGAACGGGTCATAGCTGTGAGTTTCAACTCCAAAACGCAGCGGAAACGCTGGTGTGGAGATCGTATTCGTTTTAATTCTCCGTTTGTAAACTAAAACGGAGTAGTGTGGACGGGGCCTAATTCACCATCATGTGACTGAAGCTAAATTTTGTGTGTGACACTGATGTGCATCATGTAATATAATCCCTGCCCTGAAATTAAGAGATTCCTTACTAACAATTTTCTGTACAATGAACTTAACATGTGATGCTACAACAATGCATTATTTTTTTTTACCATTGCAAGTTAATGTTTGATAAATATTTTCATAATTGTGTCATTTCAGACTTTCATCTTTTCAGTTTATGTTACAAGGTGTTGGAACCACTGTATTCTACTTCAAGATCAGCTGAAGGCGACATACTAAAGGAAGCTTACCTTATATAGGCTATTACCTTACAGCTTATATAGTACAACTGCTAAAGACTTCTATTTCTTACTTACATACGCCGCCTCAATAGGACGCTCCACTGCATTTGGGCCCCAGACACAGACTGTAACTTAAAAACTAACAGCACCCACAAGCTACTTTCCCTGAGCTGACTGCCAACACACTCTAGGCATAATAGAGGGAAACCATTGGAGGTACTGAGAGGGCAATTAACCTTTGAGAAGAAGTTGCATTGGCATTGCTCACTGTACTTTAAGAGGTTGAATTCAAAAGAGATCCACAATATCACTTTGCTGTCAACAGAATACTTAAATGCATTTATCACGTTGTGTCTAATTCTGTTATCTAAATTGCTAAATAAAGTGGTGTACATGTGCAATTTGTAAAATGACAAATCTACAAATTTGATGCCGTACCTGCAGAAACAAAATGAAATATTCTATGTAGCCTTCTATGCAAACCGTTTTTTATCAATGGTGAGTAATTCTTAACGTCAAAATCTATTATCTATAGCAACTGTATTGTCTTCTCATTTACATCATGTCCGCTTTTACAATTTTTTTTGTAATTGAATTTGTCATCAAGCTCACAGGCCAAAAGAGAGACTGGTAGCATCATTATTGAGCTAGCTGTACCCTATGATTACTTCAATGACCCACATCTATCCATCACATGAAAACTTCTGACGACAGATGCAGCTGGATGGAAGCATATTTACAGTAAGTGTGAGCGCCACTGAGGGATTCTGTGCGCGTGCACACAGGGTGATGGTCAGACACACACACACACACATATATATACACATCTGTCAGCAGCTTTGCATGAGCTGATACATGTATGTGAGAAAGTGCTACACCTCTGTATATTGTGTGTGTGTGTGTGTGTGTGTGTGTGTGTGTGTGTGTGTGTGTGTGTGTGTGTCACAGCACTCCTAGAAGGGGGGGTGCAGCGTTTCCGCCTGAGTGAGACTGTCAGTGGGCATCACTCAGCCTGGCAGTGTGGCAGGACGCAAGGATCATTAGTGGACACGGAGGGAGCAAGAGAGGGAGCAGAATGGAGGAGAGTTAAGGAGAGAAGGAGAGAGAGGGGTAGTGACTGTTTGAGTAGGGCAGCACGTCTTAATATCCGTCTTGAGAGCATTACACACAGCAGTGCACTTTCCTCTCAGTCACGCAATCGCCCCTTCCTCTGTCATTTTCTTCCCTCTGTCACTCTCCCTCCCACCATCCATCTTACCCCCTTTCACCCTGCATCTCTGATTGACCCCTCCCCGTTTCTCTCAAGCTGTGCCCTCACTTAAACACGGTGTGCTAGCTTTTCATTTCCCCAGCTCCAGATTTATCCATCCTACTTCCCTTCTTCACTTACATCTTACATTTCAGCCATTTTCACCCACTCTGCATTGCACAGCCGCTCTTCTCCTTGCAGTAAGCATCATTGCTAGTTGACCTCCTTTTAACCGCAGCAAGGTTTAAACAACTTGTTCTACACATGTGAGACATTTTCGCTACTTTTGCTGTCCTTTCACACTCCATCTGAGCAATTTATCACTTGCAGTTTCATGCCTTCAGACATCAGCTTATTTACTTGTACATTTACCAATCAATAAATCCATTAATCTGACACTTGTGTCAGTAAGCTTCATGCCCACAGTCAGTCATGTACCATTCCCCCATCCACCTCCTCCATCATTCCCTTCACTAACTCACTCTCCTTAGTCAGAGTGATCCCTCTGATCTGCGTCTATCCCTCCAGGTCTGTGACCTGCGCTACAATGCCCTATGCTGAATACCAGAATCAACACGCCTGACATTTAACAAACAGAACAGCTTACACAAAGCTAGCCGTGTTAGCACAAGTGCTAATTCTCCCTTAGTTTGCTTAGTCAGTAGTTTTCCAGGTTTGGGGATCCATCTGTTTGCTGTACTGTGTAGCATTTATCACACACAGATTAGGCCTATTCTGTAATACATTTGTCCCAGTGAAACATTTGTGAGCTTGGTTTTGGCACCTGCTGTGAGTGCAGTTTAGCATTATAGCACTGCTGATGGCAACAGTACAATCTGGCCAGATGCCACCTCTGCTGAAAGATAGAGGGGTTTTGGATGGCATGGAGTCAGAAATTAGACTGGCATGTGAGCATTTACATAAGGAACACGTGACCAAACAGGTGCAACAGAGGACAGTGTGACAGCTACAAGGCAAAGGAGGCAACTGAAACCTTCATCTTTTGGAGATGATGACAAACAATATAGGATTTTTTTTCCCTCACGTTTTGAAAAAAAATGTACTGTTCTTTTTGTAGGCACCACTGTTACAAAATAAATATCCCTTATTGTAGTAATATTGGCGTCTTAAAATGGTTTACAGCTTAAGAACATTGAGGCTTGGTGATTTCAAACAATGCATAGTTTGTAAAGGTTCAATGAGGATTCAACTGGTTACTGTCCCACATAAGGTTACAAATCTATTACAGATCCCTTGTTTTTTTAAGCTTGCATTGGGCTTTCAACCCTACATTCTCTTCATTTTACACACTAAACAATTAATCTATTAATCAAAATAATCCATACAATAAGCGATAATGAAAATAACCACATAGGCATCCCTGTTACTAAAACTAAATTGTGTTTTTCTTTCTATGACGGATTTCTATGAAGATTACTGATCTTCATGGTCAAACAAATCATAAAGCTCCCAGCCTCTCCAATCCCTGTCATTACAACTTATATATCCTATAGTCTCCTCTCTCATCATAGCCAGGTAACATTGTACCTATACCATACATCCACTGTCACTAGCCTGATGCTCACTCTCTCTCTCACACACACACACACACACACACACACACACACACACACACACACACACACACACACACACACACACCTTTCTCAAGAGGAACATCAACCTTTAGTACTGCATCTCTATCTCTCCCTCACGTACACACGCAAATTCCCTAGCATTAATTACAACCTTTTCCTAATTACCATTCCAGACACACAGCCCCGAAAAATGTACAAAGAGAGTTCCACAAACACACACGTACACAACATACAGCCTTGACCCCAGCAGTATCCCCTCAACTGCCCCTCTTGCACCTCCTTGGCACTCATCTAGATCTCTCCCTGGCCGGTCTTTGGGCATGGGTCACTTGTAAGGATTTGAGAAAAGACATCGCTAAGCTGATTGCTAAAGGGGAGGGGGCAAATTACCATTGCACAACTGCGTAAAAACCTTCTTGGGTCATGACTGGCCTTATGTAATAGATTGTGTATATGTGTGTGTGTTCCCGAAATACCACCCCTCCCCCACCCACCACGCCATTTACCCATTTTGTACTAATTGAGGGATCTTTTTTCGGAAGCTGTTATTGCACACATTTAATTATTTATTTTGACGGGAAGCAATCTGGTGGCTAGTGAAGAGATTGTGAACGTGTGTGTGTGTGTGTGTGTGTGTGTGTGTGTAAGGGGGGGGGCGGACGGAACAAGACTAGGTCAGTGTAGCTTTTTGGGTAAATGTGTGTGAGGGCAGAGCTACAGCAAGCTAACCGTACTGTATATCTGTGAGGCTTTGCATGTATGAACAGTATATAAGAAATTTACCGTACGTGGATGTGTGCACGTATGTGCATGTGTGTTGCATCTCAGAGTGCATGGCTTTCTGAGTGCAATGGGAGTGCACTAATGGACGCACACTTGAGCTGAAGTGTGCAGAGTGTAGCTGAAGTGCAGCCAAGTCTGGCTTCCAGTCTTGCTTGGAAGCCCCTATAATCTACTCTCTACTATTCTAGCTCTCTTTTCTCTCCCTCACTTTCCTCACTTCCCTCTCCTTGTCTTTCTTCTCCTCATCCCTCTATCAATTTAATATTTTCATCCCCTCTTCACTGCCTGAGCCAGCCGCCCCCGTCTCCCCACTGTCTCCCTATTAAATCTCTTTATCCTGGTTCTGAGAATGCAGACACACAGATCAGCATCGTCACCGGCTGGCCATGGACTTTCCTTTCTACGTGGTTCCCCCCTCCCTGCTGTGCAGTGAAGAGAATGAAATAAGGGAAGACGACATGTAACCACCAGTAGTCTTGACCTTTATCAAGCTGCAGCGCCTGAGGCAGGTTGAATGAGACATTAAGAAAATGACTGAGCATTATTAACCCCTACTTTCGTACACACACACACACACACACACACACACACACACACGTGGTGCACTGGTCTGAACAATGGCTTTTATGCTTATTTCAATGGCCTGCACTTTTCTGACAGTTTAGGATAAACTAAAGTCAAATGATCAAACTGGGAATAACACTTATGCATTCTGTGTCACATCACTTTAGAAAGAAAAGAATGGCAAGACCGGCTCGGTCTGCCAGCTCAGATTGTTTAACTGTGATTGATCCGTTGTTGAGCTCCAGCTTCCCAGCACTCCTGTGAATGCCAAGTCCTGTTGAGAATTGATGCTTCGTTATAAGCCAACCGCGCAAGTTCTTCAAATGATGCATCAGCCTCTGAGAGAAAGCTGAACCTGTGAGGACCAGATGTTAACCCTGATGGCTGCAGTCCCAGCCAAGCTGTACTTCTAATGATAGATCATTTCCCTGTCGCTCTCTTCTTCTTCTGCCATTCCCTTTTTTAGTCTGAGTGTGTGACTGGCGCATGTGCATGTGTGGCCATCCTTCCACTCCAGTCAATCAATGAGCAGAGACAATTCCCCGAGTGACATTTACAGAGAAGAAAGAGAGCCATTTATCACTTTAGTTTTGGGATAATAAAAGAATGACTGAATGAGCCAGTGTTTGTGTGCGTTTGTGTGCGTGCGTGCGTGTGTGCGTGCGTGCGTGCGTGTGTGTGTGTGGCAGAGAACAGGCGAGAGAGAGAGAGAGCTAAAGATGAAAAGGGGATTTCAAAAGCACATGAAAGGAGCAGGAGAAATGAGCGAGGGAAGAGGGAAATTTGTGATAAAAAGGCTACTTTGTGGGGAGGACAGAGAGTGTGAAATAGAACAAGTGAGGAGAGAAGAGAAGGCCGTGAGTGACTGAAAAAAAAAAAGCCTGGGGTCCGGAAAGAAAAAAGGCAGAGAGACAGAGGAGGGGATAGAAAAAGGCTCTCGGCAATAGGAGAAAACGAAGGAGAAAGGGGAAGAGGAGACAGAGGAGACAGAGCGAGGCAGACGTGCTGGGTTCATTCAGGGCTATGAGCAGACTCGGAGTTCAGACCTCACACGGTCAGCATACTAAACACCAGACCCAGTGTCCTGACCCAGATTCATGCCACTGACATACAAATCCAATTGGGGAGGGAATAATTTCACCCCCCCCCCCCCCGCCTGACCATGCTTCCAACTCAACACAAAACACACACACACACACACACACACACACACACACACACCTTCCCCCTCAATCCCAGCTGGTCTCACAGTCAACTCATAACCCGACAACCTCGCCCCAATCCTGTAACCTCCCCACACATATGCTGGCTCCCACACAGATTTGCTCACACATGGGTAGTTTTACACATACAAATGTACACGCCCAGGCAGAACCACACATGTAAAGTGATCTTTTTCCAAGGTCAGTTTTCCTCTTTTTCAGCACAGGCAAGCAGACATCACAGCTCAGCAGGGTGCTGCGCTGGTTCCTGACCAGCCTCTACCTGAGGTGACCTCCAGAGCGCCATCCATCAGCCACAGGCGCCCAGCCGCAGCACATCCACCAGCCATTAGCATAACAAGCATCTTTCTTGAACATAACTCTTGCTAATCCTCCTCTCCCCTCCTTTTTTTCTATCCACCTGCTCCGATCTGTCAACGTTAACTACATTTCCCTTTGTGAGGCGGCTCCCTCCATCACTTGCAGGGGCCGCCAAGCTCAGGTAAACTGATCGACGGCCCTTATACGCTCTCCTTTCCCCTCCCACAATGTTTGGCTCCTGACAAGGGGCTTGATGGACAGGCAGAGAGGAGCGAGCGACCCGGCACATGGCTGCCAGGAAGGGTCCGGAGATGGAGCGTTGTGAAATATACCGTTTAGCTCAGCATATATCATCTCTTTCTCAGGGACAGACATGGCAATATGCATGCAAGTAAACACACACATTTACACACATGCACATGGACACGGCCATCAATCCCTTGCATACAGGAAGAGATATCCGACGAAGAGAAAAATTGAATTAGGAAATATGGGCACCCTGATTTGTGGGAAGCGAGTTTTGTGGCTGGAAGAGAAATACAGCTTGGAGCGCACTTCATCTTATAGTGAAATCAAAAGGAAGAAGCATCTGTGTTGTTTATCTAAAGCCCCCATCTAGTTACAATGACTTGATTTGAAATATTCATATACATGTATGACAAGATCAGGCCCCTTATGTTGCTCTTTCGGCAGGGCTTCACTGAATGGACTGAATGGAAACCCATCAGTCAGTGTAAATTATGAAGACAAGATGCATTACATAAGCCTATAGATGGGCATGAAGAGGAGTATTATTGCAGTCTGATATCAATCCTGACAACATACGTTCTACAGTCATCAGTATGATAACGTGCTATTGGCTATTTCAAGGATAAGCCTGCCATCATAATATTTCACAAAGCATATAACCAAACAAAACACTTTAGGCTTTGTGTAGTGTGAAGGCATTATATGGATTTATGGAGCTGAAATATAGAAATGATAGTTCAATCACAATTAACTGTAAATCATATAACCTACAAGAGCAGCAACTAATGATTAACTAATGAATATTTTTATTTTCCTTATCGATTAGATTAGATTACTACTAATCAATGAATTGTTTAGTCTACAAAATGTCAGAAAACTGTAAAGAATGCAGGATAATGTTTTGTTTTGTCTAACCACCAGTCCAAAATCTAAAAATATTTCACTTGTAATGATATAAAACCAAGAAAAATAGCAAAACTTCACATCTAAGAGGCTGGAAACAGCAAATGGTTTGGTATTTGTCATGATTATGAAAATGTTCAGCTGATCGAGTAATCGCCCTGTTGTTTCAGCTCTACAACCTACCACATCATCCTGCAGACTGCGTCTTTGTTGGCCAGTATAACAAAACATTACATAGCGATACCCAAACAGTGCATGCTCTGTATGTAATCAGAAATATATGAGGCACATCTTTAAGTACAAATAAATAACATATTCATAGTGTGTTACGGCTATTAAGGTGTACACTAATATGGAGTAGGCTAGCCTGAGGCCATCTTGCTGTGATAGAGGTGAGTACCGGAGACGGAACAGAACAGAGTGGAGCAGAGCAGGCCCTGTAGTGGTAGAGAAAAAGACAGAGAAAGTCGACCCAGCGTGACTACCGCCTGCCTGAGTGGAGCAGCCTGCCTGCAATTAAGGTGGAATCAGGGAGAAATCTGCGCTGCCTTGATAATGAGCCTCGTCTGAATTATTAACGAGAGCTGTTCCCCCGGGACCTGAGCTCCCACTGAGCCCATCAACCCCCCCTATCCAACACACCCACATGCACACACAGACATACACTGATGCAGGGAAAAGGGAGAGAAATACACTCCTAAACATAAACACACACACACACACACAATCACACATTATGTACATTGACACAGATGAGCAACAAGCATGCTGCTACACACGGAGACCAAAATTTCTAGCACCACGAAGGTCAACACATTTGAATCACACGCTGAAGTGAATATCCAAAGCCATTTACCACATTTGTAATACAAACAACGTTTCAATGGGACAAAATAACTCCATCCGCTGCCATCATATTGAAACTGACAGACTTTATTCTGCAGTAGAATAAGCTACTTCAACATAACACTTAACTGAATTTGAAAATATCTCACATATTAGGAAAAAAAACACTTTTCATGTGTGAATCCTGTCCACTCAGCTTACTCTGCTGATCAAGCATGTGTAATAACAATGGCCGTGTTCCTAACCATATTACATTGGGAAACAGCATACCGAGGCATTTCATTCCTGAGCCAGCTATTAGATGATGAGTCATTTATTGCCTATTAGTCATTTTGGAAAGTATTTATGGTCATGAATGAAAAATGCTTTATTCTAACAAGTGTATTCTGAGAGTAATATTTCTATTACCTCAGCTGACAAAGATCTGTAAACCCTCCCTCTATTCTTGTTCAGTAAACCTAGCAGAATATAAGCAATAAATGGAGTTTTTATTGGTAAGACTACACGTCACAGGGATACTGGTATCAACTGTATGTGGCTGGAGGGTAATTGAGCAGGAAGTGACTTTATCTCCAATTTTATTGAAATGTGGGTATTGTGGCTGTATGCCTAGAGCCCACTGTATGTCCAGCAGCATTAACATGGCATATTATGTACACACCCTTAAACAGAAAAAGACCACTTTCTGTTCCCACCCCAATTTCATAGCCTATTCCCTAAAAATAAAAAAAGATTTGTTATAATCTCCCAGGACTGGTTTAACACTGAAGGCTGCCGCCCCCCTCACTCCCTCCCGTCAAACCTCCATGACATCAAACTTACATAGCCTCAGAGAGAAACACAAACCACATTCTGTCCCTGCAGCTGTAAAAGGTTTTGCCAAGAAATCCGCGGGCGCTCACCAAACAGGGCCACGCCTTCCATATGAGCCAATCGCCGCGAGTCAGACAGGTTTCAAAACAAATCAGACAGCAAAACAGCACCACAGAAAGTGGAATCCACTCTTGGTCAGCCCCCTCCTCTTCCAAAAATGATTTACCCCACCCAAGAACAGAGTGTTCCTCCATGGGTGGTTTGAGGAGGCACAAGTGTGTTGTGTGTTTCGTGCAAATGTGTTGCCGCATGAGCCAGAAGGACTAGTGGAAACCATCACTGTAAATAGTGCAATGGGAAAAGAATGACAATGTCTCAGTGCTTCACTATGCTTTTTTTAGTTTAGAGGGAAAATGAACTGAAAGAAGTATTTAATATTCTGAGAAATGTCACCAAACGGGTGTAAAAAATAAACTAAAAGTGCAGAGGAATGGGTAATAAGCTTGGTAAGAAATGCTTCAACTGCTGAAGTTCGGTTCAGCTGAGAAGAACATCCAAATTAGTTCAGCCCTGTCGAATTGGAAACTTGACGGTCTCGTCTCCTTGTATTCTGCTCCAAAAGACCCAGTAGCTGAGAAGAGTCGAGCTGGAGAAAATCCAGAATTGTTATCCTATTATCTCTGAGATAATGTGAGATATGAGATTTCTCTTAAGATAAGAGGAGGCACGCTGCTTAAGGCAGTCTGCATCGTTGGCAGGAGACAACTAAAGCTCAAAATCCTGACGCCACAGCTCCCTTGAGAAAGACTCCTCACCTCAATTGGCCCTCGTGCCAGAAACCACTAAGACAGAAAAAATGTAGAGAATGTCTAATAGATGGATGGAACGAAACAGAAAGGCAGTGAGATTAAAGAGGCGATAACATGGGTGTCTGCTAGATGGAGTGATAAAAAGAGAGCGAAGTAATATCAAAGGCAAACTTGTATTGTTTTTCATATTACTGTCTACTGATTGCTGTCTCACATATTTGAATGCATGCCCATGCTTTGGTAATTTGCATGTACATTAATCATTTTCAGTGAGAAATGAACTGCCATGGCTGCAGGGGGAAAGGCAATGAGAACGGGCTTCTTGGCATCAGATACCCGACTCAACCTGAATATACTGCCTGAACCCAACCTGGCTCCGGCTGCAGGAGCCAAGGGGAGATGTAAGGTGCTCATAATCCTACACCATAAATCTGTCCAGCATGCATCATATGCTCTCATTTTCTGAATGCGTAAGTGTGTGTGTGTGTGTGTGTGTGTGTGTGTGTGCACTCTCAAATTACTCTGCTCCCCTGAGCCAAGACGGAGGATAAAATATGAATCAGCTGAAGTCTAGGATAGTTTCCAGTTCTCTAGACTCCCCAACCCTCATCAAGCGACACAAGCATGCATTTCTACACACACACACAACTCTGCACACTCCGAAAGTTTCAAGTCTCTCCACTTCATGCTAAGCTTCTGTCAAACACACTCTCTGCTGCACACTTGACACTCATATCCCTCATATTTGACAAGTGTTTCTCTACTGCAGCTGCTGGAGCCCGTGCATAGTGACAGGACTACGAGAGCCTGTCTGTCTCTTTACCTATAAATCAATTAGATAAAGTGATATGATCCAGCACTGTTATAAATACTACTGCCTGTGGAGACAGGGGTTATGTGCCTTTGCAGAAGATAAGACTATACATATACCCAGAGAGACATCTCCTCTTCATTTCCTCACGTGCAGTTTGTCTTTCCTTTTCCCTGCTCTACAGTCGCTGTCAAATCCTTTTTTTTTGGGAGCTCCATCTTTCTGGTCTGTCTGATTTTTGTCAATAAAGGAAGCCACATGACCCTTTGCCCTGCTGGCCCTGCAAAGACCTCTACCTAAAAACATTTTATAAATAACTGTCTAGTCTCTTTGGATTAAAGTGTCTGAGTGACTGCCTGGCACCCTTGCCAACCTGCTGCACAATCCGCTGGCATCTGACTGCTATAAGTGCTGGTAAAAGCCCTGCACCATAAACACAGACAGGGAAAACTATGTGTTGTACATTAAAGAAACAGACAAATTCTTCACAGATGCATTGTTATTGCAATTGCATACACCCAAAATATAATGTATACGATACAATGTAATGATATCTTAGAGGCATGCATCAAACATTTCTATTTAATACACCAAAAGCTTAGTGTTTTATGGATTTTTGTATCCCGTAACAACCCATGCTGACATATACAATAAAGTAAACCCCTGCAGCGTAACAATGGCATTATCCAACCCCCTTGAAGTTAATGAACTTCTGGGCGCCTACAAGGCAATCCCCTCACCAAGTTCCCTTTAAACCCCACCATTATAGGCATTATGAAGTCAAGAACGAGGCTACGCACCATTCTCTACAATGACATGCTGTCAGACCAATCAGTGGGCCCAAACACACACGGCTATAGAAGCAGACAGCCCCTCCCCCTGCACTAGCCCCCACAAAGACACACACAGCACTACCAAACCAAATGCTTTGTTGCAATTGACATGTGCTCCTCCCACGCACAAATGCAGTATGCATCCACCCATGGATGCTTATACTCATTTATAATTAGCTATAAAGACATAAAACACAACCATATATACATGGCCTCAGAGTCAATTGCTAACTTTAGTTCAGACTCTAATTTCTATGTTGGATCAGCTTAATTACAGAACAATGGAAAATACAGGTCAGTGAAGTTGCCTGTAATCCATAGTGCAGTAGTGACCAGCACCCTAGTGGTAAGCGTAATCGGGTTCAAACGTACACAATTCTACGTAATGTCTCTTCGGTAAGGAGGTGATTAGAAAGCCATGACCTAAGAATACTGCATCCTTCCTAGAAGTCAGAAGCCATTAGGTATTTATAGGAGCTTAATGGTGCTGTCTAGGTGTACTGGCTGTCTAGTATCCATCATCAAGCTGCCATGACATCCTTCCCAATATCAGTCATGGCAGCATAATTTACAACACACAACCTGCTTTGGAAGATTATTTTCCTAGAACCGCCATATATCTGGAGCTTGCGGGGTTCCTTTACTTTTACTTGGTCGTCCACCACCACTCTCAACCCCAACCCCCACCCACCCACCTACCTCCTACCCAAACAGCAAAGCTATACCACTTAATTTCATTTCATTTCATCAGCAGCTTACCAACAATTCTTTTATCTTTTTATTTCTCCCTTTCCTGTCACAACAGAAAAAAAGCAGGCTGTTTGGCATCAAATGCTTTGCTCGTGTGTAATATTTTTGATTGAGATGAAAATGTAGTGGATAGTACAAGTAGTGTTTTCCAACTTGCAAATGCTTCTGTCAAATATAATTGCCTGATATGATAGTAAAATTACATGTATGAGAGTGCACCTGTTTTGTGTGGGGGGAAGAAGCATGATTTCAGGTCCTATGGACTCAATCTGAAGATGCGACTTCCTATTAACCTTGTCAAACTTGGTTTTACATACAACCTTGCTGTTAATCTCTCATAAAACAGATAATGGTTTATGTTCCCCACCTTTTTTATTCCATAACTACCTTAATGGAATAATTAGCATGTACATTTCTTGTCAAGCAGTGAAAAGATTTATGGCCTTTCTGTCACATTCTCAGCAAAGAAATATTCTACAGGGCGTCATTATGTATTCAAAATGCTGCAAATTCAAATGGAATTCTCATTTGACGAGCCAAATTCACTTAAAAGTTGAACACATTGCCTGCAAGAGCCCATGTACGCAGTTACATCAGAAATTAGGGTATTACTGCGCACACATGTATTCTGCTAAGTGACAATATTTCCATCTGCTGTTTGTTTGTTTCCTGCAAGTAAGCCACACATGTGACTCCTACGTGACCGTTCTGTATCTGACCAAAACCAGGTCAGCCCTGTTACTTATGTTATGGCTGCCTGCTTTAAACGACTTACCTAATGCCCCATCATTACCTGGAATGGGCCCCTTGTCTCGCCTGTGGCCTGAAATAGCCCAGGACCTCAGACTGCCACTGTCAACCCCCCCCCTAATTTGCAGTTTCACAAATAGCAGACTGGGAATTTGGCGCTAAAGATAAATAGGCCCTGTGGTTGAAGACTCTTCATGCAAGTGCAGGGGTAATGAAACTAAGTCTACCTGGAGACACACCTTAGCAGGGTTCCGTTTAATGGGACAGGCTTAAGGTGTCAGTCAGGTGCTTGTGATTAAAGCTGAGGCCTTAAGGCTGAGGAGACTCAACTCAAGCGGTGAGTTTATGTTATGCAACAGCAATGCAACAAGTTTTAACGTCCATTTCCTCAGAAAGACAGAAATATGAGAGCATGTTGTGGACATGTGCCATGATTTTGGTCTTTGATTGTATCTGATGATATGAATGACACGCTGAGATAGTTCTGGAGGAGTAGAAATCATGTGATGCTGCCAACTCAATAATTCTTCCTGTAAGTAGCCTATTTAATGGGATACATTTAGCAATAAGCATTAGCAGACTATTCAGTAATGGGTTTATGCTGGAAAAGAGGTATGGCTGGCCAATGTGAATTCATCTACAAATCTCATTTAGTGGGTTTCCTTTAGTACAAACCAGATAAACAGGCCCAGGTATAACATGATGAACAGTTTAGAGCAACATTATGACAACTGACAATGCATCCACAAAGAGCTATCTATCATACTGTACGGGTTCTTAATGTCTCACACAATGCAATGCAAACTTAACATCTATTGTCTCAAGGTGTCAGCCCATCAAAGGTGCACCATCGGGACAAGCATTTCTGCCCTGTTAATCTCCCTGCCCCTTCTCCCTGTCCTCGGATGGCCATAATGAATAGAAACAAGATGAGGCTGGGAGCAGAGGCTGATAACATGGGCAGATGTCCAGGAGGTTACTCTAGGCTCTCAGCCAGACAAGCAGCTGTGGTGGACTGTGGTCAGCTGTGAACACCCCTCTGAATATTTACATTGTGGACAGCTGACCTGTGATCTCTTACAATTGTCTCTCTGTGGATTTGTAGATGTGGGTAAAACTGATGAGTAGAAGAAGAGTCTGTGCTGCCTATTTGCATTAAATTCAATGGCTCTTCTATTTAACGGACATATTTATTCGCAGCAGATATGGGAATAAATCATTAACCACTGTGGTTCTGCTCCTAGTGAAAGGATTTCATGCACTACTACGGACGCTGTTGCCCATGCACCATGAGCTCCTCTCTGCAAGCTGGGATGAGCATTGCCTTGTTACACACACAGCAAGAGACTCCACTCTAGTCTATTACATTCTGCCGTCAATGATCTATTAGAATGACTGACGGCAGTAATGAACTAAGACAAGATAACGCATGGCACCATTCATGCGTAACCGACACGGAATCCCACGGTGACATGTGTGTGGCACGAGGGGTGAAAAAAATCATAATGGCTTAGTGACTAAGAATAATACTCTATATTCTCACTTGACACTGATTAACACCTCAACAAATCGTGTGTCTTATTCCTTACCTTCCAGCCCGCTGAGCTATTACTGTCGCCCTTATCCTTGAAATAGGGCACATAACGGACCATCCAGTCGTATATCTGTGACAGCGTGAGTCTCTTTTCTGGGGTGCTCTCAATTGCGCGGGTAATGAGATCCGCGTAGGACTGGTTCCCCCACGCGTTCCGCCGCGAGGATTTGGCTTTGCGCAGCGGTCCGGTCACATCGAGCGCCGCGCCAGCCAGGCATGGGTGCGTCGCGCCTGTGGGTGCCGGGGCGCCGGCTGGATGCTTCAGCTCTCCCGGCGTTCCGCCCACGAGCCCCGCTCTGCAAGCCGGGACGTCCTCTGGTTCCACCTTGATGTTGGCCAGTGGAAGACCCCCGCTGACCTCGTGTCCACCGGGGAAATCCTCCGGGCAAGGCAGCGGCCAGGTGCATGAGCGAGGCCGGCTTTGCGGCTCGAAATCCGAATCAACCTGATGAGCGTCTAATTCGTCGTCCTCCATCATCAACATTGACCCTTCAGTTGAAAATGGAATAAATCAAACGAAGAGCAAGGGAGGGAAATACCTCCACGATCCCCGTATCCCAGTGTCTTGAATGAAATTCACGTTGAAATTCGCCCTGTAATTCTGCTATTAAGCGTACAGTTTGAATCAATAAGAGGCAATCCAGCTGAGTAGAAGGATCATGATGAATATACAAGCAAAATCACAGCCTCGCGTGTAGAGATAAGAGAAGTAATAAAAGTAATAATAATTTGTCGTCCATTTTACCAGGAGTAAAATATCAAACGCTGATTAAAATGCTTCTTATTCAACAGTCCACATCACCTCAAGTCAGTCAATCTCAAACGCGTGTCAGAGCCAGTCATGGGGGCTTTTCAATCCAGTTGCAGCAACAGATGATATTTCAGATAAGGAGCATATTTGCAAAGCAGTCGTCGATAAATCCTCCAGAAGACAACAGGAAGAATGGAGAAAGAGGGGAGAAATCACCAGGGCTGCGTAGAGACCATCCACTGAGGCGATAATGCGTGATTACCGTGAATTATTAAATCTTCCAGTCTGCACGGATTAAGCTGGCAGCGGCACATTCAAGTCCATTCAGCCTGAACAGCACCCAACTGTCTGCAATTATAATGAAGAGGCGTGCGCATGTGACGAATCGATAAATTCCCCGTCTGAAAAATCTAAAGAAAAGAAAAAAAAATAGTCCAGCAATCAAATGTTGTATCCACTTGACAGGTTGATAAAATTGGCTTTTATCACTCCTCCTCTTGCTCTCCTCTTTCCCCCTTGCCTTTTCTCACTCTCTCAGATCCCACACATGTTCTCATTTGCTTACAACTCGTTCCGTCGATGTGAACCGAGGATGACGCGCCGGCGCTGTAGTGGAGATGCTGCCAATTGGAGTGCGCTCACGAAATCAATACTCCGAACATGACTACAACGAAATCCCGAACTCTCTCTCCTTCTTTCTCTCGCCTGCTCTCTTTGCCATTTCTCATATGAACGGAGGGAGCAAAACCCAAATTCTTATTCAAAACTCTGCATAATGATCTTTCTGGCGGAGCGTCACACGGCGCTTTGTGTGCCAGCCTCTACGTCCAGCCGTAATAAAACAAGACCATCTAAAAACTACCCATGGGGAAATTCCTGCTCGACAAGGGGTTTTGTCTTAAAAATACAGTGTTTGATCGGTCTTGTGCGTAACAAACTGTGGCGTGCAACGTGTGCAGTGTCCAAATGCTCTCCTGGGAGAACTCACGGCGCGCAGGAGGTTTCACCTCCACTGATTATTCGCGGCCTACACTTCAGTGAGTGTAATTTTTTATGCAGATTAGACAGATTTAGTTCAGATTAAGAGAGATTAGGTAACCCTAGATTTTAATCCGGGAGGAGTGAGGTGAAATGGGGCTTTTCAGAGGCCAGAATGAAAAATCATCTCTGCTCCACATTCCAACCGAAGTGATATTATAGGCTATCATTAGGCTATATGCAAGTCAAAGTTGCACTGTATTTAATTTAAGGTAAAACGTCAATAGCTATAAAATAAAAATTATTCATGATTTATGAAAAAAAAAAAAAGAAAAGGAACGAATTTGTCCATGGTCAGAGACGACTTGACCTTCTGAATGATTCAATGTCTGTGTTTGTTGCGGTCAATCTTCTTCTTCAATCCAAAGGACTGAGTTACTCAGAAAAATAGCGCAAGTTCCTCTGACGTAGTGTCAATATTATCATCAAAATGGGATTTGCCACGCCTCAAAGCCAAAGACAGGGTGCTCTGGCTACACTGACCGAGGGGGGGGGGGGGGTTCCCGCCCCTCCATCCCCTCCCAAAATCTGGCAGGCACACGGTCACAGGGGCTCGAATCCTATTGGCTGTTTATTTTCCCTCATAAATTAGTTTTTTGTTGTAAAAACAATTGGGATGTTAGTCTCACTCTGCACCTCAACTTTTCACCTTTATCCATCCAGAAAAGATTTGCTGAGCTCACAAGCTATGTTACAGCAACAGTCTGCTTCACATTTTTATGCACATTCACACCTGTTATGTTGATTGTTTCTGTGGGGACAATATTACTTATTCATTGACTTTTACAGGCATTCCTACTTCCACATACTCACTCACTCACACACACACAGCTACATCTTATTTAGAAGGCAGCCGTTCTTTAACTGCCCATGGGTAATCGACCTTTAGGGGCATATCAGTATGAATGCACTGTAGTCAAAATATTCAGCATCTGAATAATAAATTGTTCCTCCCCACAGAGGCAAACATTCTCTGCAGAGTCTGGGACCCAAAATTTAGAAACTTAACAGGAAAGGACTCTACTCAACATATTTTACTTCTAGTTGAAATAAAGCATCCTCCCATTTTAGAGTGACACACAAGTGGCATCAAAACAAGCACCTGTGCAGCGAGGTGGCTGAAATTGTCTGAGGACCCTGCCCTCCTCATACAAAGTATGTACTGACGGAAGCTGTACTTAAAAGTTGCACAACATAGCCAAACTGTGTGCACTCAGACATGACTAATGTTGAGAAATCTGTGTCAAAAATAGCACACTTTTGAATGCAGGAGGATGTGTCATAGTGTGTCATGGAATGGCTTACTGCTGAACACCAGTGGGATCAGATGTTTAAAAGGCCATGTTGCTAATAGTTTGTATAAAAATCCTACAATCCCTATTGCACCGTTAAATTTAATTAATGGGAAATATTATACTTTTATTAACATTTGGCTACTTAAATATATACGCCAGGAGGAGAAAAATCAAGCTTTCATATCCTGAGTCTCTAACACAAGGTGCTACTCAGGATGCTTGTTCACAAGTGCCAGAATGCCGGTGACACTAGATTACACAATGTGTCTTGATTACACACAAAGTGAAAGAAAACTAATTGTGAACATCAAGAAGACAAATGACCAGATTCAGAGGCTCACAGCAGGACTGATTCTCCAGAGAAACAAAAAGAGGAACTAAGGGAGAGGAGAGGACTCAGGCAGACAGAGAGGTGGAACCCAGGCAACACGAGTTTGACAACTATGAATGTGTTGGGTCCATTCCAGGCTGAGTACACTGTCCCCATACCAGACATTCTAGAGGCAGCGCGGCTGGCTTCAGGCTCTGAGTGGCTGATCCTGGAACAGCATGTTCGGCACAGCAGTAATCAACTCAGCCAGCCACAAGCAAGACAGAGCATCACATCAACAACAAGGCAGAGCTTTGTGTCTGTCAATTTGTACCCTGAAAAAGTGCTCTCGAATTTCATTCACATTAGGAAAGGGACACATTTTTCCTTCCCATTTCTGCAAGGCCCGTCTTCATTTCCTTGGCCCTACCACTTTAGAGTTTCTTGCAACCTCATGATGTTGTGCAATTTATCACTGCACAGTGGGATTAGGACGAGAGGAAGCTGGAGAAGCCACAAGAACACCCTTGGGAGATCGATGCCTGTCTGGGAAAACACCTCCCCTGGTTCTCCTCCCCTCTCAGCAAACAACCCACACTCTCTAACAAGCATATGGGCTCCCAATGACACATGAAGGAGAGGGCTCAAATCCAAGTAGGCGAAGCTGGATTTTACCCCTTTGTGGCAGTGTCCCAAAGTAGGCTGACTTAAAGACTTCCTGCGCCGAGCAAGAGACAGCTTTCTGTGGCATCTCGGCATCTGCGCTGCCAACTATGAACATTGTGTTCAAAGCCAGCAAAGACAATTGGTGCCAAGAGTTTTAATTAAGATTGTGTTGTGGAATGGAAAGTAAAGGCATGCACAGGTAATGGCTTCTACCCGCATTTCCAACAGGTCTAACAAAACATGATTAACTAACACTATCTGCCGTTGCCAATTAATTACATTTAACAGTTAGAAAAGTCAGAACAACCAAATGGCCCGGAGAGGAAAACCAGTGAACGCTGCTCTCACACCCAAAAGAGCAGCAAGCATAATTGTATTATAATAAACTGAACCAGTCAAAGATGCTTGAAGACAGTAGGGGCAAATGGACAGTGTAGCTATGTTGTTGCACTAAAATTCTGCACTCCAAATCAAGGTATGGGCATGTATGAAACATTGTACAAACTAGTTTAACATTGTATTAGGTGTTTTTTTTTTTGTTTGTTTGTTTTTTACAGTTCAGTCTTCTCAAATGTGAGGATTTTTATCTTTGAGATATATATATATATATATATATATATATATATATATGCATATATGATGACATCATCTTGGTCTCTGGCAACCTTTAAGGTGTTATTTTTATAGACATTTTATAGACCAATCATCAAATCAATCAAAAATAAAAAGCATATTGACTGATAATCAAAATAACTGTGTGTTGCAGACAAGTATAGACATTGAAAATAAATACATTGTGTGTCATGAAATCACAACTTATTTTCATATTTAAAATAACATGATGTTCTGTACCAATTATTAAAAACAAACAATTTCAAGACTGGGCTCAATTACATTTTTTATTTACAACCTTTCAAATAAAATGTGTTGGAAGAGGGTGGCACTCTAGTCTCAATTCCTTGAAAGAAACCACGTAGATTATCATATTGCCTCAGGCAACGAGTTAAATCCCTCTCTTGCGCAAGTCAGTCATTGGCTGCATCCACAATAGCCATGCAGGCCTGATGCCAAGACACTGATTAGCCTTGCTATGCCTCTGTTCTCCAAGCAGTGTGGAGTGGAGGTGCAGTGGGAGTCCAGCTCATCACCAAAGAGCACTGTGCTAAACACAAGTTTAAGTGGAAGAAAGCCAGCATACCGTAGTGTATCCATGCTGGACATATAAAGCCTTGGGCAAGAAGGCATCTGCCTTTTTAATACATAATTCACTCAGAACTGAAACATCATGCTTTAATCCTAAGGGCCAGTAGTCTGCTTCTGGTTGCTGGAACATAAAACTGTCTCCATCAGATAATCCGGTCTCATAGATGGGCAACTTTGTGTACTAAGAATCAAAATACAAAATTTAGATTTAGGTTTGAGCCCAGATTGGTTTGCCTTCAAAACAGGCAGATTAAAGAATCCCTAAGCAACGAACAGTATATTAAGGTGTTTACCGGGTGGCTTTGAAGGTGCACAAAATGTATGTGGAAGCAATGTCATCTCACCTTTCCACCTCAGTGAGCTTGTCCTCATCAGACTTGATTTGCAGGTAGGTCAACATGTAGAGACAGCCATCTGCCCTCGAGCTCTCCCTTCAGACATGCACACGGTCACTTTACATAGCAACCCCTGCAAATGTGTCTTCCTGTAGGGGTATTATTAGAAGCACTCTTGCCTTAGAGCCCACATTATTATCATAACTGACAGGATGTGCATTAGTTACTTCAGTCCGCAGCAGATTGGCCATAATGTTGACACTACTATACAGGCCATTTTGGAATTCAGCATGAAGAGGAAAGAACCTGAAAAAACTGTAGTCCTTTCCTGTGTAATAGTCCCAGCTCAAGTTCCCATGAAAGAGGCACTAATGGGTTAACAGTAGAAATGAGAGGGGAAGAGAGGGAAAATCAATGCTTTTGTTGAGGGGGAGAAAGAAACCCTTTCACAGGTCTATGTATCATTAAGCAATTGAGAAAGCTAATTAGAGTGGGGGGGAGATGTGCAGATCTCACAGCTAATTATTTCCATGGCAACCACAGCTCCTGTAGATGATCTGAGGCAGCGTTCAGAAGACCACCAGTTACACGAGAGAGCAAGAGAGACCCCTAGTGGGATAAAATGAACGTGGTCATAAAAAGATGCAGAATCAACATCTCAATAAAAAAAATTATTAGCTTTAAATGTAGAGCACAAATCATATAAAATATTTCAGTAGGAAATAAACATGTCTTTGTGCAACATACACCATACTCTCAGGACAGTGTCAATTCTGCCCTAAAGAGAAAATACATTTTTAGTTTTCAAAGAACTTATCTTTAACTTAAATCATTAAAAAAAAATTCCAGGAGCCGCTCTAAGAACTATATGTTTTGTGATAAAGATCTACAATTATGACAAATATCAATTGTCATGTGTCTGGTACGTGTTTTTATTTTATTTTATCAACACTTATTATATAAAAGACTCATGCTTTTACTGCTTTGCATGCAATGCAGAGACTGGCTTCTTACATTTCATCTATTTATTCCCAAACACACCACTATAGTTTTGTGCAGGAGCACCCTTGGGGAAATGCTACAAATATAAAAACTTGAGTGAACTAAAAGGCCACTCAGAGACCTCCGCTGAGGCCAATATCCCGTCTTCTATGAAGTGCAAATCTGCAAGCGCAACTACTGAATATATTTCCAAAATTATTAGAACTGCAGTATGTCAAAATATGCTTGTGCCTAGCTGAAGCCTCATCATCTCAACTGTACATTTATTATGTACTCCATGAAGGTTGGAAAATCAGATATCATGGATTAACCTGGGAAAATCATAATCATAATTTCTTACATCCATGCTGAAATTGTTCTACAGTGATGACTACTGTTATGTTTTGTTGAATGTTTAGTCGGGGCACACCATTCCCTTATTTATGACTGCCATAGCAATTTATCTATACCGCAATGTTAACAACAGTGGAAAATCATTTGAGTATCCAGCCCATGATTCGGATATGCTCCAAAATTTTAATTGGTTGGCCCATGCTACACCCTTCCACCACAGTTCATGAATATCAGGACAGTAGCTTCGCTTAATCCTGCTGACCAAGAGACAAACAAACAAACAGCACCAAAAGCATAACATCCTCCTTGGTAAGCAGCAATGAATTTAACCAAAACTGTGTTAATTGGTGAAAGAGTGAGGTTACCATGTCAAAACTTCTGTAACCATGCTTTGGCGAAATGCAGTAATATTTTGAATTAATAGTCGAATAATTTTCCAGCTCACATAAATTGACCAGAAGACGTGTAACTGTCAAAGATGCACTGTATTTAATTTTAGGTAAAACGGAAATATCATTAAAGAAAATAGGAGCTCTTATTTGTCCATGGTAGTCAGAGATGACTTGGCTCTCTAAATGATTCAATGCCTCTGTTTGCTGGGGTCAATCTTCTCCAGGTGAACCAAGGGTTTGAGTTGCTCAGCAAAGCTGCGCATGTCCTCTGACATAGTGTCCTGGCCGGCGGGAGCCAACACACTCAGCTCCACCAGGTATGAAAGTGATAGACGCTCTGTGTTCTCTGTGTTCCCCGGTACCAGGATGCGAGACAACTTGCTAACCACAATTTTCATAGCACCTTTGCGGAATATGTGCCCATTGGCCACAAACTCATGGTCCATGCGGAAGCCCATCTCATTGAGGAACTCTGGCAGGCTGTGAGAGGCGGCCACATCAACACAGTTGCGCACCAGGGCATGGCGACTCTTGTCCCCCACTTCAGGTTGGCCTAGGTAGCGTAGGTGCCATGGACATGTGGGGTGGGAGAGGGAACGCCGGGCACGCAGAATGAAAGGGTTTCCTTGTTGGCCTTTCAGAAGATAAACCAGTTCGTGATCTGTAAAGGTCTCAGGTTCCATGTTGTCACACAGCCCTCGAAGGCGATGCAAGAGACTTTCCAGAGCCTGGTCTAAAACACTGCCTGAATTAATAAAGGGTAGAAAGATGTAAAAAATATATATTAATGTTATATTAACAATGTAATGTGATGATATGAATTGCAGAATATGGTGGATTTCTGACTGTAATTTCAATACACATTTACACAATAAACAAGGTTAAGGTTCAAGATCTGTTGTCACCATTGCCATGCCGGTAATATTGCAGTCTCATACAACACTGTAATACAACAGTCCTGCAATAAACCCTGACTGACTGAGCAAAAGGTTTTGTAGTAATTTTCAAACCACTGCATTTCAGTGAGTTTCTAATATCTTGTCCACCTCGTTTATATCAATGAGGTCAGACTATTTTAAAAGATTTTGAAGTGACATTTTAGACAGGGCTTCTCCACCACCATCATCAAAAAACAAAACAAATTAAAGCTGCAAGCAGCGTTGGGCGGGCCCTCGCACTTGTAGCGCGTCCGGGTGTGAGCCGGCCAAGTTGCACATTCTGGAGCTCTGCCAGTGCGGCTGTGAATTTGCTACGCGGTTCAGATGCCGCATGAAGGTGTTATATGTCACTTCCTGTGTCACCTATGTGAAGCTACATAGCACTTGCCGCTATGAATATAAATCGGTATTGGTGTGTAGATGTCTGCGGGGTGGGAGAGGTATCAAGCACGTAAAGTTTTGTTCAGATGTGAGCATGTACACTGAAGTTACAACAACTTCCTGTGTCATGGCGAAGAGTTGATCTTTGACGCCACGCCACGGACATGCCCATTGATGAAAACTCACAGATAGCACAACTTTTCATCTTCAATGCCTTTTGAAGGCACAGCACAAATTTGAAGTCGGTCGGACAAAATCCCTAGGAGGAGTTCGTCAAAGTATGGAGTGTGTAAATCATCCAAAATTTGCCGTAAAATTCAAAATGGCCGACTTCCTGTTGAGTTTAGGGTATGGGTTCTTGAGGCTTTTTTGTGCGTCTTGATATGATACATGTCCCCAGAAAATTTCGTGCATGTAGGTTGAACGTGAACAAGGGGCTGATTTTTTCCGATTTTCTAGGTGGCGCTAGCGAGTCATTTTGCCACGCCCATGCGCGAAACCCATAAAATACAAATTTTTCACCAGTTCTGACATGTGTGCAAAGTTTGGTGAGTTTTTGAGTATGTTTAGGCCCTGTCAATGGAGCCTACTTTGCAGAAGAAAAAAAATATATATATTCTTTACAAATTCAATAGGGACCACGCACAGTCGTGCTCAGACCCTAATGAGGAGATATGTTTAGGAAGAATGGTTTTCATCCCACCTCTAGAGTTCCAGAAAATGTATGCCAATAGCATACAACTGGTTGTGTACCAACACCTCATTAAGGCACTTGTTGTGTTGTTTGTTCCTTTAATTTGTCATCCCTTATATGTACCACATACCCCTTCTCAGTGGTAACACTCGTAGGAAAACCATATTTCGAGATTCTCCTCTTCTATGCATTAAGGTGATACAGACGGTTGTTATCTTAAAAATAAGAAATTTTCAATTATCTCTCTTTAACGTTACAGCACTTTCAAACATAGGCAGTTGTTGGAATCTTAAATTATTACATTACATTTATTCATTTAGCTGACGCTTTTATCCACTTACAATTGCTATACATGTCAGAGGTCGCACGCCTCTGGAGCAACTAGGGGTTAAATGTCTTGCTCAGGGACACATTGGTGGATGGGTCACAGCGGGGGATTGAACCCGGGTCTCTCACACCAACAGGACCATGGACCTTGCCACTCATCGGGTATTTTCTTTCTATCAATCAGTCCTTCATGCCTCGTACAACACTTAGTTAGTTGTAGTAGTAATATTAGTCTAGTGAGAGGTTTCATTTCCTATCCTCAGCTGTGGATGTTTCAAACTTACCTTGCAGCAGGTATTCCATCATATTGATTGTGCCCCCGGTGACAGGCATCACTGTAACAGGAGGTGCTTCCATTTTTCTCAGGCACTAAGATGTTTTTGAGTCTGAAGAAGGAAAACACATAACAGAGTTGTCAACTTTTTACACGTGAAGTTAATGTTATGGCCATCAGTTTAAGCTAACATATAGCGAGCTAAGCTAATTAGTGTGATTAACAGCTAACGTTAGTGTTAAAAACTCACTCGCAGCAGTAACTTCGTTTCTTCCTGAGAAAGCCCGAAAAAATGCTGTTCACTTGGTAAAGAAAACCGGGTAAATGTTGGTTTGTTCGTCTTCGGTAGAGCCTCCACAGTAAAGACCGAGGATCAGGTAGGCCTCACCGGTTTGTTCAATAGACACACCGCTTGTAGCTACCCAGCTAATGCTAGCTAGCTAACGTTAGCTAACTTAGATATCATCATTTAGCCACAATGTAAGCCGTGTTACTGTGCTAAGCGTTTCAACGTTAAATTGCTTAAATGGGACTACAAAAATAATAAGCAAACAAGGTCAAACTGTTCGGTTAATAATTACAGTGGATGAAAAGCGTCCTTCTTTGTTCTTCCTCTAGGACGTCTTCGCAGCAGTTGATATCCAACTGTGAGGCGCATTACAACCACCTACTGGAGTAATTTACTCCAGTGATGCAAGATGTGAAGCAATACCTATGAGTAAGACCAAAGTCCTTCTCTGGGAATACCCTATGGTAATACCAGAGATGTTTTGGTAATACTAGCTTAAAATACGCAATACAAAGTAAAATTCCTGCATACAGATTTTCCCCAATAAACTTATTAGTAGTAGCTAAATGTACTATTAAATGTACTGAAGTTTTTAAAAATTAACTCTCAATAAAATCATTATGCACAATTATGCATGAGGGTCTCATTCAGTGCACAGGCATATCATTGGATTATTATTAATGACGCATTAATATGTAAGTAATAGTAGAAGATCTATTCCGATTATAAGTAACATTATAAGTTACTGCTGTAAAAAATACTTTTAGTAGCCTACCATTACAATCACAAGTAGGGGAGACTGGGAATGAACAGTTGTAACACCACCAGTTCCCGCGAATTAGAGATAAAGTCATGTGATTTCATTATTTACCTGCTTCCCCCCCGAGCCCACATGGTGGTGGTTGTCAAGGCTGGGAACAGGCACATTCGGAGTACATAGAGATTTTTTTTTATTAAATTTTTTTTTTAAAGAAGGCAGTAAATTTTGTTGAAAATATATAATATTTCTGATGAGAAATATTATATTAGATCAAATTGTAGTTTCTTGGGCAACATGCTTAAAAAGATTTCCACTGCTAATTTCAAACCACTATGCTAATACATCTACCTAACCAATGACTGACAGGGGTGGGTTGTAAACAAAATCCTTATAGGCAAGTCACGACAATCTTTTTTCCAGTTGTAGATCTTGTGCTGTATTTGATGCTCTGTTGATGCTTGTATGTTGTTCCTCAAATGTAAGTCACTTTGGATAAAAGCGTCTGCCAAATGAGTAAATGTAAATGTAATATAAGTTTTATATAAAAATAGCTGTCAATCATTAGTATCAAACCCAAAATCATCTGGACTAATATTTTGACTTGAAACACTTGAATTGTCAGTCATGTTGGAGCAAGTATGATTTCCAGATATGATGTTGTTTGGAAGGGTAAAAAATAAAGCAAAGTAACTAATAAAGTACTTTTTTTAATAGAGAATTCAATCAGTCACTTATTGTGACTGTTGCTTAGGTCACTTCACTTAGTTAGGAAAAATGCTTTAAAATATCCCTTCAGAACCAAGTGGGTGAGATCAAAAACACATTTTCTAATGAAACACAATTGTCATATATAAATATCTGTATACCGGGCTATTGCCTTAGGCTATATATTTATATATATATATATATATATATATATATGTGTGTTACCCTATTCTAATATACGCTACATTTAGTTATCTGTTAAGTTCTACATGTTTAGCATGAAATAACTACCCTAATACTTAATCATATGACACTATCATTGAACATCTTAATCAAAAACAAATCTTTGGGACCTTTTCTTTATACTTTTATTTCGCTATACACACAATCATTGTGAGTAATATGACTCTTTGTTGTTGCAGCAGGTCTCCTGATGACAACTGATGAATAAACCACTGAAGCATCCTCTTCCACCTACAGTAAGAATTAAGACATTTCATTACCTAAACAGAAACACACAGGGCAGTTCATTGCTGTATGGTATATAGTATTAGTTAATGGCATCTTCACAAAAACACTTACCACAGCACTGCCATTCAAGCCGCAGCAACAAAGATGAACAGGAAACGCTTTGGAGATAGAAGAAACAGAAACAAAATGAGGTGGGCCACATTAACTTGCCCAGCCCAAACTCAAACATCCACTCCTTTTACATTACATTTATTTCGCTGACGTTTTAGCGAAAATAAAAGTGCATTCAACCTGTGGATACAACCCAAACATTCATCTTTCACATTTTCTTTCAACTTCATCATACTTGTGTTTCAAGGTAGCAGACCACTAAACAAGCAATAAACAGGAAGTTAAATAAGACAAAGGGACATGTACTCCAGAGATACGGCAAAACACCTACCTGTTGTTTTGTTTACAGCATTTGATGGTCCGTGAGTGCTGTACTGTACTGTACTGTATCCTTCAAACATCTGCTTTGCACTGCAGTTTAAAGACCCATATGGATCTACAAACACTGATTTAGTCATCGTGCCTGTTTCCACATTTGATGTGCTGTTTGCTGCGATGTTACTGAATTCCAGGTTACATATCACGGCACAAGAAACAGATGAATCCTCACTGTTATGTACTGTAATGCAGCAAAAAAGATTTTCAGTTATACCTTTGAATTTTAACATATGACATTGGATGTATAATTTTAGTTTAATTTTCTCACCAATAATCACACACAAGTTGATAATAAGTAGCTTCTGTCTGTGTCCATCACATCCACTTGTCCAGCAGGTATATTTCCCAGCATTTGCTCTTTTAACATTGACAATGTATATAGACTTGTTGGAAGTCACTATGTATAATTCTGGTCCTTGTACAGAGTTGTTGAGTGCGGCCATGTGACTTGCTTCAAAAGTCCATTTTAAGTTAGTCGGTTCACCCGGACAGGCATGAGTAAAACTCCTGCCTGCAGTAACGTAACATGTCTTATAAGTTTCTTTCAGAATTTCTGGAAGAAAAAAAATGTTTGTTTGAATAGAGAACTGGATACTCAAAGGAGCTGGGTACTTATATTTACTCTATATTTAGTTTTAAGAGACAATGCAAATAGATCTGACCTTTCTTCACACTGAAGACTGTTGGCTGTTTACTCTGACAATTTTTGACAATTGTCTTGTCTTGAAAACAATTTTCACACCAGTAAAGGCCTTGATCATCCTCTGTTAAAGGATGAATGACCAAGGAACGATTGCGCAGAACCCTCATTCTGGAACGAGAGAACTTCTGATGGCGCTCTACTCCTGTCTTATCTTGAAAAAATAACTGGACTTTGTGACTATGCTCATCTTTCTTGTAAAACCATTGGAAGGAGTCTGAGTCACTTTTGGAATGTTGACAAGGTATCACAGCTTGACATCCCAGCGGGAACTGAAGGTGATTTGCGTCTGCCGAAATATATGTTTTCTGTTATACACCAGTACTGTAAAATATGAATAATGTATTGCCAGACAACAGTAACTTCCCAAAATTGTAATTTAAATAACAGTTTAATATCAATTATTTAGTCAATTACTCACCGTTTCCTGATGCAAAAGTGGAAGAGTTCCAAATAATCAGAAGAAGAATAAAGCCGTTTTGCATTGTCTTTGAGGAAAATCACGTTTCTGTAAAAAAAAAAACTATAGATAGAGATAGAACATCCCCTCAGTGATTACACTGTTACTGCTCATCAAAACACAGATCAAAGACTCATCAGGGTTTTAGACAGAGAGGAACAGCTAAGTTCACATTGACACACCGGAAGTGGTCCAACAGCCAATACAGAGGAAATTGCCCACGCTATTTTTCTGAGTGTGTGACATTTATTCCACTTTTGCATAGGTGTGAGATATGGTATGTGCATAAGAAACAATTGTAATTTCTTATATAGAAAGGTGTCAAACTATTTTTACTCATTGCTGTATATGCATTCTAAGTTCTGCTGTTTATATATCTAAACGATTTTAAGTAAACTATTTGAGTAAATCAAAAACTTAATGTTGTTACAATACAATTTACTCATCTGCTTAGATTTTGCTGAAATTTCTTGCAGTCTTATTACCGTAAAGGTTTATTTGAGTAGCCTACTCTCAAAGTTCAAATATTATTTAGGTTAACAGAGGAAAAATGTACAAGACATGAACAATATGAATCAGATGTGAGTCACATAACCACAACAAGCTCACTTATGCCTGGGATTTAACAAATTTAATATTGTTGCTTTGTTCATTCATGAGCCCTATAAAGTTTTGATGGTTTGGAGATAGTCAACATAAACAATATAAGCTTGATGTGAGTATATAAAAATATTACAGACATTGTGATTTTATGACTGTATGTTTCTTTCTGATTTATTTTAAATAGGTAAATCAATTTCTTCTTCTTCTTCTTCTTCTTCTTCCTTATAATCTGTTGTTTACTGGAATTTCATACTCTAAATTTCACATCTTGGCAACTCGGTCATCAAAAGACTTCTCTACAATTTTTTCTTGCCTTCACAAAAAAATCTGGCATTTCCGTCAGCACGCGAAGTCATCATTTGATGAACAGACCCGGGCAGATTCGCCGCCCGCCTCCGCTTATTACGTCATAGCCGTCTACTGAAGAGTTTGCTCTGCCCCTCACTGTTTCTCATCGAGCAAATAGGCCAGCATTTGTTGCGTTCAGCACGGGCATCATCGGGATGGAATTAACTGAAGCTTTCGTGAATGTTCAGCTGGAATGGCTTCACATGCATCACTTGTTTGCTCTACTTTGCCTTGTTGCAGTCGTCCATAAATTAAACATTTTGCTCGCTAAAAGAAGGGATGCGTTTCGAAATACTGAAATTTTTCCAGGACCGCCGGGACACTGGCTGTTTGGACATGTTTTAGAGGTAATTCGAGCACAGTAACGTTAATGTAGCAGCAACTGCAACTTTGTGTACGACATTAGGCTACTAGCATTAGGGCTGCTAGGTTGGCAAAAATCATAATGACGATTATTTAATTATTTAAATTATTTATTCATTATTTAACACGATTACACATTGACCTAGGAGACATCATGCAATTATTAAACTATACATTACACCCCAAAATTGTCAAAAAAAATATTAATCTAACATTATTAACTTTAAACAGCGTGAGGATCAACTACTTAATATTTGTAAACTATAATTCAAGTAAACATTTTGAATACAACACTTTGAATTTTAATTGAGTACTTTTAAGTTATGATTTTGCTACTTTTACTTAAGTAAGTGATCTAAATACTTATTTTATTATTGCTCAATAGAGACACTTAGTTGGTAAACCTCACAGTTCAGGCAAACACACTGTACTCCCCAGTGATTAATTCATATATGAAGGAGATTGATTGGTCAAGTTTCCTATGTTTTAATTTTTCCTTCAGTTTAAACAAGATGGGGAAGACCTGGACAAGGTGGTGAAATGGGGAAAGCAGTACCCTTATGCTTTCCCATTGTGGTTTGGTCCCTTTGTTTGCTTCCTTAACGTTCATCATCCAGATTATGTGAAAACCATTCTGGCATCAACAGGTATGTGTGTTTTTTTTTTAAAGGTCTTTTGAAATTACACACCATTATAACACTGTAGTCAATTTTGTGTTTTACACATGGCCATTGACTAACCAAAGGTCAGTGTAACAACATTTTTATTTGTTTGTTTCCTAACAGAGCCAAAAGATGATTTCGCATATAGGTTTATTGAGTCTTGGATTGGTAAGACTGCTTTGCCTTTCTCCTGACTTGAAAGCAGCCGCCTCATGCAATCTTTTTTATATGAAGGTGATTTTGTTATGTTTGTACAGCAACTAAATATAAAACAGTGGTGGAGAATACTACCTCTCTGGACAGCCCAATTCTTCACACACTAACAAACACCTCAAAAACAAACTACAACCGTTTGAAATAAATTGAGGTTTATATTAAAAGTTCATCCACGGACACATCTTGATCCTGCATATTTTAAAAAGTTTAACTGGTTGACAGTGGGGGAAAAAAATAACAATTTATGTTAAGATGCTGCTTTGTTAAAAAGATGCTACCGAAGTACTTAATTAATTATTTCTCACTACTAAGAGACAGTCATAGCTAATTTAGAAGAGGTAGCTTGACAGACTTCATAGCTTTTTGATTCAATAGACAAATAGGCAAAAACACATTTATCTACAGTGCAGCACTACAGTGGAATAATCTGCCCACAAATCTGAAATTGAGTATTTCACAGAGCACATTTAAAGTGGCCTTAAAGAAGTTATTTATGACCAAGAAAACAAGAGCATGTTGACATAGCGAGGCCCGCAGCCTGGTATTTATATGTTGATTGTGTTGTCTTCACTTGCTGTCTTGTTGTTTTACTTTATCTTGTGGTGTGTTAAGTGTTTTACACTAGCAGACCACACATGAAATAAATAAGCCTTTGGGCTTTATTGTGTTCTCCTCTTTGATTCTGATTTTTAATGCATGTAATGACTGCAGTGCAGTGTTGTGTGCGTTTGTTTATTCAGTCATACTGTCTGTTTCTGTCTTCAGGAGAAGGCTTATTAGTGTCAAAAGGTCAGAAGTGGTTTCGGCACAGAAGGTTACTGACTCCAGGTTTCCATTATGATGTTTTGAAACCATACGTTAAGCTGATGTCAGATTCAGCTAAAACTATGTTGGTATGTAAATTATGTATGTGAATCATAATTCATAGTAAGTAAATAAAGACTATAATGGTAAAAAAAAAAAGTAATGTTCAAAAAATAAAGACTTATGCTGTCTAGATGACACATTTTGTGTCAAAGTCAGTTGAGATGAGTTGAATGAACATCTGTTCTCTCACTTTTGCCAGGACAAATGGGAAGTTTATGCAGACACCAATGAGTCCTTTGAATTGTTTGAACATGTAAGCCTCATGACACTCGACAGCATCTTGAAGTGTGCTTTTAGCCACAACAGCAACTGTCAGACTGAGAGGCGAGTCCATACAAACCTTTTCTCGCAAGTCACAGTTTCAGTTCTGCGTTCTCAGTTGTTTTCTGCTTCAGCTTTTAATTTAGATTTTAATGTTTTCCTACTGTATGTTCTTATTTTAGTGGGAAAAATGCATACATCAAAGCAGTGTATGAGCTCAGTGATCTAATCAACCTGCGGTTCAGGATATTTCCATACCACAACGACCTAATATTCTACTTCAGCCCCCATGGATTCAGATACAGAAAAGCACTCAGGGTGGCTCACAGTCATACAGGTAAGATCAGAACACACAATTAGATAAATGACAATCTGGAACAATTGCCAAATATCAATCATACTGGATTTGATTAATTTGCAATACAGGGCACCCATACACTGAGCTTTTGGTATTTATGGTTGATATGTTACACTTATATATACGTTGCTGTCTTATCTTGTCTGTTGAAGATAAAGTCATAAGAAAGAGGAAAGAAGCTCTAAAGGAAGAGAAAGAGCTGGATCGCATACAGGCCAAGAGAAACTTGGATTTTCTGGACATCCTTCTGTTTGCAAGAGTATGTTATGTGAAATCGGTTCCCATCTACTGAGACCAGAAAATTAAAGATTCTCACTTTCACTCAATGTAATGACAACAAACCACAAACATTTAAGTGAGCATCCTGTACTTGTACACCAACTGTCAGATAAACATTAAAAAACAAACATTATGTCATGTCCTGAGATCAAATGCAAGTGGCAAAATCCCAGTGCAAAAGGAAACAGAAGGCTGTTCTTATTGAGGATAAGCTCTCATGTTCAGCATATCAATGGCTACTAACAAAGGCAACAGTCCTCTCTTTTAGGTTTATGCGGCACTCTTCAGCAGGGGCCTGAAGACAACCACTCAAATTCCTAAAGCTTCTGCTTGCTCTGAACTGCCCATGCAACTTTCTTGCTGACCAACATAGCCATGTTAATATTTACTTAGCAGACCAAAAGATAAGGCAGCTTTAACAAATGTTAATTAAACAAATTCAAAATATCAGGACCAACTTTAAACATTTTACTTTCATTAAGAGTTTGGAGTAGACCAGTGGTTCTCAAACTAGGGGGCATAGAGCCACTTCAAGGAGGTTGTGGATGTTGAGCAGACCTAAAGTTGCACAATATGATTCATGTGGTGACAAACAAAAGTGCTCCAACACTAGCAAGCCTATTTTGCTAACCTGAGTCTTGTTTCTTTCAGCTGCATTGTTAATGATTGATAAAAATTAAGGGGAGCATGACAAAACGTGGACCACTGGACCAGGCTGGCATGTGCTCCTTGACCTCCAATACTCAGTACTAACCTGACAGCCATTAACTTTATTGTATAGTTTATGTTCTTTCATAATAGTTTAATTGTTACACACGGTACTTGTGCTCAAAGTGCTTTATAAATAGACAGTGACTATTCGTCGTAGTAGTAGTAGTAGTAGTAGTAGTAGTAGTGACACTTTAAACAAGTATATTTATTACTTGTTTATTTATTAATTTTTTTTTGTCTTTTATCTCACCTTCAGGATGAGAAGCAGCAGGGTCTCTCAGATGAAGATATACGAGCAGAAGTGGACACCTTCATGTTTGAGGGCCATGACACCACAGCCAGTGGTCTCTCTTTCATCCTGTACTGTCTGGCCTGCCACCCAGAGCACCAGAAGATTTGCAGGGATGAGATCATTCAAGTTCTGGATGGCAAGGACGCCATGGAGTGGTAGGTTTATGTGTTGAAAACATTGCCATATGCAGTGCAAATAAGTGAAACAACAGCTGATTTAGGCGAACTTTTTGTTTCCAATATTGACAACTAACTCAGCATGTCTGTCTTGTAAGGGAGGATCTGAGTAAAATTCCATACACAACAATGTGCATAAAAGAATCCCTCCGTCTTTACCCTCCGGTACCGGGAGTGTCCAGAAAAATCACCAAACCCATGACCTTTTTTGATGGAAGGACTTTACCCGGAGGTTAGTTATTAATGTTTATGAAATGTTTATGTAGATTAAGACGGCACGCTGTGCATGCAAAATAACTTTTACTAACTGGTGAATCTCATGATTAACTCATACTGGCTTTGTCTCAAATGGTTTTCAATAATTGATCTATGGCCTTTTTGTTAAACAAAACACATTTCCCCTTTAATCCACATTTCCCCCTTTTTTTTCTTTTCTGTATTGGCTAGTTTAAAATAAATGTAAGCTAAATATAAAGTTATATTTACACTGAGTGAAATATCCATATCCAAGACTTCATATAGTTTCATGTCAGCACCATTCTATGAAATGGAAATATTCCAGATTTCTTCTACAGAATTTCATAAACAAATGCAGGTTTATAGGCAAACATCTGTCAATAATCAATGACTCTTTAAAGTTCAGTGTGTTTGTATGTGTCCAGTCCCTGCACAATCCTTATATAAAACTTTTTTCCTGATTTATAGGTTGTCAGATTGGAACAAGTGTGTATGGGCTTCACAGGAATGCAGCTGTCTGGGAAAACCCTGATGTAAGTCAGTAAGATAATTTCATTAAGAGCTTTCTGATCTTTATGATGTGAAAGCTTACCTGTGCACAAGTGTGATCTCTCTTTGCCTTGCATGGCCAGCACTCTGCTTTTACATAAAATGTGTAAAATAAAAGAAGTGACATATTGTTAATTTTGGTGCATAATTAATGTAAAATCAAGTGTGCCCTAGTTGGTTAGCTGTCCAGCTCAAAGTGGTGTTAATGAGCATAAACTCATTCAGTTCTCCATGGACAGATGAAAAAAACGTGTGATTAAAGGCACATTGACCTTTTTTTCATCTTTTGTCAACATAGGTCTTTGATCCTCTGCGTTTCCATCCAGAGAATGCTTCCAGCAGATCACCTCATGCATTTGTTCCCTTCTCTGCTGGGCCAAGGTTTGTCCATACTTGCTACTGTGTGACTTAAGTCACATTGAACTAGGAAGGGAGGTTATTAGTGTGTAAATGTTTAACCTAGGACTAGCCCCCCTTTCACCAACACAATAAAATGGGTTCATTAGGTCTCCGAGTAAACAAGCCAACTTTAAACAGTGCACAAACCCAAATGAAAATACTATGTAGTCCTCTATAGAAGTATATAGTATATATGTGTGTATATGTGTGTGTATGTGTGTGTGTGTGTGTGTGTATACATATATATACACACACACACACACACACACACACACATATACACATATACATATATACTCACCAAAACTGACTCAGATGTTTGTAGACTCTATTCTAATATTTTGTCAGTCCATATGCATAAATAATAATACTGGGTTATTGATTTAATTTTTTCAACCATAAAACTATTGTTGGCTGAAATTTACTACCCACATAGTATGTTGCTGTCCTCCTATGTTATGGCTGAAAAGTATTTATCGTCATATTCCTCATAATGTTACTAGTTTTTGTTTTTCTCACTCAGAAACTGCATTGGTCAGAACTTTGCCATGAATGAGTTGAAAGTGGCGACAGCCCTGACACTGAAGAGATACCAGCTGGCAGAGGACCCCGCTTGGGAACCCAAGATAATTCCTAGGCTGGTGCTTCGCTCACTCAATGGTATCCACATCAAGATCAAACCTGTAGACCCAGAAGAGTAAAGTGAAAAAAGCTGCAGGAAATGCTGTAAACCTGGAAAATACATAACTCAGTTAGGGAAATGTTGATCTAACACACAGATAATGATGAAATTATCTGTGCAGTATTTTATTTAGTGACTGAGAACGTTTTAGGGGGAATTACTGCCTGAAAAAGAAATTTGTATATTCTAATGATTTTCTCACACTAAACAGTTTCAATGACACATTTTTGTGAAAAGGGAACTGGACCTATATTATGGTAGGATATTTTCACCAAATCAGTTTGTAATAATGTAAAAGTTTGAAAAATGACAGTCCTGTCTTCATTTATAAATTAATTATCCAAGATAAATACATTTAGTGGTTCTTAGTTTTAGTCGTAGTGGAGGCTGAGTCAGGAACAGGTCAAAAGGTTTCACCATGCAATTTCATAAAGCCCATACATTTGTTCTGCATAAAACATTAACAGTTTACTACCAGTGATGACACATTGTCTGCTTAAACATTAAACAAAATTTACTGCCACTGTGTGAGGATTCACTTTTGAGTTGAACGAATAGTAAAGAACCAAAATACCCCTGAGACATGTGGTCAGTGTTTACCTTCAGAATAAAGTTGTAGGAAGGTGCAGTATGCAATACAATAGACTCTAAATACACTTTGTTTTCAGTCTGTGCTGTTCACTAATGTATATAAGCCATCAAATGACTTGCCTTTAGAGGACCTTTCATCAGGTATAAATTTGGAAACAGGCAGTTAATATCAGAAAGTGCAATTCAACATCAGTTACAACTGAAATCACTGTAGAGTTGAGTCAAAAGTAATTCATTTTTTATTTACAGTCATATGATTACAAAATCCACACGCCCACAAGGACAAAAAGTCACCAGCACAGTTTGTAAACGTCTGCCTTTGATCTCTGATCTTCAACCTTTTTCTTATTTAAAGATCCCATGAAATGGCCAGAGAAATTCCTAGAAACAGCTCCTTCCTGGACAGCATTTTTAGTGGTGCGAACAAGGTCCTTGAGTCCGACCACATCCGATCTTTCTGCATGTTCTACGAACTTCAACCGCCTTTCTAACTATAACTACTAGCCCCTGTGTTTACCTAAGAGTGTTACTTTCAATGTAATGTCCCACTTCTTTCGAAAGGAACTACAAAGAGGTGTTGTGGCAGCATTGTGGTGAAGATGAATACGATACACTCTGACCACAACATCTTGGGTGTTATTACAGATAAGGGCCTCTACTGTAGGTCACTTCCCCACTCCTGTAATTTACTGTCACTGCTCTACTGTTCATCTTTGAATAAAAGCTAAATAAATTAGCAAAATTACCCTTAAAAAGTAATAATAGCATTTCATGGGACCTTCACACTTGGCCTACGCTCTATATAAACCAATTACATGGTGTTCTGCCTGTTCGTTACACATTTGACACGGTTATATATATTTTTTTTGTTACTGTGCAAAGACACTGTTACTATGTCTCAAGTCAGTTCAGGGCAAACAAAACATGAACAGTATATTGTATATATTTAATTGTACTTAAAAACTTAATAAATCCAGATCATTCAGTTTTTAGTAACTTTTTATTCTGGTGGAATTTGTTACTATTCTGCCATTCCAATTCAGCTATTTAACAGTCCAATTACTCACCAAGTAGAAAACTGTAAAATCCTTGTATTTATCGTTTAATGGAGCTGGGAAAATAGTCAAACCATTTAAAACTCAATATAGTGGGAAAAGCCAAAGGACAAATATGATCAACATACTGTTTGGACAGCGCAAATGGCTTTTATCTGCAGGAGAATCCAAATTGATAACTAGAAGCACCACTTCCATGAGATGCCACAAATAGATTTTGGACAAGGTTAAGATTAGTGAAAAAGGCCAAAAACAATGACATCTGCAAGTCTGCAGCCAAACCTTCCCCGAAAACATTTGTGCACAAATCACCTTCGTGGCTTGTAGGAGAAATACAAGACACTTCATTCAGTTGATGTCACATCAGTCTAACACGTGAAACGGAAATGTTTCAGTGAGTAAAACATTTAAGCACATTATATCAATAGGTCTTCAAAATAAAAAGCAGCCCTGTGTTTTGATAGAAACTGACTTCATGTATGGATTCTCTGGCTTATCTGACTTCTCACAGTAAAATATCCAATATAAAAGTACTTTGTGCCATTTGTTTAACAGCATTATCAAAATTCCCAAAAAGTGGAAAAAAAATTAGTAAAAAAAAAAAATCCAACTTTACATCCAACACATCAAAAACGTAACTCAGTGACCCATTATATCCATGTAGCCGTCTACATATCTAACTGCCACTCTGAGGCTCAAATACTCATTTCCGGATCTTGTAAATAAATGTTAATTCTGTTGTTTTCTGACCTATCAACTGCTGACTTAGTAATGTAGATTACATCTTCTGAAAAACCACAGGAACATTTTTGTGATGATGATGAGTGGTGCTGATGAACAAATAAAAAAAGAAAATTGCGAGGTGAATGACTCCACCTCTGCCAGGTCACAGTCCCTGATGTATCTGCTGGAACCTGAGAGTCAGCAGCTTTAAGAAACTGGTTAGATGAGTAGCGAAGGGGTAGGTTTTTTGCCTGGCCAAGCTTCTTTGGCATACTTCTTTTTGCGTGGTTCGTTGTGGGTCTCTGGTAAGTAGGGGGCCGTGACAGGTGTTGGGTTGAGAGTGACAGGGGGTTGAGGAGCCTCTGGGGCCAGGTCCACCTCTGGTGCTGGATTGGGGAATGGCAGAGGAAGCCCTCCCTGCATAGAAGCGCCTCCTGGTGCTCCTGTTGGCTGGTTCTCATGACTGGTGGGAGGCAAGTCCCCATAGAGACCACCGCCTAAGCTGTAGCCGTGAATGCGTTTTGAAGTCACGTCATCAAGGCCGAGAGTGTTTTGGCCCTCTGATCTACGTTTCTGCAGCAGGAATGATGAGTATTAACTCAGCAAGTCATCCATTTAGCCCCTCACAATACACATTTACTACCTTTGCAGATCATACACCTAACCCATTTCCCATTAGCATGTAAAACAAAACAATGAGTATGCTACTTTTGTTATTATAACAGAATTTAACTGAGCACTAATGCTGGTGCCATGCTCACTCAATAAGTTACACAGAAACAGTTATTACTTTTGTTCAGACATTTTTAAATGTCTGAGCAAAAGGTAAACAAAGCTTACCTTGATGGGGATGACAGCAGTCTGCACCATATTTCTAAAGCGTCCCACCGAGGGGTCTATATCCTCTGTAAGTATTTAAATACAAGTGTCATAATTTATGCATTCCTTCTCTTGAAAAGTAGAAATACACATATCTGAACAGTGATTAAGCTTAGTTTTATATTTCTGTATGACAGGAGGCCTCTCGCTGCAAAACCTTTCCAATCAATTGAAGCTAATTAATTAATTTTATTGTCTGCAGAAATGCAAATTAGGAAAATATATTCAAGCCAAGAGTAAACTTGGTTTAGGAGTAAACTTTAAAAGGTAAAAGACAAACTAAGTTATTTCCTTCTCAGTTACATGTTGTAAGACTTTCACACAAGAATCTTAAAAGACTAATAAATGACAACAATCCACCAAAAAAAATGTTTTTTGTTTGGTATTGTCTGTAAAAACAACAGAGTTGTTTAAGGGTATGGGTCTTTCTTTGTGTATTCTTCGGCGTCACCTTCACTTTGATTTGTACCTGGGTTAATTATGGAGTCCTCTTCATTGAAGGTAACCCTGGAGTTCCTCCGTTTCCTCTTAGGCCTCTGGATTTCCAGATTACCTTCCTCTATGGTCAGTAGGGAGATGCGCTTGTTGTGAGCTGTATTGAACTCTGTCAGGTTCTGGCAGGATGCAGACAGCAAGAGAAAATTGTGGGTAATGTATCTGCATTAATAACATATTACTTCACAGCACAACACACCAGACTGAGCAGGATAACATCAGGGAAACATAATTACTTGTTAATAAACAGGCAATGGGCATAAACTGGCCCTGTAATCACTAGAGGTCATGCTAATGTTATGTTCCTCAAATTTCAGACAATGCATTTTGCGTTAATACTACTCATACAATCTTCTCATCAAGAAACTGAATGTACCTCCAGCTCTGTCTCTTCCTCTGGAAGCCCAAGCAGTCCCTTCAACTCCTCATCCTCTCCTGTCTTACTGTCACCTGTGCCAGCGGTGCCTTGGGTTTGGGGTTTCTCTCTGATGGTGTAGGTCCGTGTTGAGGCCCCAAAAGATATTGTAGAGTCTATGGGAACCTGCTGAGGCTTGTGTGCCTCCAGGCGGATGTGTCCGAGGAAAGTACCGTGTGCTAAAACAGTGACAGCCAAATAAGATGGTTTGCGTGTTAGGACAGTCTTTTCATTGTTTTCAAATGTTACATTATTATGGAACTGATTAGTCCTGGTGGCAATACATGTGTTGCTGTCACACTAACCCTGTGAGATGGAGCAATAATAAAAGAATGATACTTCAAGATGGTGCTGTGAACCAAAGCATAAGTTAATAAGTGTTGCAGTATGAATGAATCCACTTGCCATTATTACTGTAAAAAAAAAATGTATTCTTAGTCACTTCTTTATTTACTATTCTGTTATATATCGTTTTATATTAATAATATTTTTAATATATATTAGTTTCCCAAATAATTTGTGTAACATGAGCCCTTTATGTTGGGCCTCTGGACTTGAGGGATGCGCCACAAAATGTACCAGTCTGCTGTATCCTGTCCCCACATACAGTATTTTGTGGAGATGTTGGTGACCTAATATCCTGTTGTTAGCCAAAAATGACTGTGTGCCTTCTACATTACATCCTTGCAAGAGAGAGTGCACATCTGCTGCACAAGCAAATTTTGATAGCTTAATGTTAGTACAAACTTTCAACGTGATAACACACAGCAGGTGTGAGGCAACTAAAAGAAAAACTGCCAGCTTAAAGATTTTAAATTAAAGTAAAATCAGGCAGACAATCCAAAACCCAAAGATAAAACATGTGCAGTGATATAAGGCAATAATGCTGGAACCAGATAATGTATAGTGTTTGTGCTTGAAAAAATGACTAAAATGATTGTTTATCAAATAGCTGCAAATTATTTGTCTGACAGCCTTTGTATCAACCATTTCAGCTCTAATGTGTGTGTGTGTGTGTGTGTGTGTGTGTGTATGTATGTACATAATAGTGACCAGTAAAAATGATTCTTTGAAGGTCAGTTTTATTAGTTTTCAGCCATGGGCATGTATGTCAAACCTTCCCAGACACTGGTTCCAAATATAAAATGAGTATACTATTGTGAATAATGTCTTACTGCTGTTAAGGTCTATGAGAAAGACCCTTTTGAGGTGTTTGTGGTAGACCAGGGCAGCGTGGACGCGTGAGCATGACTGATGGTCAATGGTGAAGTCACACCAGTCAGGGTTCCTCCCAAACAGGTAGTACTTCTTTTCATCTATGATCAGTTTCTATAGGGAGATACAGTTTCAGTGAATCACGGTCATGTAACACAACTGGTAAAAAGGTCTGCCAACAGGCTTCAATTCTTATGTGACCCTGAGCCATAACTTAACAGTGTCGCTTCCCAATGAAAAGCTTAAATCTCGGGGCTGATGATGCTCTTGCACCGTTTAAAGCCATGCAGCCATAGAAAAGCCCAGTGTGCAACACATCTGGGACAAAGTGGACTGTCAGGCTTGTATCTGGTGCATTCAATACACATTACTACCCATCACTACATGCTTTAACACGACTATACAATAATGTTAAGCTGATGGCAAGGCGACCGTATCCTGAAGTAACATTTCCAAGCTTTCAGTTAACATTACCTCCATCAGTTTGTCTCCCTTCATCACGTCTAGATGGAGCCCTGGAGGCGGCTTGCCTGCCCTGAGAGAATACAGATGGTTAATCAACAGTCTACATTCATTTATGCAACATTTATCGTTACAAGCATTACATGAATATCGCAGTTTTGTTTATCTTGACATGCTTAAAAAGATGTGATTGGACCTCGGCATTCAGTTCATGGAAACGCTTAACGTTAGTTTCTGCGGTCGTCATCTATTGCAACAATACTACCACACGTCTGGACAAAAGGACAAAACCAGAAATGCTAAAAGGTCCTATCTATACCACTGAACGCATTTTGTTCATAACTGACACTCTCAACAATTTAACACGTGAAGCATCTTCTCTTGAAAAAGAAAGCACCAACGCCGTGGGTAACGTTAAATTGATGGCAGCGTTAACGGGTTAACTTAGCTTGCTAGCTTGCTAAAGCTAGTTGCTAACGTTAGCTACAGTAACTACAGCTTCTCTCTGAGTAAAGGTGAATTATATAAATGAGCGGACGTTGTTTTGCTCATTTGCATCTGATACCGCATTAAAAACAAACATGTGCAACTTTCACATGTGCATTTTCTCACCATGTTGGACAATCAAAAGGAGGTGGACTCTCTTTGCTTATTTTAGTCGCCATCTTGCCTCAGCTTCTGAAATGCGAAGTGTATGTTGGGTAAATGACTTTCGGGTTGCTGGGAGTTGTAGTTTTTCCAATTCTAACACCATCCATCCATCCATTCATCGTCAACCGCTTATCCTGCGTACAGGGTCGCAGGCCCAAATTAGACTACCAAATCTAATCAAATCTATGATGCACCTAATTTAAACTGAAACTGGGCAAAATGACCATGCTCATACTCTAGTTGTGCGAACATGAAGTGAGGAATTACGTTGAACAAGAACAACAATGAATTCCTTCAAAAACCACTAGGGGCCCTCATAAATCTAGATTTCACATAGCCATGTGCTGCAGAAAAATATTTTTTGAAATGTATCTGATGTATGTGGATGAGGAGAGCTAGTGGTATTTACAACCTGAAAACACTGTTTTTGCAGTTGTGTTGTGTGTTGACTCTAGTTCCGAAGAAGAGCACACTTCCATTTTCTCTACAGAAGTCAAACTGGTTTGTCTAGATACCATCTGGTAAGAGGTGGCATTACCAAATTAGATCATGGAAGAGGTGGGGTGGGGGAAGCCCCCAAGAGCTTAATCTTTGAGACTGTTGTAGGGTTCATTTAGAAAGTGTTGTGGGTTTGTCAGATGCCGTGAGGGGCTGCCTGTTATGGGTGGAGCGGGATAAGTTGTCGCACTGTGCTTAACTATATTTACATTTACTCATTTACTTCGTTTACTTTTATCCAAAGACTTACATTTGAGGAACAACATACAATCATCAACAAAGCATCAATAGTGCAAGAGATCTACAAGTGACAATACATACTAGTAAGAGCAGCAGTAAATACTAGTAAGCGCTAATAGCAGGGATAGAAGAAGAAGAGCACAGGAAGTGTATGTTAGAGGTTAGGGGTGGGAAAGTGTTCTTTTAAAGGAAGGAAGGAAGGAAGAAATTCTCAAAAAAAGACAGAGCATGGCTGCACACCACCTGACATAATGTTAGTGGCAACCAGGCAGCTGAAGTGTGTGCCTATGTGGGAAACCTATTTTCCCCCATGTCAACTTCCGCAATCAGTTCCTGATGAAGGGCCACCCTGGCAGCAGAGGGGGAAATCCCTTTGGATGGATGAAAGATATGCACTTGAAAGAATGATACAAAGTGCTCAAATGAGAAGCCCTGTTTCCTCCTTTTGGACAGCCACAAGCCTTATCTGTCCGTTGACAGACTGAATTATGCAAAAAAAATTGCATTACTATGCTATCAATCCCACCTCACCGGTCACATCGGCTCCAACCATTAGTAATTAGTAGTAATTGTGTTCTTAATTTTTGACAATCCAGTGTAACAACTTTCCCAATGAAGTGTGACAACTTACCTGCAGATGGGGCAAATAGTCACACCCTCTATTCAACAATCTACAACTTCATGATGAGAAAATATATGAAGATGTAATGAAAACAAAATATGTGCCCAAGACTTCCTTCTTTCACTTCGTATGATATTTATATAATTGTGATGGATGGTGCACATTAAATGTTAGACCTTGTGAAAAGTGTGACAACATACCCCCGTGTCAACTTCCGCATTTTCTACTATGTATCTGAGGTAGTTTGAGAGAACAAATGGTAAATTCTCTGTATTCAGGATGTTTCATGGGACCAGGATGTATTTGGAGAGAATGGAGTTTTCCCACGCGCTCAGGGAGCCTTTTTTTGGCTCAGCTGGGTGAAACATGTCTGTCCTTCCTGTCAAGGATACACCATTATTGTTGTGTTTTGGCATCAGAGCTGTGTGACAGACTGGGTGAGGTTTTGTAATCGGCCCTGTGTAATCTGCCAACACAGCTGTTATACAAAAACTTAACGTTTGTAAGATGAGGGGTTTGGGTTTATTTAGAGCTTTAAACAATCTTCAAAAATTAATAAATAATAACTTAATTTATATAGCACTTTTCAAAACCAAGTTACATAGTGCTGTACAGGAAAAACAAACAAGATCCATGCTTAAAATATAAATGAATTAAATAATTTAACAATAAATAATGCAATAATAACTACAATAATATATAAAAGAATAGATGTTGTCCATTAGAGAGTGTAGTACATTATCCATCAGGAATGTAATGTGTGCACGATGCAGTATTTTCAGTTACCACATTTACTCAGAAACACATACACACACACACACACACACAGATTTTTTACACATTTCCTTAGAAAGATATACATTTTAGAGTGTCTTGGTCTATTTACTTTAGTTGAGGCTTTATGCAGTCAATTATATAACAGAATAATAACTCAGACATTGTACTGAAATCATCTCACTTGGCCTCCATTCGTGAATGCAAGCATTGTGCAAACAGCTCCTGTAACTTCCTCATTCGCTTTTGTGGTTTTTGACTGAGAAAGCATCCCCCTTTTATGCTGCTCTTGTCACTTTCTGTCTGCCTTCATTTTTGATCGCAGCACACTCAGGCAGCAGTGATGGCAGGCACGATTGCTTTGCCTCTTCAGCAATTCATTGCATCATTGGACAACACTTGTCTGCCAAAAATTCTACAGGTTTGCTCTGGAGTGTATTTCCAAGGTAGGCTGCTTATTGTTGTAACTGTGAGTGTAGATGAGGAAAAAGATAAACAGAGTTTATTTGAAGAGATTAGATGGCCACAAGTCATAACGTGTCTGGATTTCTGTATTGTGTCTGATTGTATCTAATATTTGTTTTCCTTTTCTTAACCCCAAATCTGACATTACTGTAGTGGAATAAAACAGTGAGCATTTGTTTAAGTTTGTATTGTTCATGAGTGGTAATTAGAAATATTTCATATTAAAGTATTTGCGATTGTGTCCAAGCTAAAAAAAAAAATAAGAAAATGTGTTATTTATGCTAGATGTATCAGCTCATTACAGAACGTTGATCTTATTTTTTTGTTCCTCACTTTCTGTTTCAGGGTCTATATATGAAATTTCTGGGAGTGAAGTGTGCTTTTCTACTGGGGATCTAATAAAGGTTATAGGCATCGAGCTCCTATCAGTTTGCTGTGAAGACATCAGCAACAATGAGAAATTTGAGCTGCCCATTAACCACACAGGTCGGGCTGAGCTTTAGACAAGATTCTCATGCTCTCGTGACAAGCTCATTGTGTTTTGCGGCTGACCCTGACACTTGTTGCTTTTTCTCAGGCTTGTTCAAGGTTGTTCCAGAGGAAATGCCGTATAGTACAATTGAGGAGATGGTGAGCCTGAGGCCTGTGGGCCTGGAATCAAGCCTCCCCTTCACTTTCACCAGCCACTCCAAGATGAACTTTGGCAATTTCACACTGGGGGCTGGGAGAGCTTTGACTGTGCTCTCCATTGAGCGGCATGAGGGCGAGGAGGATCTGGTGCGCTGCCTCGTACGAGGACAGCAGGAAGCCTCTGCAGAAGTGTTTATCCCACTATCCTCTCAAGGGGAGTTCTTTGAGTGTGAGAGCGAGGAGTGCTTCACTCTGCAGGAGATCATGTCCTCAGTCTGCCTGCGTAGTCGAAGGTTTCGCTTCATCAACACCACTAAGTGTCAACGGCCCCTTGTCCTCAGTCCAATATACCAGGTCCAAGCCATCATGAACAGTGAGAATAACCTACTTTTTCATTTTCAATTTTAAAAGAATTAAACTTGCATCTGTTCATTCTTTTTTCATATTTACACATTAGATATTTACACTGATTACATAGTTAATCAGTTGATCCGAATTTATAAAAAGAAATAAAGTAAGTAAAATATTGTACTTTTACACTACAATACTTTTATTTGTTTCACAGTTTGGAGCTAGTATTTATGTGCAGATTAAAATTTTACACACAAAACCAATGACAAGCTCATTAAATGTGATGCATTTTTATAGATTAAATTGTGTACCAACATCAATACATCAGTTTTGTAAAATAATTCAGTAATATAATAAGCTGTATTATTCTACAGTAGAAATGTTTTCATATGTAATCAGTAATTTGACTTTTGAGATTTTAAGTACATTTTGCTGATGATAAAATATTGCTGCACTTTTCCTTTTGAAATTCTGAATGGAGGAGTATTTTTGCACTGGAACTTTCTTGTACATTTGCTTCTAGTAAAGGTCCTGAGTACTTCTTCCATCACTGATAAAGCTTACTGTACTCTGGTTTCAATTCATTTAATTTCAACCTGTGCCTCAACTACATTTTCTAACATCGTTTCTCTCATTTATTGTACAGTGCGGAAGAATGTGTTGAAGTTTCCGTCCAGCTTAGAGGTGGATGTGGTTGATGTCACTGACCTGTGTAAGGATGTGAACTTTGTGAGCCCGCTCAGTCTGACAGAGGTTCATTCCCAGCCAGATGAATCCTTCCCTGCGGTAGTGGAGATATTGGAAGGCCCAGAGACCCGCTCTCTGTTCAAGTGCAGCTGGCTGCCAGAACTTAACCAGAGTAGCCACCTGGTTTTCCACAATACAGGAACCTCAGCCATGATTTTATTATCCAGCCCAAAGAGCCGAAAGGTACAGCAGTACTTTCTGGTATCTCATCAATATGGTGGACGATTTCGTAGGCGGCCAAGAGAGTTTAATTCAGTGTACGAGCTGTATGTTGCTTCAATCCAGGCACCTGGCCTGAAGGTCAGTGTAACAAGGAACAGTGAGGAAGTCGAGGAGGAGGGCCTGCCTGACCTCAGTGTGGGGGAACAGCTGGAGGTCATTCGCTGCGAAAGGATGGAGTTGCCTTGTGAAAGCAGCAAGGGACAGAAGCAGTCTGTCGAGGCTCTTTTGTGTCAGCGTCTCCAAGAGCCGGATGATGGGGATGATGATGAAGAGGAGGTCAAGCAGGAGGAGGAGAGGGAGGAGATATTTCTGCCTCTGTACATGCAGGGTCACTTCGTTGAGGTATTGAGTGATAACAAGAAGTACAGACTCAGGGACTTAGGTAAAGAGTTTAGTTTGCCGCTGGATGTTAAAGTGGTGAGTCGTGATACTGAACTCGAGACTGATCCACTATTTGGGTTTGCATGTCTAAGGATAGAGGGGGCTATGTTAGAGCCCACCATCCAGGCAAGCTTTCCACAGAGTCCAGACCACTGTTTCGAGATCCCAATCCAGTGGCTTTCTATGTCCGTCTCGTTTACCAAGGACCCCCTCCCATGGCCCAGTGGTCAACCACCTAAGTTCCACGTGGACAGGGTTACTGAGGTGACAGACACGTTCTTTTATGAATTTCGCAAACAGGGGAACTCCGGTGAAGCTCCTCCACCCCGACCACCAAAGCGAAATCTGTCATCATCAAAGTCTAGCAAAAAACCATCAACAACGTCAAAGAAATCATCCAAGGCAGACAAGACTAAACATCGAGCAGAGAAAAGCGTCCCAGCCAAAGAGCTAGCCAATTTGACTCTGGATAGCAAAAGAAGGCCCCCAGCTCCACCCCCTCCAGTAAGTCTGGTTTTACATACACACAAGAGCTACTTAGAATATATTGTGGTTCAATTTTAACATGTTCTTGTCATGTTTCTCAGAGTACTAGTAAAATACACCACAGTGTGAGAACTGTCTGAAAAAATTAATTTTCACACAATTTCAGGAAATCTCAAACATCAGACTATGCTAACAAGAAATGTTTCCTCTTAGTGCTGTGGTAAATAATTCATGTGTATAACCAAACTAAATGTTTCTTCCTCTTCCTCATATTGTGCAGGCTATCTTAGATGATCAGCCTCCCCCAGTTGCACCCCGGAAGCAGTCAGCTATAGTGACAACAGGCAAGGCTCTGCCAAACACTTACGTAGAAAGGGAAGAGTCTAAGAAAAAAGAAGAAAAAAGAAAGAAAAAGAAAAAAGGTGAAGCTCTTTCTGTTGTCGACTGGTGACTGTATCACGCAGATTTCCGCCAGGCTGGCAACACATAAAGCACAATTCTGATTCTATATTATTATTGTCAACAAATATGATGAAATTACCAAAACCAACAATACTTTCCAACACCCCCTCCCTGTCTGTGGCAGTCAGTCCCAAGCCCAAAACAGAGGTGCACTGTAATTTTAGCAAAGGTTACTCATGCAGGTGCAAATAGTGCATTTGTTAGGGGCTATCTTCAGCTGCAGAATAATACACATTTGGTGCTCTAGTAAGTATTTATGGCACCAGAACAGTGGTATTGATTTAAAATAAATGTCTGCGCTGAAATAATGACACCCAGGGAAACACATGACTCACTGAAGTATCTTTAATATTTTTTGAGCTATGACACAAAGGAGGAAGCTACATCGGGGTTTGTCCACATCCGTAAAACCTGTCAGAAGGATCAATGAATTGTTGGTTTTTGTCTTGTCATTGGATTTGTTGACAGAAAGAAAAATATAGACTATTGCGCATATAGACTATTACTAGTTGATAAACCGTGCCCCTTTTCACCCTAGTGCCGGTGTGCAACGTCACAGCACATGTGAAGAGCGACCAGGACTATGACACTGTGGATGACAGCGACCATGACTATGAAACCGTGGACGAGACCTTGCTGGCAGTTGTGAAGAAAGCACAAGAGGATGCCGTGTTCTACTAAAAACAACCTGTCCATGAAATCCGAAATATTGTGCTGAAAATAACTGGTTTAATATAATCTGTTAAATACAGTACTGAAATAGATTCAGTGGAGCTTTTGGTGACTAGTGACACAGTAGAGAATCGTTTTGATAAATGGTTTCACTGGCGATCTACAAGCATGCATATTTGGTTTTGTGGACACTTAATAGCAAATGTTTGCCCACACAAATATTTGATGTTGTGACACCATCCTCCGGTGTATCAGAAAACACAACACCCCTGGCTCTGATGTGGTCAGCGAAACTCTTCAGGTGGCTGTAGCTGTGTTGTGTACAGCATACCATCCTCACACTTTGATTGAACCAATACTACCTTTGTAGTATTTATTGTTGTAGTATTTGTTGAAATATGATATTGTATCTGTTGTTGTTCAAACTTGTCAGCAAATAGTTTATCCAACTATATAGTAGTTTTGGATGCAATACCAATATATTGTGCAATACTAAGCAGTAACTGTAGTGTCCATCCTAGAACAAAACAGCTACAACATATAATACAGTCAGACTTGAATCATTACTGTGTTGTCTCAAGACAATTTATAAGCTTCACAGAGGTAGTTATGGGTTACATTTGATTGTACAGGCATTTAAAGTATGTGTCAAACTCAAACTCATAGGGTATATATGCAAACTCTAAACAGAGAGGGCTCTGACAAGTCCTTGCTGGGAGGCAAGTCTTAACCACAAAGATGACAAAATGGCAACTCTGCAGCTTCTCACAAGGCCATGGGTTCCAGTGCTATTGATAGCAGCTCTCCCAGCCGTCACTGCAAACTACTGATCAGAGTACAAGAATGTGCTGCTTATTGTATCCAATCCACTTTTAATTTTTTTTTTTTAATTGAAAGGACTCATTGGTGGACTTGTTTTTTTCCCCCAATTATAGACGGTACCTAGAACATTTTCATGTAGGTTTTGCAGCTTCTTTTTCCCCTAATGGGTCTTCCTCATTGAAAGACTCACTGCCAAAGACAACGAAATAATATAGAAGTTCATATTTTGTTTTCATTCCTTTTAAGGTAGAAACCATTGTATTAATAACATTCTGTATATTATTTGTCTGAAATTGAATTTTGTACTACGGACAAAATTATATAAATTACATAAAAAGTGGCTTGAGAATGCACTTTAGACCCATTTGATTTATTCAGTTTTTGTTAAAACCCGTTATGTACCAGTGTGACCTTATGGACAGATGCGTTAGCCTACATTTCTTCAGCATGCAGTCAACTGGATTTGACACGTGCACACCTTCAAGTAAAGACAAACATCTAAAGTGTGACCCCTAAGAGTCAAAATACAAAATTCTGTTTGTGTTACAGCTAAAAACATTGGCACAAATTGCTTGTCCACCAAGTGGTTGTGTATGGCAATTGCCTTGAATGAAGGTTTAATGCAAACAAAACCTACCATACCCCTTTGTTGGAATATCATTTAAAGTGTATGCGTAAATGATACAACAAAGGTTCCTGAAAGACGATCCAAATGTATTTTGTATAATCTTTTAATTTTGGCAAAAGTAAGTTACATACAAAAAATAAGTAAATAAGAGTACTCATGTTCGAAGGGTTTAAAATTACAAAATGCTTTACAGTAGAGATCACAGAAGTACAGAATAATAGTATTGACTGCTTCTTCAAAAGCAACACCTTTGGGACTTGCAGAATAGCAGAAGTAACCCCAGGAATACAGGATGCATAAACCAAAAGGTTTCACCAAACCTTAACCACGTGTTCTTCAACTAACATCAACTACAGTACCTTAACAAAGAAGGACTCAGAGGATTTTATTCAATTGTTACAGCTCAACTGCTGCTTTAATGAGGTCAGAGAAGAGTTAATTTTTCGGTTTTCAGTTATAAATCTTATACTAATGACTGTTATTAGGTTCAGTTCAAAATAGGAAACCCCACTGGTGTTAAGAAGCTTAAGGTTTCTAATCATCATTGTCTGTTGACTTGTAGTGGTCTTCGTCGATGGTGGAAAAGATGTGACCTTCATTGCTTAGGAATTCCACTGCTTGCCTGTTAAAGCACAAAGAGAAATTTGAATAGTATTTTTGAAGCACTTTATATATACACACACACACACTTCAAGCAACGTAAATGAACCTTTTCAATTTCGGCCAGCTTAAGTGAAGGTCTTTCACACCTTTACCTTTAAATGGAGCAGCAACGATTTGTCGACAGAACTAACTGGCCACTATTTTCACAATGATTAATTGTTTAAGACACTTTCCAAGCAAAGATTACTAACTATTTTGATGGTTTCAGATTCTCAACTGTGAGATGTTGTTCTTACGTTGGTCTTACTTTAGTAAATTCAATATTTCAAGGCTCAGGACAAGACATTTTCACAGGGAATCAAGTTCAAAAAAGGCTCCAACTTTGGATTATACCCACTTGATATGACTAATTGCTGAAGACTCATATCAGCTGTACATAAATTTTGGAATACATTTTAATATTGAACGAGGACTGTAGATTTTGAAGGTAGAGGTAGACATGAAAAAATGTGAACCCATCTTTTCCTTTCGAGGGGAGCAGTAAAAAGGCACATGAACTTTATGTGTTCAAACCAAAAAAAATGCGACTCACAAAAGATTAAAAAAAACAAAACAAGTGATAGTTATAAAATATTTGTCTTTGAGCTGATGCATGTACATAAAAAGGTTGAGAAAAGACGTGACAAAATTCTTTTATTTCAGAGGCTTGACAGCCAAAGCAAAGTTTAGGAAGAAATAAACTAATAACTCTAAAACTAACTTGACTGCTGGCCTCAAACAACCTGGTAGCGGTCCTCACACTGGTCATTTAGAGCCAGGTCACCGGAGTCTTTAACCTGGACAAAAGCTACAAGGTTCCTATAGCTGACAGTAGAGGAGGGATTTCTGAAAAGGAGTTTAATAATCTTCTGCTAATCGCGATGGCTAGTCATTATGTAAAGTGTCTGTAGCAAAATTTGCTTTTATAATTGTGGTTAAGGCAGCATCCCTTCTATATAGCAGATTTTTTTAACAGTGCAGTAAACGCCCAGGGTCAACCCAGCTCATGTAAACAACTGTGTCTTAGAGGCATGTAAAAGTTAAAGAAAACTGTAGTTAAAATGTACCTACTTTTAAGATCATACAACTCAGGTTCTGTCTCGTCTTCTGATTTGACAGGAATTCAATCAGACCAAAGTGCAAAGCATACATTTAGGCTACGTTCAGACTGCAGGCTAATGTGACCCAAATACGACAGTTTTTACTCATGTGTGACTCAGATCTGATCTTTTTATGACAGTGTAAACAGGCCAAGTCACAAGGAATCTCTATCTTTTCCAGTTCGGATTTGGGCCACTTTCATGTGTGGTCCAAATCCAATACAGATCGGAGCTTTTTTAAATGCGACCTCAGTCTGGACACTCAGGTCGGAATCAATGCGACTTTGACGTCACTCTAGAGCGGCTGTTGTCACAGTTCTGCTATATACAGAGCCGCGATGAAGGAAAAAGCTCCACAAAAGCCATTATAATACATGTGGCTCTCTTCCTCCTCTACCTTGCCATCATCTGCTCACAAATTCCCTTTCTTATACCTGAAATCCACCTGACCGCGAGCTCTCTGAGTTATTGGCATGTGGGGAGCGAGAGAGAAACCGTAAAGAAAAGAACAGAAAGTTGTGAACACTTGTCATAATTCGGGAGAAATGTGACCCGTGAGAGGACAATAAAAAATAAAAAACGGGAGTCTCCCGTGAGCTAATAGGAGATAACCTCTGTTGCTCCTGGTTTACCTCTGTAGCCTCCAACAGCGTGTGAAGTTGTGTTATTTTTCTGTGCATGTGGGTCACATTTAGACCGCGGACAGTTCACAATGGAGTCTGATATGGGCCACATTTAAGCAATAATGTGAAATGTCAAACAAACAAAATCGGACCTGGGGGAAAAAAAAAAAAAATCGGAATTGAGCATTAAGTCAGTCTGAACGTAGCCTTAGTGTCCAAAAACTCACCCAATATCATCAATTCAATGCTCTGCTTTTCAGCATAGGGGAAACGTTTTCAACGGTTGTAATACAGTAAATTACTTCACTGTGTAAATTCACCACAACACACATTTTAATTTTTCCCTTTAGGATTTAAAGCAGAACTTATCTTACTTGATGACTGCCAGACTTATGCCACTAAGTCTCTGCTTCAGGTCCTGAATGCTGATGCCCTGCTGGTCTGGGCAACTTCTTATCAAACTTAGCACCTTGTGAGATGAACAATGACATATTAAAAAACAATACGTACAGTGTCAAACTGCAAATATAGATGCATCTTTCAAAACTAGCAACTTCTCCTTTTGACAACCATTACTTCTTCTGAGTAAGCTATTTTTGTATAATTAGCTGCAACATTGAGGAGGGGACAGGAAGTATGAGACTCGTGTTTCATATCAATTTCTCTGTGAAAATAAAGCTGTTGGCCTGACAAATCATTTATATATTTTTTTTATCTAGTTAATGATAATTCATTAAAAGTGTAAAATGTATGGCTTTTTTTGGTTGAAAAGTTAAAGATCATGTTTAATTACCAAGGCCATGAACAGTAAGAGTCAAATTCATTATCAGTGTTAGGTCAGTATCCAGGAGGCATGGACCCTGACTGGTCTCTCTGTGCTCACCTATATAATAAAGGAGCCAACCTTTTTAAATGTAGTGTATTCTTAAATTTTAATATATCATTTGGACTCACCTGATTCTGGTTTGCGCTTAACCCATTGTTAGTCATGTCGTTAGCACCTGCATAGCCCCCTCCCATCCCTCCCGTCCTTTCCACACTCGGCCGTGACATGGGTGTGTCATTACTGCTCACTCCTCCACCAAGACTTGACTGAAAGAGAAACAAAACCAAATGTTGTTGTTTTCTGACACATTGCTGGTAACCGCTATAAGAACATCCTCAAACATAAATACTTAGAAATGTGACGACAGCAGACTTGAATACTTGGTTCCTTCAAGGGAAAGCAAACTTACTACATAACAGTGTTTGTACATGCAGAAACTAGGTACAGTATAATTTCCTCAGATACTAGTTTAATCCGTGTATGGTTCGTTCTTTGGTTATTTTGTTTCAAAACCAAATCGGAAAAAACAAGTAGTTTTTCGGTTTTTCTGTTTTAAAGTGTTGTATACTATATCCTATCCCCCTTACTATACCCTACTAGTTTTCGAACTAACTGGCTGCTGTACACATGCGCCTGTTTGCAACAGCTGTGGTCTGCGTCGGGCTTCATCCAACCAGAGAGAATGATCACCGCCCGTCCGCAGCACACCAGGTCGCTGCCGCCTCCTCTCGTCCTGTAAACTCCAGCGCCCCACTCCTCAACTAATATGCGTTGTGTTGCCAGTGGAACCGGCGCACTGGACGGTCAGTATTCGTTCCCCCTGGCTGGATTAAGTTTGATTCTCCTGTTTTACACATAGCCTAATCCATGTGCCTACTGCAGGTGGATGCTCTCTGCAACGCCACCAAACTTTCTAAATTCTTCCATCTCGTGAAGAAAATAAAAGGTCAGGTGGAAACAGTGTAGAAGCTGAACAAAAATTACCCGAACCTTTTAATCCGTGTATTCGTTAATATACAGCTCGCCGATTTAACTAATAACAGTTCATGTTCGCTGTGTACCATTGGATGTACTGACAACATCACTGAATTACTTTAATACTGAAGAAATCTTAAAAACCAGAGGATTCTTCTGAGGCGTTCCTGTCCCACTTGCTAGTGAGTTTCAAACTGTACGATGAGCCTCCCGTTTTTCTAACTAAAAACCCACCTATGTTGATGTTCAAGCTCATCTTAAATTACATTTAATCAGGCACCGCCCTCGCCAAAGCTACACAAATCGAACACATTAAATATCAAAATCAATATTTTTCCGTTTTGTTTAAAAAAAAAAAAAAAAAAAAACAGGGGAAAAAAACGATGTCTGTTTTTTTGTTTTCTGTTTATCTGTTTTGGTTTTAAAATGAAAAAACCATAAGACGACGTGTTTTTTTTTGGTTTTTCCGATTTGGTTTTGAAACGAAATAATGAAACAACGAACCATACACGGATTTAGTTTCATTTTAATAATATAAGTGCTTTTCAGATTCACATTGCTTTTGCGTGTCTTCCAAATGATAGTATGTTTATACTTAAAACAGCAGAACAGCAACCAAAAATAGAAGCTGCTGAGGTTTATGCTTTACATTTCTCACCTGTGGTTTGCTGAGCATCATGTGTGCTTGGACAACCTCCAGCATATGTGAGGTAATTTCATTCATGTCCTCCAGGGGCCTGACACCAAATGCCACAACGGATCTGTGATTCTGAGACAGGAAGACAGAGATGCCCCCCCCCCCTCAGTCAATCTTGAAATAGCCGAATTAACATATGATGTACAGCAAGTGAAAAGATCTCTTTATAGCGAAGTGCATTGCATGTGTGAGTGAGGATAAAACCCATGTTGGTCAGTTAAGTAAAATTCAGACACATGGCGCACCAAAACATATATATGCTATAATTCTGAAAAACACTTCCAAAACAGTATATTGAACAAAGTTTATAGCTACCAACAACTTAAATTTCACATGGTCATTTGGCCTCACAAGGGACCATTAAAGCTTCCTTAAAGTTCCTATTCGTTTCTGGGTACTGTGGAGATGATTTTAGGACAGTAAATTCACCTGGAAGGAACGCAGATTGCCAGAGACTTTGACATACGTGCCTGGAGGCAGGACAGTGCTGTCCACACTGGGGTCCTATACAAACAAAAACAAGTTATGCTAAGGTGCATTTGTACAATAAATAATAAAACAATGTTCAGATTTTCTTTTTTATTGATGTATATATTCCACATTTTTCATTTATATGACTGCATGCACATTGGTGTTTGCACGTCATTAATGATTGTATGTGTGCTCTAATGTTCCTGAGAACCAACTTCAGATTAAAAATTTGAGAAGTGGAATTCATTGCTCACCAGGAATGGTCAGTAATGATGATTTGTGTAACTTCATACAATCAAATAATATAAAATAACCCAAATTTTAAATCGTACATCAGTTAACCTCTTAACATTCCTGTAAAATTAATGCAAAATGCCTATTCAAGGCATATCCAAAGTAAATTGAATGTAGTTCTTCAACCATTTGGAGTATATGCATGGTCAAGGCTTCTCTGAAAGATAACACTCTGGAGTGTCTAACCCAAAAGTCAGAATGATTATAAGTGCTACTGGAATTGATTAATATAAGTTTATACACACTAAAACTAACACGTTTTTCATTTTTGCTTGAAAGTGCTTGCTAACAAATGCATGCAGACAAGTATAGCTGGGAAAACACTGTAGGGCCACAGGATAAAGCATTACCCAGTCCTAGATTAAATTTCATACCAATACCATGAAAAATGACTATTTTACACAGGTTTTTCCAAGTATGTGTCTTATCGTATTTTTTCTAAAACAGCACCGCCCCATGGTGGCAGGCGGCTGCTGCTGCATCGTTCCATCTTAGCCGGTAGCTTGACGCAGATGTGTTTTTTTTGCTGAGTAGATCAGATGCTGGATATCGTTATTTTCACAATTTTATTGGCTACACGAAGTGCCAGTCATCGGCACAATTGCTTGCAATAGGCTCGGCAACAGTAAATAACAGGGGCTGGCCGTTCCTTACAGCGTGGGCTCTTGTTGGCTATTGAAGGCTGTGAAAGGGACATGTGAGCTCCTATAGGGTCGGAGTTCAGCGGAACTATTTGAATACAAGCTATCGTAGTTGTTTACATTCAAATCAGGGTTTTATATATATATATATATAGCTTATACTGGTTGGTCTGACGGATTTGGTGATTGTATCTTGAAATGGTTTGCATTGGTCGAATCACGAGGATTTTAGCTTTCAAACACTGTATCAGAGTATGATGTTAATATAGCAGTTGTATGCACATACCGAAAGCTGTCGCGAGGACATGACGGCCCGTGGGCGGGACGTTGGAATGTTAAGAGGTTATACTGGAAACCACCACCAACGTGACATTTTCAGTATTGTTTCATCACACGTTTATATTTTACAGACAAATGGTTCATGCTTCACCCAGAAGTGGCTGTTAAATACAAAAGCATAAAAAAATTAATTGTTTGTGCAAGGGTTCAGGTACCCTCACTGACCTCTGTGTCTACCCACTGCTTCACATCCATGGGTGCACCTGTCATGTCATCGACCTTGTACTGGATGTTGGTCATGGATTTGTCTGTGCTCCTAATGACACCCACAATGGTAACCTATAACACAGAACATTAACAGTTATCCAACAGCGAGGTCAAGTCAGTCAATATGCTGCAGGGAATCATCTCTGGATTAAGTACATGTGGCATCAACCAGTTAATCTCTCTTTTTCCCCTTCAAAAAATAAAATTAAAAAAAATAAAAATCAATGCAGGTTGTGGATTCTTTGGCCAATATCCACCTTTTTCTCCTGATCTCACTATGGTCACTGTTAATCTAATCCAATAACTAGGGAAACTACCAAAAAGTATTTTAATTATTGATTAATCTTTTTCTATAAAATGAAAACAGACCCTTATTACAATTTCCCAGACTTGAGGATTATGTACTCAAATTGATTGCTTTATCCAAACATCAGCCCCAAACACCAAGACATTCAGTTTACTATCATAAGGCCCAAAAAAGGCACTAAACCCTAACATTTAAGAAACATGAATTTTTAAATGTTTAGCATTTTCCTTTTAGGAATAATGAACCAAATATCTATATAGTTGCTGACTGTTTCTGTTGCTCGGCTCATTGATTAATCAACTAAGTAGTGCTCTATCTCAAATGGATTAATCATTTAAGTCATTTCTCAAACAATAATGCCAGACATTTGGTGTAAATTTAATATCTTTCAGTTTTACTGTTGGTTTAAAATACATCAACTTGGGCTCAGGTAAAAGGAATCTTTACCTACTTTCTGATGTGTTTTCTGTCATGACCCCCTTTAGAAGCCAAAAACTTTCAGAACAGAAAACAAAATGACAGAGATCCACTAATAGTTATACTAATCATCAGTTTCAGCCCTATTGTAATTGCACCACTGGACACTATTGATAGTCATTTGCATTTTCTGCCACCCTGCACTGCAGTCCCTTTTTTGCTTCAGCTTACCTGGGCAACTTCCACATCTCCTACTTTGAAGGCCTCATCAGTCTGAGAAGCAGACATCAGCTGAGACACTGTGCAGGGGATTATCTGTGTGGCACGGGTTCTCTGCAACACACACACACACACAAACATATATATTGACTGCTGTGCCCAAATGTTTCCATCAGTACACAGGAATACACAGATGTGTTACCTGGGAAAGAGGGGTCAAGCTTATGATACATTGCCATATATATTTAAAATATAAGTGTGCAATTTAAGCAATGATGTTTTGATAGATATTCAGGTCACATCTGTTCCATGTAGATTACAAAGACGAAGGGCTAGTGTAGACTTCAGTACAAACCCCTTTCTTGTCTCCACCCTGGGATAGGGAAGGTGATGCAAAGCCTCCTGGAGACTGAGTATAACCTCCGACCGTACTCGACTCACTGTAACCTCCTGAAATAGCAAAAAAGTTTAGACACAATTTTTCGTCAAAGACACAGCAACAAAGAGTCAAGTCAGTAACGCTTAGCTAACGTTAGCCGCAGCAAAACAATGTCAACAAGCCGACCTGACCACTTTATACCACAACGAAACAGCGTGGGAATTAAACTCACCCTGATTCCACATGTTGTCACCTTGTAATTACGTTAATAAAATCAAACCTGAAATGACAAATACACTGTGGAGTAGCGACAACAGCCACACGTAGTTCTGCAAACCTCTTCCTTGTGTGCTCCCGCGCGCAAAACTCAATGTACAGCGCATGCGCGTAGCAGAAGTCCCGCGAAACCTACACCGGTGGCACAGGGATCTTGTAGCCCTGATTTTCGCTTGTCAGACAATGCTTCCTCTCTCGATGTGTCCAAAATATCGCAGTTGTCGAAAGACTGGCGACGTCAGCTCTCCAATATGCCTCTAACCGTAACTTTAGCGTGCAGTTACCCGACATTTTGGCGCATATGGCGTGGGGCGGTACAGCTTTGGAGATTTCCTGAAAGGCATACTTCGGGCATTATTATACTCACATCACCAGACAGGCAAACATTATACAGTCTATCGAGGCAAGTCAAGGTTTTGAGCCTACAGCTCAAAAGTCTTGGTAGTCCTGAATAAAATTTCTCACTCAGTAAACAATGTAATGTAATAAAATAACAATAGGCATAATATCATCTAGTTTTAACAATTTTGGAATTCGAAAATATCTTACTTTCAAAAATCAGCTATATGAAGAGATATTTACATCGAGCAACAATTTTTAAGAAATCTGTTTCCTTCACTTTGGGAAATACGAGCATCCCCCGAAGGCAGCACGAACACCTCAAGACTTGTTCTGCCTTTTATTATTCAGAGAAAACATGCTACCCTTTGTGCTGAATTTATTTTAAACTTAAAATTCACCAGCCATAAAGGGCAACTGTAGATAGGCCTACTGATTTTATTTTTAGCCTACATAAAAATACTTCACATGGAGGCATTCAGCCACTCAAGTACCCGGATTGTTGTATCTGATGCCTTTTTATGGCATCCTCAAACATGTGACTTATAAACAGCTACATATTGTCTAGTCAATACACTGTTTCAATCTTCACACTAATTCTACGATAGCAAACATAATTTTTGTATCATAGCCTACTGCTAGCTGCCAAAAACCTGTTTATCTAGCGGCTACTTTTCATTTTAATTCAGGGGGAAAATGCACGTTTGAACGTCTTTGTTAGGCCTATGTGTAGCCTATATTAGGTTATCAGATGTAGGCTGTAGGCTGGCTTTTATAGTAATATTTTAACAATAGAGGGACCAAAATATAAAGTGTTTCACTGGCAAAGAAATGGACCACCTTTAGGCCAAAGACGCGTCATGAATAGCTGTAGGCCTATCTTATCTTCCATTTATGGACTTACCTCTCAAGCCTGGACTTGACTTTTGTCGGATGTTTTCTTTTCTCAAAGAGTTGAACATGTCCACAGTAACGCTGCTCCTATCTTGTCTGCTTTACAGAGAAGTCCTTGCGCTGTCAGGTAAGTAGCCAAAAGACCACAATGTAGAAGCCTATCGAATATTATGTTTCTTTAACAGTCCCTGTCATAGTGCAGGGACAACTTCGTGTGCGCAATTACGCATCATTTTTATCCAGGAAACTTCTGGCACATCACGGATCTGCACTGGGATCCGACTTACAAATCGACCGCTATTCCTGAACTTGTGTGTGCATCAAGCGGCAAACGACCTGCAGCCAATGCGGGGGAATTTGGACACTATGCTTGTGACTCGCCATGGCACCTTATAAACTCGTCTGTGTATGCCATGAAGGATATTCTACCAGACCCGGACTTCATCGTATGGACAGGGTAGGATATGTATCTGCTTAGGCTGCGACATGGTGCTGGCTTGTTGATTCTCACGTCCATCTCTAGAGAGGCAAATGCTTCATAATCGTGCTTTTTTATTTATTTTTTTTTTTTTTACAAGATATCATGCACTAGGGGGTCCCTATAGGGGCACATAAGTGTTGTCCCTCTGAAAGAATATCCCGGTGGGCCCCCTCCAACTGTGGGCCCAAAATTCTCTTTCCCCACTACACATTTAATCTACTACCAGGCAATCTATTGTTTTGATTCTCAGAGATGACACACCACATGTACCCAATGAGGATCTGGGAGAAGAAGCAGTGCTCCACATTATCAGCAACCTTACCCACATGATACATCAGGTGTTTCCAAGTAAGTGTGAGGTCAAGGCGTAGTGTATAATGGAGAAAACATCAATGATCAACATATACTGAATAATTCATATTAATGATGAAAGCTTTACATTTACTGCCTTCCTTAGACACTAAAGTGTACTCTGCCCTTGGCAACCATGACTACCACCCTAAGAGCCAGCTTCCTGCAGGTCCAAGCTACATCTATGACAAAACAGCAGAAATGTGGCGGGACTGGTTGGCTCCAGAGTCCCAAGAAACATTTAAAAAAGGTGAATAAAGCCTCCTGTGATCCCTTAAGATTAAGTCTTTTGGGGGGTGGTGATGGTGCAGTGGATAAGACACATGAGTTTGGCGTGAGAGACCTGGGTTCAATTCCCCACAGTGACCTCTAACATATTTAGCAATTTTAAGTCGCTTTGGATAAAAGCATCAGCTAAATGTATAAATGTAAATAAAAACAACTGCTCTCCAATAAATCACAAATTGTGCATACACAAATGATAAATCTGATTGTGTCATCCCTTTTATGCAATATTATTCTTTACATAGGTGGATATTACACAGAAAAGCTGCTGAATCGAACCGGTTTCAGGATGCTGGTTCTCAACACTAATCTCTACTATGACCAGAACAAGCTGACCCAGGACATAGATGACCCAGCGGGTCAGTTTAGCTGGGCGGACCGGGTTCTTACAGAGGCCGGCAACAACAAAGAAAAGGCAACGCATCTTATCTATCTGTGCCTTGCAACAGGAGTTAAATTGCATTTAATACTGGTCCTGCCACTATCCTCTCATCTTTTAATTTGCAATGTTGTTTGAATGACCTCTTAGAGGGAATACAATATTCAGCACATAACAAATACCTCATTCCTATTTTTAAAGCTGGGTAAATAGGAAGAATACTTTGAGTTTACATCCCCTGTATGAGTAATTATCTCATTGGAAAATAGGTTAATTTTCACAACAGTTGACCCTAAAATCTCTAAATCTGAGCCCTGGCAGGCTGCTCCTGCTCAAATTAATTCATGCATTGCAAAAAAGAAAATAGATTCAAATAGTAGAATTCTGCTACTGCCGGCCACTGATTATTTTTGCTAACACTACACTGGTTGCTCTATCAGGTGTACATCATTGGCCACGTTCCCCCAGGTTCCTTTGAGAAGAAGAGAAATAAGCCATGGTTCACACGTAAATTCAACCAGCAATACTTGGATTTAATTCAAAAGCATCATTCAGTCATATTTGGACAGTTCTTTGGCCATCATCATACTGACAGCTTCCGAATGTTCTATAACTCCAAGGGTAAGGTCAGACTCTTTATACTACTGCTACTACTTTCCTTGTTTTGCATCAGTGAATGGTTGGTATTTAATTTTACTTTGTTTTTACGTTTTAATTTCGCAACTGTGATGCACAGTTAATCTTACATTAAATGCCCAGATGTTTCCTGTTAGCTTTTGGAACATGATACTGTGTTAATCAGCGGTGATGGCTCTACTGTTCTACAGACTCTCCTATCAGCACAATGTTCCTCAGCCCAGGTGTCACACCGTGGAAGACAACGCTTCCTGGAGTCGTGGACGGAGCCAACAACCCTGGGATTCGTGTCTTTGAATATGACACCCAAACACTCCTGGTCAAAGTAAGTCAAGGCTGGTCTGTGTGCTTTCCCTTCAAATATGTTTAGAAGCACTGGTAAGCTGCATTATACCGCCCATATGTATTTTTGGATGTGCAACCTCCAAGAAAGCACCTATATTCTGGTTTCTGTTTTTTTTACCACTCTCAGGATATAGTGACTTATTATCTAAACCTGACTCACGCTAATGCAGCCCGCGCACGCTGGGAGAAGGAGTATCGCCTCACAGAGAGCTTCAGAGTGCCAGACGCCTCCGCAGCCTCCATGCATCAGGTTCTGGAGCGCGTTTCTAATGACCGTTGCTACCTACAGAAGTACTATGAGTTCAACTCTGTTAGCTATGACCTGACAGAGTGTGACAGTGACTGCCGCGTCGACCACGTGTGTGCAGCCAGAGAGGTAGACTTTGACAGGTATGAACGCTGTCTGGAGAAAGAAGGGGCAGCTGCCATTTATGGTGGTTTGCTGTTGGTCCCCTCTGTGGCTGTAAGTCTGGTGTTGTCCAATCGGTAATGATCATCTAAATCACAGATGATGTAAAAAATTTAGTTATGCACTAATGTACTTCAGCAAGTTTAAAAAAAAACAACCTTTGGCTTCAGCAATCTTTGTTGTGGCCTCTTTATCTTGGTTTATTGGCACTGGTTGAATATGTGATTTCCAGTCAATAGATAAAATGTGTGGTATTCATGTGGCTCAAAAGGCATAAGTACATACAATTAACCTGTGTCAAATGTTTCTTTACCCCTAATCTTCCCTGTCTAAATATATTTAATAAAACCAGAAATGGCTAAAACTGTTGTTTATTGGGTGACTGTTATTTTAACAGACTGAATCAATGCATTGTGAATATCTGTATAATCACAACAGTAGATCTGTTGATTAATATTGATTGCACTTGCTCATGCTCACATAACTTAGTAAACATATCAGATATAGCTGCATTATCTGGGCTCCATAATGCTTCCTGTTATCCCATATCTCTATTATATAAAGATTTAAAGAGTTTTTAATTACCGTCAGTAAGGTTACAGATACTGGACTCTGAGCCTGCTGTAAAGACATATTTATTGAGTATGTGCTTGAGCAGTGTATTTGATTGACAACATTAATGTGGCAGTCCTGTTTCACTTCAATTTATACACTTTGGTCTTGACAGTGTAGTGACTAGAAGATGGGCCTGTTCACATGATCAGGACCTGTTTAGCTGAAGTGAAAGGCTGCATGGCTGCGTCCAGAGCTTTGCTGTAGTCTTGTAGACCCACCTGGTTGCAGGCAGGAGCTATCAGCTTTCCCTGCTGGATGAGGTGGCACAGTTCATCCAGCATGGCTCTGAATGCTCTTCCATCTAAGGAAAAAGTCCCATATAATGCCTCATTAAATTAATTTAATAAGACTTACTTGGGTACATTGATCTATGAAAGATCAATGTCGACTCACCGTTTGAGTGGTCTTTTTTCCACTTTGTGACCCAAAATCCCCGAACCTTCACATCCTTGAAAATAAGAGCACTCTGGAGAGGACAAGTTTAATAAGTGTACTGAGAGAAAAGTGTCACTGTTAAATGTACTGTTGAATCTGGGAGGTCGTAGGAGGTTTCATCTTACCACAGGGACAGTAACTGGCTGTTTGGCCATCCCTCCATACGTCACCATAGATCCTCCAAACCTACAACATTTGGCAATTATGGCACTTTAAGATAAGATTTTCCTCTTCAGAGTAAGATATTAGATCATGTCACCAAAGCTGATTCAGCGTCCTCACTGTAGGTGACGGAGCAGTTCTGTTGCACTCTTGCCTCCAACTCCATTCAGTGCCAGTTTAGGCTTTGGACAGGCCTTTTCAAAAGACAAAAAATTCATTTCACCAATAGCCAAAGCCACCTGATCATATATTTTAACCAGTCTTCAGACCCACAGACCTTGAACAGTTCCTTAATCTCAGGCCGCCTCAGTGCCTCTTCTTTGATCACGTGAGTTGCGCCGATAGCCTTCAGCCTATCACTGAGCTGTGTGAACTCTGGCCTTTGAAAAGGAAGACAAAATGAAGAAGTTCATTACCGTCATAAATTCTAGCACACAAAAAAGCTTTTTGTTACTCTTGGACAATATACCCCACAGTCCGGTGGACTTCAGGGACAGTCTGATAACCTAGGCCAGTGATTAGGACTGACAAGTTTAGTCTCATAAAAAGACTTGATATAGTAGGACAGAGAGCTGAAGTTTAACCAGTCAGCTATTTACCCACAATATCTATAAAATGATTAAGTTCACCTGTCTCTGACAACGTTAATAGTGTTTATTCCTCTTGCAGCAGCAATTTCAATTACAGCCTGCCCAACTCCACTGTTGGCTGCATTCTGTATCACAGTTTCACCTGCAAGGACAGCAGATTGAGGGAAAGTATCACACAATGGCTAAGACGACAGCAGCATGTCATATTTGAGATAATATAGGCATGAATACTTTAATGAACACTCATGGAGTTTTGAAGAGATTCTTTACTTTGCAAGTTCATGATAGAAAAATTGCCACATAACACCTGAGCAAGGCAGGGGCTTTAAATTCACAGACTGAAGTGAGGACTATTACTGTAAGTCGCCTGTGCTTCAGTGGTATGTTGGAACCATGTTGAAACATACAAATTGATCCAGGGGTTTGGAGTACTATAAAAGAAAATTCATGTTATGAGCCCGTGTGTGGAGATTATTACCTGGCTTGAGATCTTCAAAGTCTGAGAGCATCCTGAAGGCAGTGCAGGGATTCACCCCCAGTGTGGCAGCAGACAACAAGGGAATGTCATTTGGCAGCGAGATGACATCGTCCTCAGCTAGCACTGCCTCTGTCCTCCATGTCCCTGCTCACACAAAGGCACAACACTCTTTAGGTCTCAAGTCGGGAAACATAACTGTGACACTGTTTACTCATTCGTGTAATTCAAGTAGGGTTCCAACGTCATAGTACAGTAACTGTCTCAGACAATATCACAGTACACGGAATTACACAATTATTATTGTTATCAATTACAATGACCCTTAAAGGAATGAAAAGGGTCTTCCTTTTAAGAATAAATAAAAGATTTGTATGCGCAGGTAAGATTCTCCATCCAGTTGGGCTTCTTTTTTTTTTTCCATACCGTAGACAAACAATTGGTATGCTACATGGTATGATAGTGGTCAATGTTCATTCTATGGTATACCATGAAACCGGCATACCGCTGCAACCCTAAATTCAAGCTTACCTAGCCCAGCATCTTTTGGAATGACCCAGTCTCCTGTTTTGAGGGACTTCACCTGGCTACCCACCTCCACGACCTGGGCCACTCCCTCGTTGCCCCCAACAGCTGGGAGGTCAGGCAGGATAGCGTAAGTACCTGAAAAAACACTGTCAGATAAACTGATCTTCATACTTTACAAAAAATGTGTTTGATATCTTGGTAGACCTGCTTTCAAATTAGGCTACTGTACGGGTGCTGTGAAAAGACCAATACCAAATACCTTGAATCATGTTGATGTCAGATGGGTTTATTGGAGCTGCCAGCATTTTAACCAGAACATCCTTTGCACCTATGGGGGGCAGAGCTACATCCTCCAACCTGGCAACCCAAAAAAACCCTCATATAATTATGTACATAAAATAATGCAAATCATTATTTATACAGAAGCCTGTTTACACCATATTGTTGTTGGTATGGTTTGGTGACAGACTTAGAAAAAACACAGTCCAGGAAATATTAAAATGTAGTTTTACATGTCTGACCAATGGAATGTTGGAAATTATAAATATAGCTTTTTCTTTAAAATAAAAAGCAGTCAATGCCTTCTAGACACCTTTAAAAGCAGTCACACTAACCATTTACTCTTCATTCTTAAAGTATTTTCTCGTGTCGTGCGACATAATGGTGAGATCTATGCTTTTATCAGAATTGCTTTCAAACTGTATTTTTCAATTTTACAAGAGAAAAGACGTAAAGGATGAAGACTAATTGGTTGATTTAACAGATGAACGTCTGGTTAACTGCCCCTCCTCCGTTAATGAGCAGCATACAACCGCTTCACTCAGCTTTACTATCGTGGGACCACATATTAACGATAGTTTTTGCATTTGTATGGTTACAGGAACGACTAATGTTTAATGTATACTTAGACAGGCACTCTTACTGAACGACTTGAGACGGGTCTCCGTGTTTTCTGTACAGAAGAGCCGTGTATGTTTGTGCTGCAAGTCCAGCTGAATGACTGAAGAGAGAAGCGTTAGCATTAGCTATAAAGTTAGCCCTAACGGCGGCGAAGCTTCTCCTGCAGACCGTCTGGCTTCTTGAACAAACTGTGTGAAGTGGCAGCCACATCACGACACAGGGGTTTCCTTTGAAATATAAAAGCAACACCGCTGTGCAATAATATTATGTCATTTGAAGTGTGAGTTTTGGTAGCACTCCTTAAAGTGTTCGGCCATGTTGGATTTAACCCCCGAGGCAGTGTCATTGAAAATATAAACAGAGAACAGCGCCCCTCATGGATAAACGCGGTGAGTCGCTGCTTTTAGCTTGAACTATCGGTCCAGTACTGAGGATTTCAGGGGGTTGCCAGGTAGACAAAAAGAGGAATTGATTGTTTTCTTTGGTATTTCACTTCATGTAATGCAACCATGCGAGACGTTTTGAGTTATACCCAATCGAAAATGCCCTCATAAGCTACTGCTATATAGTACTGTACAGTTTTGTGGTACTTCTACTTAATTATGTGCATACTTCCACTTCATTACATTTTAGAAGGAAGTACTATACCACTGCAAGTGAGGATACATTTGCGACTAATCTATTTTCTTTCTTCATCTAGTAGGCCTAAAAGTATTCACATTAAAATTTCTCAGAATCAAGATTACATCTTCACATATATTTTTTGGTCAGAATAACAGTCAAAAACAAAAGATTTATTACATTTACAATTAATATCTTTGTTGAAGGACACAATTCTCCCAGTTTGAGAAACTTTTATTTATTTGCTTGTAAAGACTTTAATGATAGCCTACCCAAATTGTTGCAGATCAATTTTCTGTTGACACACTAATCAACTAAAGTTCCAGCACTAAATTTTTTTTACACCACTACATTTTTTGTTATACCATTAACAGATTCATATTTTTATTCAAACCATATATATATTTAGCATTTAAACCATGTATTGTGATAGAATTAACTTCAACATGAAATAAGAAATATTAGCTCCACCTTGGATGAGATACACTATTAGCATGCTGGGTACCATTATCTTTTAAGGCCGACTTTATAAATGGATTATAAGTTGTAATGAATGGCTTTATTAAGGTTTGAAAAATTATTAACTGTATAGATTAATCAAACCATTAAAAGTATAGCAAAAATCTATTTGGCTAGTATATCCTCATTTGTACGGAGCCATTCTACATGATTAGTACTACAGTACACCCTACTGATAATAAATATGCACATTTACTCCAGTAAGATTTTGAATTCACAAGTTTTAGTTGTACGGTTTGTTTGACATCTCTTTTGTAAGAGCAGGAAGGCAAAAAAAGACGACACATGATTATCGACATATTTACTATGAAATGGAGCAGAACTTTACAGATAGAAACATAATCACAGTAATACTTTGAAAAGCCTACATGCTGCTCATCATTGACAAACTAGCCATTAAGATAACATAGATCAAGATAATTGTAGTCTTATGGCAGTAAACATTGATACATTCATCAGTAATAAATGCACCTTTTTTTGTTTGTGTTTTTTTTTTTTTGGAAGTAGCACAAACCATTTATTTGAGAAGATACCACAAATGAAATGGCTGATGGTCACAAACATGGCCATGAAAAGCACACATGAAGCAAACAGTGATACAGAATGCTTTGATGTGCTTCAAATGTTTCCCTGAGCACATACGTCTTACAGGTCCCTGGAATTTCAAGGTATTTCTAACCCACATAACACTCGACAATCATATCACACACATATAACACACCACTGACGGGTCAAACAGGTTTGTTGCAATCAGTGTCTTTCGTGGACTTGAGTTTCCAAATGATACTTTGAAAACATCATTAAGTACAGCAGAATATTGCAAACATTACAGTACAACCCTTTTAATTGTCATTCAACCTTTATCTTAACAGAGGATGTCGGAATCCAGTTAAGGGTTTGACAGATGAGTTAGTTAGTGGTTAGTTTATACAATGTTAATCACAGAGATTAGTAACAAAACTCATTTGTGTATATCCCTCTTTTAAATGGAGAGAAAGGAAAGTGGTTTTAGGATACACTGGCACTGCAGTCATAAGTGATAAATTCAACTGGAAAAATAAAGTAAACCATTCTATCTAATCAGAGGACTTACTTTAACAATCTTTTCATCCTTTCACATTCTGAGTGGAATTATCAAAACAACGTTTGCTTCCGCAACCTTTAAACTTGGAAAACGTGTATATAAACACGACCCAACAGCAGTGTATGAAACAATATTTGAGTGTTAAGTCATCCATGACACATTCTTTTTGTCTTAAGCATTGATAGTCTGAATCACCAATCACCAAGTATCGGCCATGTGTTGAGATGAGACAACCCCGGGTTATATACTACTAGCCCCAATCCCTTTAACAATATTCTACTACATCCCCATCTACAACGATTATAGAGGAAAATATACAATAATAGTGGAACATTTTCTTCATATCATATCATGGCAAATTATGTCCAAAAGGAGAAAATACAAAGATCATCATCACATTGGGTGCATTGGAAAGTTGAGAATCAAAAAGCTTTCACATAATTTGTAATAATTGCTTTTTTTTGGCCACAATCTTAGTATTTTTCTAAGTAAAAAGAGAAACTGTTGCACCAATACATTTCCAAACCCATTTTACTTCGGCTTCCTTATCCTATGCTTCACATCTTGCGGATGAGCATTCAGTCACCAATTTGTCTTGAATAAACACTCCTGAGACTCCTTCCAATCAATCTGAACTATTCCCTGAGTTTTCAGATTGGCAATTCCTGAGATGAGCCTAAGAGTGGAGGTATTTTTATTTTATTTTTTTTCAACCAGCAACCGACTATATGTGGTATGTGAAATTCTAAAAAATATAATATAGAATATGCAACATATATTCAAAAGAGATAAAATGAATATAAAAAATAGTTAATGCATCTTACACATTATTAGTGCAGAGTAACATTGCATTGGTATTGGCATAGATAGATGAGACAATGAGATTCTCTTCTGAAAGGCTCATTGTACACAAAAATAAAAGAATAAAAAAATAATACAAGGCAAAAAAACTAAAACAAACGCACAGTCCTCATAATATTATGTACCTGTACAGTATGTGCTGTATATTGTTACTCTTGTGTTGCAATATATTACTGTTACACTGTATTCATGCTGTACTGAATAATGATTAAGGACAATGATTTATCAAGCACGTATGTACAAAGTAATACAAAGTACCTTGATTTTAAAAATGCGTTACCCAAATATATTCTCAAGTCAAATGTAGCTTTGAATAACATTTGGCAGTTTTTTGATGTCTACTAGAACATTCATTGCTGAGAGGCTTCAACAGGAGCAGAATAAGAACTCTTGGATGAAAATAAATTAGTATGATTTTTTTTTTTTTTTAAAAAGGCTTTAGAATAATCTTACATATATATTAATTGGGTGTAAAAGTCTTGTCAGCTTCTCCTGTAAAACGGGAGTAAAATGCTGATTAGCTAGCTAGTTCTACATGCTCCTCCGTGCAGGCTTGGTGTTCCTGAACTATTACCCTACTAAGGGTTATAGAGAGGTAATGTCTTAAATAACTACCTACAAAATGGATCACACTGGATATAAACAAAAACACCAGCCTTCCTACTGGCAACATAATGTCTGATTCTGCCTCATTTTATTCAAGTAACAAGAGGAGAGCTAGTTGGACCCCTCAGTAACTCCGTCCAGTTCAAGTATCTTATTAAAAGTGATGATGTTGTACATGTATTGGGTTCAGCATCACAATAGTTGGAATTCTATCAAATCCAGGTTAAGGTCATTATAAAGCAGCAGCATTTCACACAGCAGCCAATAAAATAAGAATATACTGTAGAAGGAAAGTTGACCAAGATCATTTGCTCCTAAAAAGGTTAAAGAGTAACTTAACACCAGGTGAAAAGAAGTGTTTTGCTGCCCTCTATGGTTGAGACTTACAGAGTAACTACACTCAGTCTAATAATCTGGCTTTCCCTGCCAAAAAGTGGTGACAGTATGTTTTTCAACACTCTGAGCAGCTGTGATGTAGTGTGGGGCTAATAGTGCCACGCTACATTACAATCAGAGTACAGCAGAGTACACCTAACCACATCCAGCTGTGATGTTGGGTGTGGTCGGAGGTGCAAGTGATTTAAGTGGCTAGTATACGCCATCAGAAGTTCTTGTTCGACGGTCTAAAGAGTACTTTAGATTTAGCACTGCCTTACTATAGCATTGTCGAACTCACAATAGCCCAGAGAAATCTGTCTGTCTCGTTTGTTCCACATATTCTTCTTTCTTGTCTAAACCTGGCGCCTACTTTGCCCTCGATGCAACTTAACCGCAGACAGTTCAGTCACACATTTGTGTGTGTTATGCTATCCTCCAGAAGAGATGAGGAGTGGCCCAGAAAGTCTGATAACATCATCTTTCCTAATCTGTGCTGCCTCCCAGGATAGACTGCCGGAAAGTTTGGGAGACTGTCGTGGGTTTGGTTAGAAGTGTGCTTTGTTGCACCTATAAGCAAACCCCACAGTGATGTCACAAGGTCCTGGAGTGCACCTGTACATCACTGCAGCAAGGGGAGAAGTTCAACCACTTGAGATCAGTAAAAACAGGACTTTCAGCAAGTGTTAAGTTACTTTTTAAGGAGGTATATTAAAACTACTAATGTAATGGCAATGCTGTGTAAATACTGTAGTGCAAAAAGGATTTGATTTAATCGCAATTCAAATCACAATCTCCAAAGCAGTACTCTGAGAATATTTGGTTTACCGTCAGCGGTTAGAGTGACAGTTTTAGTAACAGACCAAACACGCACCAATGAGGTAGACCGTGCACTTTTAGACAGCCAGCAAAACGCTGGATGAAAATAATGAAATGACAAAAAAATAACCCTGACCAAAAGCCTTTGGTCTGACATTCATTTGGCCCCAGGATTACTGGATGGTCAATAGCAATATTAGCAGATGCCAATACATTGCCTGTAGCTATACTCTAAAACCAGTCCCGCGCGTTTTCACGAACCCTCCCATTCCCCATCTGATATGCAAACTAACATTCATTACAGAGGTACCGTCACGTCTCTGCCTTGTCGGAAACTGAGGTGTAACAGTCAGGAAGTAGACGAAATGGTAAGGCAGCAAAAGTATAGCTCTATACTATACACACTATTTCGCAAAAACAGAAGAAGAGGTATAATGCTCACCGAGAGGCACAGTATCACATAAAAGAATATGCAGGTTCGACAAAAATCATCAAGATAATCCGTTATGACATTGCTCACTACAATCTCAAACCCCTCAAAGAACAGCAGTGATTCAAACATTTAGAAAGCGTCCTGAGTGCAATAATACAGTAGTATTCCTGAGTGTTACACCAAATGAAAACTATCCAAAAAAAAAAACCAAACTTCAGCAACATTCTTCATAAGCAATTTTTTTAACCTGAGGTAGTTCCAAAAGCAACTTCAACAGCTAGAAGGGGATCGTGTGTCCCATCTCTCCATCAAAGCAGTTTGATTGGCCTCTGTGCTTCCCCGGCGTCAGTGTTGCCCAATTTCTTGTTTAATCAGAGGTCTCGGGTGGTGGTGCTGAGTGGCTGTGATGCTCCTCTTCTCCTTTCGCGGGGGATGGTTTTCCCTGAGAACTCGGTGAAGACTGTTGTGCTTTTATTGGGCAGTTGGCAACCATGTGGTCGATGCTCTGGCAGAAATGGCACTTCTTGGGCTGGGGTGGTAACTTGCATTCTTTGGCGTGGTGGTCCAGGCCTCCGCAGTTGTAACACCTACAAGAGTAGAGAGCATTTAGTCAGATTTGGCCACTTGGGGATAGCAAAAAGGAACATTTGAAAACAACAGTGACATCATTATCAAACATTTAAGTTGATATGGCCTAGCAGAGCATCATTATTACTCATCTGAAGTCATGTTTCTGGCCAGCTGGCGAATGTAAGTTCAATATTCATTCTCCATTTAGTTTTGCTTTTGGTCTCCACATATTACTAAAGAAACAGCTAGCTCTTTAGCTGCTAACACTCCATTAAGTTCACCAGCTTAGTCGCCCCCTTTGTAGGAATACTGTTTGGTGCTGGGAGTTTTTTTTGCTTAAGAGTGACCCCAAACAAGACAAATGACAATGCTGTGAGAGTGAAACAAAACTGCAATTGCAAGCTATAAAACCAAAACAATAACCTGAAAGATACTAAAAAGCTTCAGGGGAACTGCACTTCCGTATGGTTTATACGAGTGACCCTTTTACATTCAAGTAACGATGTGATCCATTTTTCTCATATAAAAACAAAGTTGTAATTCATCTCAAATTTAATTCATTTCTAAACTTTAACCGGTGGATGCAAGACATGTGCTACCTCACTGAAAAGGCTGTTGTCATATTGTATACTGAACCCCGATTGGCTTCATGCTTGAACGTGCGTATCTTTAACTCAGATTCAAGATCAACCACAGAGAAACTGCAAAAACAGCCTTCCAGTGCAGTACATGATTCTGCACACTGAAGGTCAAACGACCAAATGAAGTAACAATGACTAAAGCACATTTGAATGGAGGGGGACTAAGTTATACCCGTTTGACGCTAGATGTCAACATTTCACCTGGAATCAATTGAGTTTGGGTTCAGTCATAAATCTTGCAAGGGCATTCCGGGTCACATAACATTGCTCTTTGGAGGAGCACATCAGGTACGAAACAACTGAAAAACATGTCATAATGTTTCTTAGAGGGTCAAAATTTCTAACCCAAATTCACAAAAACTTCTTCTTTGGGAAAAGCACAATATCGTGCCCTTCTCCCTGCCCTTATTAAGTATCGTGAACACCTTATCCTATTTGTCACTGCCAAAAGCTTCCCGTTGGACTCTATTGTATCAAAGTAAGACATCCGTTTCATCAACACACTTTAGAAATGACCACCATGTGGGGTCAGCAGGAGCCATCAGGCATGCCATCGGCCACCTCTGTTACAACATAACCTATAAAATGGCCACGTGTGCAGGGGCAGAAGACAGATGGGTGGTGGGTGTGGGGCAGCCAGTCTGTGCCACTGCGGACCCCTTCCGCCATTGTAGCAGCAGATTTGGTTTGGACAGGGTGGCTACCGAGGGGTCAGTGTGGCTTTGTAGCGGTGACCGTTTGAGGTGGTGTCAAGGTCTATACCGCCACATCACAGAAGCTCCCCCACATCAGCATCCATCAGGAGGCAAGTAGAGGGAAGGGAAGTGGCCCCTTTGTCTAAAAAAGCTGCAGTAATGACCTCTGAACCCTGCCCCCTGACTCCCCACCCTCTCCTCAGTTCTCTAACCCCCCCAATCCCATCTCAGTCCCCAGCCCTCTTGCATTTAACTAATACACTGTTGCCATGACAACAGTGACCTTTCACCTCCTTGCCCGGGCTCTTACATCTGTTATCAATTAAATGGACAGGAGCTTTTTCCCCACCCTCAGTTATATATATACACACACACACACACACACACACACACACCCCTCTCTTTCACTCACACACAAAGGTGGTCTATAAAACATTGACTGAAAACCAGCTGTTCACTTTGGTGGCAAACTCCTTACCACTGTCCTAGTGATATCTGATTATTGGATATAAATATGATCAATCAATCTTGCATGAACCAATAAAACACCATCCAGTGTTGCATAATGAAATACGCTAGAGGGGAATGATATCTTATCAATGGATCAGTGTGGTCTAGGGAGAGTTATTGAACCACAACGGGCCTCCCAGGACTCTGAGGCGGTAATGATCTCTGTTCTCAAACAGACTACTCTCTGGCTCTAATCACAACTGACAGGAGGGTGAAGTTGATACACCTCTAACCTTGCACTACATTGATATTCAAAGAATTATCCAAAAATCAAGGCTTCCTTGGCTGTTTTGTTTTTCTTTCACTTGGAGGGATATTGTTGCATGGAATCCTTGAATCTCCATGAGAAATGTTTGATGAGTAAAGGTATTTGCAAATTGGTCGATGAGTTTATAGAAATATAAATAAATAAAAATCACAACTTTGCAGTATTGAGGAATGACAAGGCTATTCCTCTCAGAGAGTTGGTCACATTTTGTAAAAAAGTGCTAGAATAACCAATAAACTGTTTATGTTAATCAAATTGTGATTTGTTTAATTATTAGTTTGGTTTTGAAATTACAAATTCACATTGGTAGATGAGGTTTAGGAAGGGAGATAGAGCCAGTGGGTGTGAATTCACAAGGGGCCAGCAGATTTAAACAGTTATTGATCCAGGTCACACGTCAAGCTGCTGGTGTGACCCTTGCTAGGGCTGGAGGTGGGGGTTGGGGTTGAGGGAGAGGAAGGAAAATTGGGAGAAACTAAAACACCATTGTATATCTGATCCAAACTGGACACAACAATGATAGTTTGTGGACTGCTGAGAAATAAAGCCTGTAAGGGTCACTAATGTAAAGGCACATAATCTGTTGCTGTCCAATGCAAACCATGTATCTCCAGATGTTTCTTTACAGCTTTAGAAAATTCTCATACTTCTAAGGCTAAATAAAAATATCTCATTTTGGTGAGTTTGCATCCAGTGTAGCAGAGAGACAAAATAAGATTTGTGCCATTAAACAGACTCTCACAGAGGCAATCAAAATAATTATATGCTGTACTAATTTTCATAGTTTCCTTGACGCTGATATATTTCACACCACTCACTTTACAAGGAGCAAACATTTAAACGTCTTCTGTTCTTTCCCAGCCCATCTCTGCTTACCTATCTCCCTTTGAACGTCGCTTCTGGACCTTCTTGCCTTTTGGTCTCCTTTCACTGCCCACACAGTGGATGCCACCTGGTCCTGTAACACGCTGCGACTCCAGGCCCTTTGATGACTTTTTGAAGGTAAACTCGACTGCCTCGCCTTCCTTCAAGCTGCGGAAGCCTTCCATGTGCAGCTTGCTCTGAAAGGTGACACAGGAAGAGTGTTCAGCATCCAAATTATTGTTTGGGTGTTTGGGAAACTCCAGTTTTATGGTGACTTAATTCCTAATAGGTACGACAGGCAGAGTCAAACCACAAAGGGATGAATGAATGTTTTTTAATCTTGTTTTCCATCACAGACACACAGTGGGTAATTCTTAGTGGGATATATACTGTCTAGCAATAATTAGATTCTTCAAAACCTGCCATGTTACACAACCAGTGATCAAATCACCTCCACATTTGGCATGTGGATACTTTGACCCTTGAGAACAACCCCCACCTATTCTTCACTGTGTGATACCATCAGAGCCTGATAGCACTTATCAGGTATCTCGTATTTTAAGGTGATCATTTTGTCTCACCTGGTACACAAGCGCGCGCACACACACACACACACACACACACACACACTCTACAAAACTTGCTGTTCCCACTCTGCTGATCAGTTTGTACGCACACTGCCCTGCATAAAAGGCACTGCTGCCTTAATGCTGTTTGTCTTTTTGAGTGGTAAATCTGACGAGGATAACCTTCAACCCCCTTCCAGAGGAACAGCATTCCACACTGTTGCCCCCACCCCGCACCACCCCATCCCTCTTCCCACCCACATCACAAAGCTCCACTGACACACTGACCACCACCACTAACCCTAAACTGCAGGATGCAGGGGTTAGTAATACGGTTGGGGGTGGGGTGAGAAGGCAGCATGGCTTCTCTGGGAGGTTGGGGGGTCAGGGAACATTCCTTGGATAGTTGTTTGGCAGAAAGACATACGGTAAATAATGTGAGGGAAAGCACAAATGATTGATATCTCCCTTTGATATCAGCTTGAATATGTGATGTTTTTATGAAAGAAACATGATTTTATTTTGTAGCGTGTTTTACAAACACCAAACTTGGAGAGGCGTTTTAGCTGAAGTAGTCAACAATGGAGCAACAATGGAACTGCAGGTCTCAAATATGAGTAAACAGTAATGTTGGTTAGCTACATATTCACTGAATCTACACTGAACAAAACTATAAACGCAACACTTTTGTTTTTGCCCCCATTCATCATGAGCTGAACTCAACGATCTACGATGTACACAAAAGGCCTATTTCTCGCAAATATATTCTCAGCAGATTTTGGTCCACTCCTCTTCATTGGCTATGCGAAGTAGCAGTCGGGTCAAGACCCCGATGAGGACAACGAGCACTGATGTTATAGCAGCTGTCCGGGTGGCTGGTCTCAGACGAGCCACCTCTTGAAGGTGAAGATGCTACATGTGGAGGTCCTGGGCTGGTGTGGATACACGTGTTCTGTGGTTGTGAGGTCGGTGGGATGTACTGCCAAATTCTCTGAAACGCCTTTGAAGACGGCTTTTGGTAGAGAAATGAACATTCAATTCACCAGCAAACAGCTCTGGTGGACATTCCTGCAGTCAGCATGCCAATTGCACACTCCCTAAAAACTTGCAACATCTGTAGCATCTGTGTGATCGACGTGCACATTTTCGAGTGGCCTTTTATTGTGGCCAGCCCAAGGCACACCTGTGTAATACCCATGCTGTCTGATCAGCATCTTGATATGCCACACCTGTGAGGTGGATGGATTATCTCGGCAAAGGAGAAGTGTTCACTAACACAGATTTTGACAGATTTGTGAACAATATTTGCGAGAAATAGTGTACATAGAGAAAGTCTTAGATCGTTGAGTTCAGCTCATGATGAATGGGGGCAAAAACAAAAGTGTTGCATGTATAATTTTGTTCAGTGTATGTTTCCCTTAAGTGACCTTTGTGGAGGTTCTTCTTGATCTTAGTGTCTTGCCAGAAACATTTCCGATTCCAGAGAAAAGACAAGGGAGATGAAGGCAGGGAAGGTGTGGTGCGGTTTTGAGAATAAAACCCAGAGATTGGCTAACACAACATGGGAAACCCCTCTCTAAAATTCCCTTGGTGCGACTGTGAGATTAACTTGTCACAACTATAGCAGACTGTTGACATAGAAAAAGATCCATGATGTAGCAGGTTTGTTTTCACAGACATTATCCAGTTTTTTTCTTTCTTTCATTTTTCAGTAAAGTCACATCCATCTGTTAATTAAGAACAACAGTCTGCCAATACCACCAGCAATCTGACTGAGCTTTTTCTTATTGTGAGGGTCCTCTTTAAACCACATCCAACAAAGGGATAATTTTAGACAGATTATCATTTAAAAGATACAAGTGGTAGATCTCCAAGACACAGCATCTAATTAAATCAACCATTAAGGACATTTAATGTTCTGAAAATTGTATTTGGAGTCATTACAAACACCTTCTGCAATTAAAAAACAAACAAACGCACCATCTTCTCTAATCCTGCAACACTGACTCACAGTTGAGCATCTGCTGCAAAGTCCTGATCAGCAGAATAACACGATTGGTGAGACATAATATTTGAGTGACAACATGGACGTCTGCAGAGCCCCAATCCCATCAGGCCTCTCTGGTGACCGTTAGCCCACTTCCTCTCCCATGTGTGGCCTTCCCCACCCCCAGAATGGACCCTCATGCCCACATCAGGTTATCCACACACACACATGCGCACGCACTCACGTACCAGTCAGGGTGGGGCCTTCAACTTCAAGGACCTGTTGTTGAGGCATTATAAGTAGGGTGTACTGTAAACTCTGTCCAGAATGTGTCTGGAAGCCAAGTGAGGCAGAGAAAGACATCAGAGCAGTGAGGGACAATAGCAGGACTGCTGCTGAGACAAAGAGGGGCTCGGTCACGGCCGAGGGGTGCTTCATTCGGATGCATGGCTCTATTGTCCACCTGCACAAAGGCCAGTGGACCCTGGGAGTTAATTTTCCTTGACACATGGCCACTAATTTTAGGGCTGAGGCCTTTTACATTGCCATAAGCCCTACACATCCATCATTGGCATACGTATGTCTACCTTTTTCTAGTGAAAGAGAAGGAAGTAAGCCATTGGTTACGCATTTCTTGTGGATAAAGTGAGGGCACAGTGTGAGGTTGGTAGGTCTGCAACTAACGATTATTTTCATCATCGATTAATCTAATCGATTAGTTGTTTGGTCCATAAAATATCTGGTGAGAAATGTTTATCACCGTTTCCCTAAGCTTAAGATCATGTCCTCAAATTTCTTGTTTTGTCCACAACCCAAACATATTCTGTTTATTGTCATAGAGGTGGAAAGAAAACAGAAAATATACAGTTAAGAAGCTGGAATCAGAGAAATTTTAAATGACTCAAATTGATTAATTAAATTGGCACTGGACTGGATTCTTTTAAATGGCATATAATGGCAGTTGGGATTATACTTCTAGTAAAACCACCCATCCCTTTCCATCATCTTTTAAATGTCTAACTACTAGAGCACCAAGCTGTAAGTTTCTATCCCCAATTGAACTGATGTTTTGGATTTGCAAAATGATTAGTCAGGTACCAACTTCCTGTGTATAGTCAAACAATATTTCAGTTACAACGGTTGCATGGAACAATGAAATCTCTCTCTATATGCATCATCATATGCAGAAGGCAGGCCACTGAAAACCAGAAGCGAGTAAGAGCTGCTTGAGTCTGCAAACTGACTTCAACCAAGTGCGGAACCTGAAAGTTTTTCAGAGTAAAACATGGGAGATAAACCTACTTTATATGGATGTATTTATAGTAAATAAATAGTAAATGCATTTTGGTAGAAAAATCTCTCCACAGCATGAGGCCTTGGATTGTGGGGTGGCATGATATAGACAAGGAAATGTACCTTAAAATAAAACCTGAGACATCCCTTCCTTTTTAAAGCTAGTATAACACAGTGCCACACACACAGAGGGGGATGAGTAGACAGCAAAGAGCCTTTAATCACTTTATGACAGGAACCTTGAGGTGAATGAGCAGCTAGTGGGGACTCCTCTCATTCACATGCTAAGCCTTTATCTTATCACACAGCAATGGAGGCGCTCACTCACACAAGAAATAGGAGGGAAATGCACCCCCACCTCCATACCTCCCACTTCACCAGTTGTATCTAAAAAAGATGAATGAAGATTTTGGTTAAGACAGTTTTCTTTGATCTCTTCAGACTGAGAAAGTAAAGATAAAACCGCAAGTATAGAGTGAAAAAACGTGTCTGAGTAGGCTACTACTAGTAATACTCATTGCAAACTTACATAAATATAGCCTACAGTATGTCAAGTGGTTGTGTTGTATTAAGCCAAGCGAAACAAGTACAGACAAGAAATCAATCAAAATCATGATTATTGCCTGAAATTGTATAGTGTTAAGCATATTTAACCTTAAAAAGAAGTGATCAATAATTTCTGTTTAGATGGTTTCCCTTCACTGTCAATCTATGATCCTAAACTAAAAATAATTTTAAAGGCATTCGTCATCAGATGCGATTAGAAATGGCTAAATCTGACATCCACTCGTCATATTCAAACAAAAACATAAGTGAACAATATGGAGACTTCAAACAGCTTCAGAAGAGGATTAATTAGCTACACGTTTCCTCCTCCTTAAAAAGTAGCCTACTAGTTTTCATGCAGCTTATACAGCACTCACTGTGATTTATAATCATCTTTAAGCATGGATGTCAAGTATTAAAAGTGCGTTAGCTCTAACCACACTCCATCACATTACATCAGTTTCCCACGAGGGAGGCCCCGCAGCTCTCCTTTGGCTGCAACACGTGTTCCCCTGAGGGAGAAACACACGCTGCAAAAAAACAACAACTAATCCATCTAAACCAGTTAAACATATCACACTATCTTAACTTTAATCAAACATAAAACGCATGCTCATGGAGTGTTAGTTCCCTTGTTTTGTTCAACGCACTTTATAATTTTATTCGGGTCTCTTATACTGAGATATTTCCAGTTTCGAATTTACTTACTAAGCTGAAGAAAAAAAAAAAAAATTAATTATGCTGCATTGGAAACAGGTGGGATGATCTAATTCGTGCTGGTAAGTAGGCTACATATCTAGGAGATTTTGATGCTTTCGCGGTGTTGAGAGGCATGGGTCCTTTCGCGTTTAGAAGAAACAATCAGTGTTTTTGTACGTAGATCGTATCACTTTCAGCCCGCGAGCAGATAGTAGGCTAAATCCTACCTGATGCACAAACACGTCAAGCGGTTCCTCCAGTGGCACTCCCTCCCGGTTGGTCATGGACAGGAACCCGAAGCCCATGCGGACGTTGAACCATTTACACACTCCGACTCCGTGGAAAGACTGTGTATCCTCCTCGGTACTCGGTCCTTCATCCTCCTCAGTCTTACACACTCCTGCAATGAAAAGGTATACCTACTTACAAAAATAAAAAATAAAATCCGTATATAGCCCTACTGTTGAAAATGTGATTTTTTTTGCATACAGTGTATCCCCCCAAAAGCGCAACACTTCAAGAAGGTTTTTTAAAAACTTTTCCTTCTCTCGCATTGCTGCATCAATGAAATTAACACACCAGTAACAATCTCAGCCTGTGTTTTGCCTTAATTCCGGATAAAGGTATCACACATTTTACGCTCTTCTTTCTAAACGAGTCAGCCACGAGTGTGCGCAAAATAAGTGCTCTTGGGGGGTTGCATGATGTCAGAATTTCTAAAGAGCGATTAATGCATTGATAGACACACGGATTGCACATCACGTGTGCGAACAATGCCTTAAAATGTCCCGTTACAATCAGATAGACAGCCCATCAGAAGACAACTTGATCGAGAACATTTTAAAAAGCAAAAGGCAACTTATTTTGTTACTCAACCTGGGAATGCTTGGTTAGAAACGGAGCCCATGTCTTCAGTTCTGCCTTGAGTCAAAATTAGCACCCAAGCTACAGTATCCTTTTTTTTCAGCCCTCAAGCTGGGTAATCCTCACAGATTGCCACTTTCATGCAAAATGCTGTGAAAAGCAGAAACTGCGCAGCGAGAGGGAAAGCGGAGAGGGAGGTAAACAAAAGGGGGCTGGTAACCTATTCCCCCTAAACAATGAGGTGGGGGGTGGGGGTCACCGGGCAAAATTTTTGCTGAAGAACCCCCCCCCCCCCCCAAAAACAAAATCTAAAATACAATGAAAGACACCCTAGCCCCTTCAGGAACCATTCAACCACTCCCAGATATTGGCTTACTCCACAAAAGCTCCTAACATACCTTCTGCCATGTTTGTGGGCCCGTTTACTCCCAGCGTACTGCTGCCTGTGTCCTCCTTTGCTTGAAACGCGTTTTCCACTCTCTCTCCTCCAGTGGTCAGCTCTGTTGGTCAATACAAATGACCATTTCTCATCCAACAAACCCCCCACACTCTCGGTCATGTCCACGTGATTCACAATCATACTCCCCAAAGGACATATTACATATTGTGTGATGGAAGGGCCCAAATGCGGGATGTGACCAATCACCTCTAACGAAGAATCCTCACAAAATTCTTATGATATATCCATTCAGACTAATATGATACTCGCAGTAAGTTCAGTGACTTCAATCATTTACAATTACGTTAAATAATACTTTCGCATGTAAATATAAGTTTTTTTTATTTGCAGGACTTTGAAATGTGCTTTTATATTTTTCAAAGCCCACTGCCCTATCCAAAAAGGGTTTTAATTATGACATTAAAGGACCTGATGTCCTTAAAATTGGATCACAATTGTTACACAAGATGGGGGTGACAACAGTGAGGAAATAAACCTGAAGTGCCTGTTTTTAAAACATCCAGTTGGACGGGTTTAAGTGAATTTGGTTTAATTTGGGTGTTTTTAATTATGAATCAAGTCTATATTTTAATGAGACATTGCTAAGATTTATTGTAGCCTACTCCATGTCATCTCACATTTTGTCTGGTCATGTGTACATTCGTTTCCGTGCGTTCAGTGGGTTTGCTGCTTGCTGTCCTAACATGCCAAAGAAAGGATTTTAATGGCAGGCTAATCCAGATGAAACATTCAGGGGCGAGTGTTTTCTTCCCATGCAGCAGTCAATCTGAGTCAAACAACCGAGGTGGAGAGTCACAATGAAGAAGAAAACGAAAGCGGAGTTGAACTAAACAAACGGACTCGGAGCCAGTTTTTTTTAAACAGCCCACAATATGTGGCATCATGAAAACAAGCCAAGCTGGTCAAACGAATTCACGGATCGATAGTGATTGATCACATCATGTAAAGACGTTGACTCCTGTCTTTGTGGAATGATGGATGAATCAAGTACAGAGGAAAGCGATCTTTTAAGTTTAAATTCGAAGAGTCCAAAGCCTAAATAACAAATAATAATAATAATAATAATAACTTGAATATTTTACAAGGATGAATCGAAACGAAATAATAAAAAAAACAAGGCAGCATAAAAACATAATGTATGCTACATGTGATTGTCAACATAATAGGTCTAAAGAAAAAGTTATACTAAAATATAGTTCATAAAGTTATACTAAAAAGGTAAAAATAAATAAATAAATAATACGTTATGATTATACAAACAAACTTCTAAAGAATAAACCACAAATCTATATGTATGCCTATATATTTGAATTAATAGTTTAGCTTAGATGTGTGTGAGGGAGAAACATTTATTAGGCTTTAACATGAATTCATTTCCTTTTATAATAATAAGAATAATAAGAATATATTATTATTTATTATTATTATTAACTATTTTGGATGTTTTGATGGACGGAAGCACCACTCCGCCCCGTTTATAAAACGCCTGATGGTTTATAGGAAACCTGTCAGTTTCATCACAACTTCCACAACGACCCCTTGTGGCCCTCTATAGGCTGTAGCCTATCTCTGTATGTCCATTTTACTATAACCTACTTCTGACGTTTGAAACTTATTTCGGACGAGTATCTGAAATGGGCCTAGCCTACGCTTTAGACCTAACTAAAGAGTATGACGAAAGAAATTGCTTGTGTTGTATTGTTGGTGCAATTGGAGATAATATAGACAATATAGGGTAATGGTGATGGAACATCTGCTTTAAATTGGCGCAAAATGTTTTACTGAGCTTTTTAAAATAGACAGTACTAATAGACATTTTATTAAGGCCTACTCCTGTTTGCTTTAATATTATAGTGTCAGAATTTCCTTCTAAAGCTGAATCTTCACGCCACCATATAACAAAATTCAGAAAATAGCCTACTGGGTTGCCAGCATACTAGAAAGCAATGTGCTCTACAATGAGAGGATGAAGTTTCTTGGACAACTATAGGCTATATCAGTTTATGCCTAGCCCGACAAACTGTTTACAGGCTGTCTCCTGTTCTTACTGTACCAGGTGCTCTATTACATCAATTTATCCAGTAGCCCACTTTTTTAAACTAACATTTTATTTCCTTTAGGCTACCTGAGTGAAAGTAAGCCGCGGGGAGTCCCTTTTGACGACATGTTGCTTTATAATAGCCTAAACCTTCATTTCACATAAAGCCGGTAGCCACACTTCACTCATTAAATTGTACATCCCAACATCTAGACAGTTATGGCGTCATAATTTCCGACACTACTGAAGGAAGCATGGCTACTTCCCCTTGTGTTTTGTAAATGGCCACTAAGTGTCAGTATAACTCTGAAATCACCGTGCGGGGCAAGCCTCGGTCTGACAAACAGACGAGTTTTAAAACAGTTGACGGGTAGCTGTGTCTCCAGCTAAGAGATTTGACTCACAGTGATGAGTCATGGCGATGGCGCTTCTGAAATAATGGCACAATGAATCTTTGTAGCTGATATGCGGACATAGGCATCTATATTCATATGATGCTATTTTCCCATAAACGTTATCTTTCTGTCTGCGCAAGGCTCCGCAGCAATGCACGCACAAATGGACAAAACAGAGATCAGACGGGTCCCGCCTCTTTTGATATCCAAACGGACAGTGTGAAGGAGAAACCAACCAACCACGGAGGCTGGAAAACCCCTCAGGACACCATCACCGCAGAACATCACTCGAGCATCTCGACGCCGGTCATCTGTCCGGTGGATGGATCAGCTTCTGGGCGGGACGCGGCAGCCAGCTGGAGGAGTAATCCCAGAGAGTGACAGTTTGGAGATCAGTAAGTGAAACATCTCGATGGGAACAACATTGAAAACGCCATGTTACAGTATTACGAAATTTCAAGTTGTAAGGGAGACTGAATAAACTCTGTTATTCCAAATGTATGGAGCAATTTGGGAAGTGAGTTTCTCTTCACAAGCAACAATACAAAGCTCGGCAGAATGCAAAACACGAGGCTGCAGAAGAAAGTAAAATATCTGAATGCCAGACAACTGCTTCAGGTAGTCTGCTGCGATTGGACTGCAACCATGTAGCTACGTTTTAAGTTATGAATTCACAAGAATATGCCATTTGCAGATGGACACTTTGAAAAGTAGCACGTAGGTTGTGAGGTGAACTCTCCGTGCGGGGAGAGCAGAGACAGGACAGAGAGAGGTTTATTTGCGCTCCTGGTTCCGTCCACGCTGTTTGCAGCTTCCGCCACTCCAACCAAACATGGTAAGACTACGGAGGAAGGCTTGCATCGCTCTGTTTCTCTTTACGCTGTTCGTCTTTGGGACCATGATGGGGCTAAGGACCCTGAAGCCCAGTGACGGCTTCTCGGATTTGGCTCCGGGCTTGGATATCCTGCCGATGATAGGGGGCAAGATGGACCGGCGCTCCGTGTCCCGTGATGCCACCGCGTCCCCGGGTCAAGCCCGCCCGGCTGGCAGCAACACCAAAGCAATTTTGTCCAACTCCGGCCCACAGGGGACCATATTTTACGATGTTCACATATTTTACTACATCTGGTACGGCAACCCACACATGGACGGCAAATACGTTCATTGGGACCACATCCTGGTCCCACACTGGGACCCCAAAATCGCGTCCAGCTACCCGAGAGGGAGACACATCCCGCCCGAGGACATCGGCTCCAGTTTCTACCCCGAACTCAATCCGTACAGCTCGAGGGACCCGGACGTGTTGGAGTCCCACATGGAGCAGATCGGAGCATCTGCAGCAGGTACAGTTCAATGATACAACGGGGAACCCTTGATTTTTTAGAAGAGAGATAGAAAAAAAGAGCTGTGCTGTTTTAGTGCTGAGCATCTGCAAGGAAATCTGGCCTCAGTAAGCTCAAAGTTTCCCAGCTTTGCTTGAGGGGCACAAAATATTTTCAGCACCTCACATTCACTGGACAGCTCCCCACACGCTCAGCTCAAAGTCTCCGAATATCTGCTGCTGCGCATTTTCCTGCAGCACAGAGAGCGAAACTTATGACTTTAAAAGCTTCAGTGATCAAGAGATAAACTTCTTAAGTCTACATTATGAGTAGAATACCTTCCTGCATCACACTTTAAATTGATTCAGTACTTATTAGTTAGTTTAATGTGTTTTTTCAACACACCCATGTCCCTTAGGACTTAAGTTGAAATCAATATCAAGCTATACATAGACCTATTTTTAATAATAATAATAATAATAATAATATGGAAAAACCCGAATTTAAAATGATCAATGTGATGTTTAATGCAATAGACTGTTTCACTTATATGCTTTTCAAGCACAGTCAAATGGTAATATTTTTGTAACTTAATTTAATCAGGTAGTCTCTTTGAGCTCTAGTTCTCCTTTTCATGAGACCACCTGTGAACAAAACATTTACAGTCAGACAACCAGCATTCAAGAAACCCATCCAAAGCGACAAATAGATTTAATAAAAATGATGGCAAAAGTCATAAAATGCATCTGATGATAAGTCTTAAAATCTCCAATCTTCGTCTGAGTTTAAAATGTGTGTAATCTTCTAAGGTTACGTTGGAGTGTGTGCTGCAGTTAAAAGGTTTAAGTAAAAGAAGAGATTCACATTATTAAATTATCACCCAGCTCTAATGTCCTTTATGTCTATTCTGAGAACTTCTGGCGTAGACCAGTTTTTGGTCATTTCATTAAATATTAAAAGGATGTTGTCTTTTTAAAAACTTGTATGGCTTCTCTAAAAGACAGCAGAGTCCTGTCGCCTGGTATTGAGTAACAGCCCTGAATGTCCAGCCATCAGCAGGCTGCACATGATAGGCCCTGATGTTACTCTTCTGTGGGTTATTGTACACCATCCAGAATAATGACCAGACCATCCATCCCTTTTGAAACCTCAGAGCCTTTACAGATGGATGATGGGAGTGCCGTCTCACAATGCTTAGTTAAAAACAGTCCATTTAATTAGACACCACAGCCAGCCAAACTCTAAATAGTTCCAACTGACTGATGACTGATTACCCACCACTTCACAGAGGTCCATAAATAAAGTGACAAGCCGCAGCCATATTCTTAATACTCACAGATATAGCTGGGTATTGTAATCTAATAGTCCCTACAGGTCTACAGCAAGCAGACACAAGTTTAATGAATTAGCTTTGAGTGCATGTCCGATGTGCCAGATCCTCTCTGATGCCAGACACCATTGTGGCTGATATGAAGCTATTTCTCCGCCAACATCACAGAATGAGGAAGCATTTTCTCTACTGGAATTTACAAGCTGTCAGACACTTGAGATGTGCAGATAGATTGCCACTAGAACAAGACATACTAAATAGTCCAAAGATGATGGGTGCATATTCACCAATCAAGTGCAGTTTATTGATGATGGGCAGGTACACATTCAAATAAAAAGAGCCAAGTATCCTCAATACAGACATGGATGGATAACTGAACAGATCTACCGGGCACAGGCCCAAGAGATGCAAATGACCAAAAAGAAACACAAATCACCACAAAGTGATGCAAAATAACCACAATGAGACGTTAATTGACCAAAAATGACAGACAACCACAAAGAAGTGCATTTTGCTCTTTATGGTGTCTTGCTCCTATTTTCTATTTGGGAGGGGTCAGCGGCCTTTTTAGATATCTCTGCCCAAGGACCCATTGTCTTATAATCCGTCCATGCATACATCATCTTGCCACAAACCATACCAGGATCTGAGTCCTGTAAAATATGTGCTGTAATTACCCTAATGGATGACCAGGGCAGAAATCTTACAGCGTCTTCAATAAAAGGGCAACTGTGTTCTTTCAATGCTCTCAGATGGGTAAAACTGTGTGAAGGGCTGCGTGAAAACGTCAGCGTTGATTAATGAAAGCAAAGGTTTCTGAGCACCCATTTCTCCCCACAGGATTGTCAGCGTTTCTTACAATCAGCATAAAATCCATACATCATTTCAACAATGCATAAGATTTTAGATGTTTATATAGATTTTGGACATAGGTTCTCAGCAGTAAATGTCTCTGAGGTACTGACCAGTGTCTTTGGTCCGGGATGGACGATGAGACTCATGACTTTCTGTGTGTCTCCAGGGGTTCTGGTCCTGTCCTGGTATCCTCCTGGTATGGCTGACGACAATGGGGAACCCACAGAGGATTTGGTACCTGCCATACTGGATGCTGCATATAGGCACAACCTCAAGGTAAAAGGCATCAGCATCACACAAAGTCAGGAAAGAGTCCAAGGCTCTAATAAGTGTAATGAATCAAATCTATTCAGCTCAATTTTGTACTGCATGCTGTAAGTTGTTGCAGGAAAATGAATGTTGACTGTTCAATGATTTGTCCATTTTAATTCAGCAGCTGTTGATGGAAGAGTTGGATTTCCACCAATAATGCTTTGTAGTGGGTGTTTAAAACTTTTTATTGTCTCTATTTTTATTTATCTAACCGTTAATTCCCACTGAGCCAGCCTGTTTTGCAAGGAAGACCTGGCCAAGACGACAGCATAAAAAGGTGCAGACAAAACAATAGAACATCAGTCAACAGATAAAACAATACCAAAACACACAATAATACTAAAAGGAGGCTAAGAACAGAGCCAGTTAAGAAGTTTACAATTGTCTTATTTTGCGAGACATACCAGATTTATCAATTTAATTTTGTTTAGCAGACTGTTGCAAGTGGCTGGAGCAGAAAATCTGGTAGAGATGATCAACAGCTACACCACACCTTATTGTCTGCATAGTAATGAGAATTAGTTTCATTAACGCTAAACATCTACATTATTTATGTAAGGAGAAAATAAAAGCAAGCCTAGCACAGAACCTTGAGGCACAATTACAGAAAGGCAACAACTGACATAGACAATGTGCTGTATAGTGGTATTAAAGTAGGCTAATTGTGTAAAACCCAGCTTGTTGAACTCAAATGTCAGTGTCTGAAGTGATGATGCCCATTAGTTTATTTCTGAATGGCTGCCAGAATATAAAAGAAGCAGAGGTGCTATTTGTAAATATGTCTCTCCCTCCAACAGTGACACAGGAGCTAGCTAATTAAGCTAAAGCTTAATTGATGCTTCACAGATGTGAGCAGAGAGATTGACACTGCTCAGGACAGTAATCTCAAAGCAGCTACTGTGCTGTGGTGAGTTACACAGAAGTGGCAGTTTCTTACTTGTTCCGCTGCCTCCTGTAAAGCTGTCTGTGCTACTTGGGGAGTTGGATGTTTGAAGCATTAAAGCATTAGAGCAAAAGCAGGTCAAAGAGCTACTACTGGATCTGTTGTTCAGTGAGCCCTGAATGGGGGGGGGGGCGGACACCAATTGCCAATTAGGTTGGAAAATGACACGTTCAAGGAAATATCTGCCGTCCATGTTGGTCCTTCCACTGACTGTCACCGTATCGAAGGCTTATTAAACTTTTACAGGGAACGCTTGCTAGTAATGCGATACAATACATGTGAGACGCTCTCCAGATAAAGACAGAGGAAGGGTAAAGAAAGATAAGAGACTGTGACAGTGTCTTTCATGGCGTAGCTGTCAGTTTTTGATTAACAAAGTGACACAGTGATCAGAGTTTATATAAGTTGAGCAGTATTTCAACAGCACCCACACACAGCTCGTGTATCTAGTATTTTGTACGGCAGAGTTGGAGAGCAGATCACATGGAGCCTCCACAGAAGTGCTGCCCCTCGACCTCAGCTTGAAGTGGAGCTGAAATAGTTCTTCCGCCCAGGGGAAGGTGGGGGCCATTTGGTGGGGACGGGGGGGGGGGGGGGGGGGGGTGGTAGCAGGGTGCAGAAGGGAGGGAGGGCAAGCGTGTATTGTGGTTCCCATGACTCAGTTTGCCTCTCTGAACAATCTGCACCCTGAGGGGCTGTAAAGGTTCTATTCAGTAAGTAGGCCATGTAGCTGCATGTACACAGGGGAATAGGGCCCTGGGGTGCCTTATGATGGCATAAACCACAATTTCTTGTTTGAAGATGCACGGAGTAGCTAAATTTTTACATTGACCCTTATGTGACCCTTCATTATTATGTGTGTGTCCTCTGACTTTGACCACTGAATCTGATGCTCTCGCTTACAAAAATGTGCAGAGATTTGTAATAACAACATAAGGGTATGTGTCTCTGGCAGAAAAGCTCTGACAGAGCTCTGGGAGATGAGAGAGGAAAAACGCTATATGGACAGGAGTCCTAATGCTACTGTTTCAAAATCAAAGAATACATGTATTAATCAGAACACTCGCATAAGAACATAGCACTTGCAGAGCGCATGCAGAAACGGCCGTTTGGCTTGCAGCTCTGTCTCTCTCAGCGCTGTCCATAGTTCTGAAACAACAGCTAAGCAATAGTCACTTGTATCGCAGCCAACAAATTGACATAGCCTCTGGGAGGGAACATCAGAATCATCTAATATGACTTCAATCCAAACATGATGCGAACAAGTTCGCCCAAATATTGGCAGGGCATGTCCCTACCGTCCATGTGCAAACCTATGCCCTTGTCTGGGATTTTATCTTTGTGTTGGCTCATATCCCTCTCTTAGTGATTTCTGCATGACATGGCACTAAATTCCACTCTGCTCAGCATAAATCATGCTGGGGTTTTTCCAGGCTCATGCTGTCAATGTTTATGAGGTATTAAAATGCGTTGCCTCTGTCACATTTACTTCTAAATTACCACAGAGTAATAGGCTAAGTGTGTCTGGAAAATGAGCTGAGTTTTCTACTGGCCTGCGCTCGGCTTCAGTGAACAGGAGATCATAACAGCCCCCCCCCCCCCCACACACCTCCTTGTGGATGATAATTATGTGGCTTCATATCCTCTAACTCCTCACAGTTTTTCAAAACAATTCATATTTGATCTCACTTTACTGGGCTGTTACTTTATAAGACGTTCAGAGTTATGGCTTCAGAAACACTGAAACAATGATTTACTCAGATGGCCAACATATTTTGCCAGCAAAGTGCATCTCCATTAGTGGTCCTGTTTTTTTCTTGCCTCCAGCTGACAGTTTATCTATGGCTATTTGCAGTATAAAACAATTTGTTAGTCTTTAGCCTATTCCAAACATCACTTTAATCCATTAATACACTTAGGGTCAAAGTCATAGTGACACACTCACAGCAATACAGCTTCCCTATAGTAAACATTTTAACAGGAACACCATCAACGAAATTAAATGCGGTGAAGAAAAATGGAAATGAAATCTTTTTTATCATTGTGAAGTTCTTGTTCTAGATAGTGATATATCTTTAATCTTGCTAATTCTGTCAGTGATGCTGCTTTTTAGCCATGCTAATGCTGTGGATCTAGGGATGGCAATGTCATTCTGCTGGTTGATCACTTTGGTACTATAAATGGATTGCCATGATATTTTGCATAGACAGTCATGCTACACCCACAGGAAAAATCCCTCTCTGCAACAATTCTATGTCCCCCTCAGGATGAATCGTAATAACTCTGCTGATCACTTAAGATTTCTTCTGTCACCACCATCAGGTCCAAATCTTGATTTGTCTTGATTTGATTTGGGTTGTGGCCTGCTTAATATTGGCATGTTAGCATGTTGATGTTAGCATTTAGCTCAAAGCCTCACAGATTATCGCTGAGTCTTAGTCTTATTCAAGCGAAATACTGGGCTAAAATACAAACTTTCATTAGTTTTTATCACTCATAAGGAATCCTACAACATAGGGCATGTCAGCATTCTGTATCTCACTCGATGACATCTTAATCCATTTAGTTGCTGCTGACCTCCATCCTCTTAAAAGGCCCTTTCCTTTTTCCTTAACATTCTTTCCCTTCGGTGTCCACACAGTGTTTCACTTGTATCATACATTATTCAAAGTTGCTGAATTCTCTTGCTGTGCCTTTAAAATATTCAACTTGAGCAGTTTTTGTGTCACTTCAGGTCCCTTGTTCCTCTGCTGCTTTTGTTCATCAATTGCAAATACCCTTTTCAAACAGGGCCATTAACTGAGTGATACTAAAGCCTCCAGATGGGCACCACAGGGTGGAAAATCATCTCCTACAATGTGACAGAATCTGTCACGAAAATGAAAGTGTGAAAACACTTTACAGTCACATTCTGTCCAAACGGATCTGCTTGAATGGCTAACTGTGGTATGCTGTACTGGTGGCCAAAGTCAGTGTTATACTCTTTTATTTATAGGCTTTTAGAAAACCTGTAAACAAGTAAAGTCACCTGTAATGTGTCTTTCTGCATGTTTTCCTAGGTTGCATTTCACATCCAACCATACAGGGGGCGAAACGACCAGAGTGTGCATGAAAACATCAAGTACATCATTGACAGGTAGGCACTCATTTGGCTGCACTTCTCCATCACTGACTCAAATTAAATAGAAAACCTTTAAGATTTCATGGACAGTTGAAAGAGCAGTAGTTACAAAAAGAATACTTTTAGAAAGCATTTCCGAAGGCCAGTTTCATGACTCATGAATTAGTTTTTGAAGCAAAGGGTTATTTTTCCATCCTTTTAGGTTTGATTCTCTCTGAAAAGGAGCACTTGTCAAGTATATACAAACTCGACAGCCCAACCCCCCAGTTGCAAATGGCTTGTTAAAGAATTTAAGCGCCATGAGGTCAAAATATACACATCACAAGAAATGTCAGAGATTGTCAAGAAAATTACTGAGCAGATTTGTGCGCCCCAGAGGACAGACAATTTCCATTTTCAGCATGAGCTTTCTTGTGTTTTGCTCATGTCCCACAGTCACCTTGAAACTCAAGAAATCTAATAATCTAACAGGCAGATTGGAGTGACACTTACTGATCACATTAAAGCTCCTTAGGGGACAAAACCCTATGAATTTTAATGACCCCCATGTTGTTTTATGTATCCGTAGACTGAAGAGAAACATTTTTTTTTTTACATTTTTTGCCACACTACTTTGTTGTCAAGCCTTGCAAAATCATTAGTTTGCTGCTGCGTGATACAAGACCATAGCAGCCTCTTGATTTAATCAACTAATCCTTAATAAACTAATTGTTTCAGCACTGGTCTACTATGTTATTATTTTACTGTATTTTTGTCTTTAAAGGTACGGTGACCACGGAGCCTTCTACAAGTTTACATCCAGCACTGGAAAGAGCCTTCCTCTATTCTACATCTACGACTCCTACCTAACTCACCAGAGTCCTGGTCTGAATTTTTGACTCCCACTGGCTCCCACAGTGTGCGCGGCTCAGCCTATGACTCCATCTTCATTGCCTTGATTGTGGAGGAGCGCCACAAACACGACATCCTGGCAAGTGGCTTTGACGGCATGTACACTTATTTTGCTTCCAATGGTTTCTCCTTCGGCTCTTCTCACCAGAACTGGAAAGCCATCAAAGCTTTTTGTGACGGCAACAATCTCCTCTTCATCCCCAGCGTTGGACCTGGTTATATTGACACCAGCATCCGACCGTGGAACAACCACAACATGCGTAACAGGGTGAACGGTCGCTACTATGAGACGGCCCTGCAGGCGGCGCTGAATGTGAGGCCAGAGATTGTCACCATCACATCTTTTAATGAATGGCACGAGGGGACACAGATAGAGAAGGCTGTGCCTAAAAAAACAGTGACCCGTGTGTACTTGGACTATCAGCCACATGGACCAGATCACTACCTGGAGTTGACCCGCCGCTGGGCGGAGCAGTTTAACAAAGAGAAGGAGCAGTGGCTGATGTGAGCTTTCATCAAACTGACTTGAATCAGCATGCTCTACGGAAGCGTGTGTACACATGAAAGAGGACACAAGAGAGCAAATCTAGAGATTGAGTGCATCAGGACATGCTTTTACCTTTTAATTGACCGGATCTGAGTTTCTGCAAGCGTGCGTGCGTGTATTTGTGCACACATCCTGATCTGAAAGAATCTAACAGAATGAGACACTAATGTTGATCTTCCCTGTACCCCGGTTAGATTTGTCAAAATGGTGATGCCATGGAGTTTTAAAAGCAACAAGAAAGGGTTAAGCATGCAAGTGACGAGCTTTTATTGCAGAAAGACGAAAAGATTGATACCACTTTTACATCTGTACATTATATATGAAGCCGCAGCCAGCTTCTTATTTAATGTTAGCTTAAGAAGTTATGGTTTTACGAGGGGCTATATGGAATATTTGTTGGCCAGGTTAAAGGACGTTCTGTGATCTCCGCTGGTTGCTGGCAACCTTATTGTTACAATATTCTTAACTGAATCACCACAAGAAAGTGAAGTATATTTCCCAGTATGTCAGACTATTGCTTTTAGGAGTTTTATTTCAAATCATACTAAAATATTTCAGTAGATTCATATGATTTCAAATGTTCCTAATTCTGACAAAGAAGCTTCACAAGTTTAAATCCTCTTTAAGAAACTAAAAAGTATATTAGTTGGTATGTAAAAATAAAACACCCTTATGTATTTATAGATTTATAGCATGCAGATTATCACTGCTCCTCTCCACTGTATTAACCAACAAAGTGCGCATTGTCCAAGTATGTCAATTTATTTGGCAGGCAAAGCAAGTCAGACAGGCCGTTTGAAGAGCAGTTACACTAAACTTGGCCATAAGGTTGTAAATGGAAGTCAGAATTGTGCTTAAGTTTTCCTAATATTCACAGACCTATGTGATAATCAGATTTTTTGTGTAATTCCCTTTATGGAAAGAAGCCATGTTCATTGTGTGCACACATTACCTTCTTTCACTAAGTGAAAACAAGAGAATCAAAGGTTGAAAGTGTTAAGGCTCATTGTTTTGAGTGGTTATATGAATAAAAAGGATTGACTGAGGCACTTTGCTAAGTGGATTCACGTGATTTATTTTCGATAAAATCTTCCTGTCTACTAACATAAAAAGGTACTTTTAGAAAGGCAATTTTGAGATCTTTCATTAGATTTTGGCTGTGAAGGACACTTTTTTTCAACACTTACAATCTCATTCTTGCTTTTACACTTCATAAAGAATCAATCGAGTAAAGTCCAGACACTTACAAATACAGAGACCTATGTCTCATATCTTCTTGGCATGAATGAATAAGACTGATACTGGAAAAAACTTTATTTTGGCAATGCCCAACGTTGTACCATCCATCAGGCAATGAAAGTTTGAAAAATACTGCAGTTATTAACAGGGTAGATGAATTTCATACCGTACGCCCACATGGTCCACGTGCTAACCAACCCGACCAAAATGTAATGTAGTAATGAGTAACTAACTGTAGCAGGTGAACAATTGTAGTGCAAGCACACTTAAACTTACTTACTTACACTTAAACTTACATGGGGATAAAATAAATACAGGGGATTCTTAATTTAATAAAAAAACTCAACATTTGATGTATAGTCTCCTCCCATCCCCTATGTTATCACAAATAATTATTAAGGGCATATAATAGGTGCCTACTATACCTCTAACATTAAAGTAACCACTATAAAAATATTAAGTCTGAATTAATATTAAAAATAGAAATCATGGTCGAGTTACTCAAGTCCATAAAGCCGCCACCAGAACAATATCAGCTAACGCTTGAGTTGTTCCTGAGTTCTAGTCTTGCCGGGGGAAAGACCGATTCTTCCAAAAGGATTCATCTTTTCTGAGGAAGTCCCAAGTGAATGCTGGTTGTGCGTCTCAGCATGTGTTGTAGTGTTTGGAGAGGTCATGCTTCCCCCAAATCCTCAGACAGCCCATACTTGTGCTCCAGCACATCAACTGTAGAGGAAAGGGCACTGAAAACAGAATTACAGTCATTTGTTGTTTAATGTACGAGTCTCCATTAGAGTGAACATGGGAGGTTGGGGGGCGGGGGTGGCACTGAAGTGAACTGTAACCATGTTTTAGCCCAAACATTTATGAAAAATACCCCTTGATTACTTTCTTTGGTCAGAGTATTTACTCTATTGTATTCTGTCTGCACATGCTTCACTACATTTTGTTTACTAGGTTTCAGTAGATTCCTAATCATAGCAGGTGCTGTGGGAGGCTCATCCTCCCAGTGGTGGAGTACAGTGTGATGACACTGCTGTTTGAGTGGAAAGAGCAGAAGTAAATCAAAAACACTGGCAGGTGCTGTTGACACAGGTGGATCTTTCAAAGAAATTAACCTGTGCTTGCTTTGGTGCATATAGTCCCTTCATCCTGAGTTGTGTAGTGAACATAAGACCTGCAGGTACGCTCACATTACACTTCAGTCTCAGTCACTTCATTTTAAGCCTGTACAACTGCCAAATTTAAGAATTTTTTTCTTGCTTTTTTTTTTGCCATCTGGGTCAGAGTTATTTAAAAATATCAACATACTTTGATATTTTTACATACAACTTCATACTAATAGGAGAAAATACAATATGTGAGATGGCAGTTGTCAATCAAATTGTGACATTGTGACCAATTAAACTTCACAAAGAGACATCAAATTATTTACCCCCACTATTTAATGCTTTTTTTGTGTTCCGAGATTTTTCGGAAGCCATTTCAGCACCATCCACACTTTTTTTTTTTATCTGTAAGCATTCTCCATTTCCTCTGGGCATTGCACTGTGGGAGAATATCAACAGCACTATCACAAACTGGTCGTATTCAGTATGCTTTGAGTATAATTTATTTTATTACTTTTCCACTGTGAACACACTAGATACTAAAACCCTGCTTAGAATCAGCATGTATTATTTGGCAGAGGGAAGATTACGAAACTGTAGCATCAGCCTCATACACTATTTACAGATTGCTGATCAATATTTATATACTGGCTGACCATAAATAAATTTGTGGATATTATTAGTTGGTATGACTTCCTTTTGGGCAGAAGAAATTGGCACATGTAACTGCAGAAAGTGAAAGCTCATTTGGGTGCCAGTAACAACACAAACTCACCAGCCGGGTCTGATGATCCGGTATTTGCCGAGTACTGATAGGTCAACCACGGTTGATCCGAGGCGGCTCTGGTCTCCTATTGGTCCGCCATCCACCACCACTGCCAGCTTGGGCCAGAGCTCCTCAAACTCCTTCAAAGGAAAAACACAGCAGAGTTAACGTTTAAATAGCAATTTTGTTTACTCCAACCTGAATTAAGATGCGGGAAAAAAACTGAAAGAAATTTAAAAATCTAATGAATGTGAGACTCCTGATTGTACTTTTCCCACACTGTTTCACTTACATGTACGGCCACGGTGCTGGTGTGTGAGCTGATGTTGGCGCTGGTGAGTGCGAGTGGTTCCGCACACATCTGGCAAAGGCGTCTCATAAAGGCATGGTCTGGGATACGAACGCCTACAAGCTGAGGAGCACATGGACTTGTAAACAGATGATTGACCCATTTGTTTGATACGTTATTTTCTGTACGGACTTACCGAAGTAAAGGGGTTGAGATCTGTGTTCAGTACTTCAGATCTTTCAAACACCAGAGTGACGGGACCAGGCAGTAGGTCACCTAACAGCGCTTTCGTCACCGTCACCTTACAGTACCTGTCCATAGGGACAAAAACAAGCCGTGTTTATGCTGGCAGTGGTACATTAAGTCATTATATGAAAAACACAGTTTAGATAGCGTTGCACAGTTTGACATTGTAATCTTGTGAAGTTCTATATTTAATCCAGGATGTTGTCATTTGGTAGCCTGCCTCATCTCCACTGCATTAATTTGTGATTTACTTAGAAATGCCTTCATTTAAAAACATATTTTCCTAACCAATGAATTAATGAATACTGGGGTATTTCTGTGACAGCAGGTGTGCCCGTCGCTCAAAATGTAAAATGTGTCTTGTTGGTGTGGAGATGGTATCCCTGCCTCTTCTGCATGTGACTCTTCTGTGCACGACTAATATATTTGCGCAGTATTGTAGGTCCACAGAGAAATCATCACTACTGAGAGATGTCAGAGATACCACCTTCTCATGTTCACTAGTAAAACAGCCTCGTATGTACACTTACTTATAAATATCCTGAGTTTCTCCTACACAGATGGCCAGTGGTTTCTGTCCATTGCGTCGTTTGATGTTGTACATTTTTCTGACGGCTTCAGAGTTCTGGGCCAGACAGGCCAGGCCGTAGATGGTGTCTGTGGGGACAGCAACCACATGACCCTCCTTCAGAGCCTTCACCGTGCAACTCAGGATTTCAGCACCATCTGCAGTTCAAAAACAAGGAGCGCCAATGACGCATCATCCACTGCATGATAACAAAACACTGAGGGTAAAACATATACAGGCTGCTTTAATCAGGTCAGTTGTATATGTTAAATGGATTTTGGGGTAGTGAAGGGCTGAAAGAGAGAAACTAGCAGATGAGGACAGTAACACATGGCATGTATTGCTCAATAACTGCACAAAATGGGCACTCCACTGGTTTTACATGTGAACATTTAAATTTAACCAGTGAAAACAGTTGTCTTCAGTGGCTCTTGTCAAAAATGTGGGTGTGCGAGACATGTGCAGTGTCTAACTATTGAGTTGCATTATGGGAAGTGTAGCATTCAGATATTTTGGAGCCTAACCAATACAAGGGATAAAAAGTAAGGATTTTTAAAAGTCTGCTTCTTGTGAGTCCCCTAAATGTATTCTGATTATCATTTGAATTCTCATTTAAGTAAAGCACAAGTACATCAAAGCAATACTTACTGTGTTACTTCATACATCTGTACTGTCTATTCAACTACACTTATCTAATCGCTGTGTTTAGTCAATGAGTTCTTTGCAGAATAAAAATTTGCAGGCAAAACATATGATAAAGTCATAAATATGATAAATAGCTATAGTATCCATTACCCAGCTGTCAGTAGGAGAAGATGTATTCAGATCCTTTACAAAAGTAAAAGGTCCTGCATTTAAAACCATACTTAAGTGGTTTGGTTTTCACTGGACCAGAAGGGTATTAGAATTGTAATCTTAAAAAAGGTAAGTACTAAGACAAATGTAATGGAGTAAAACTTACAATATTTGCCACTAATGTGTACTGGAATAGATGTATAAAGTTGCATAAAATGGAATCACTCAGTAAAGTACTAGCACCTTGAATTTTTACTCAAGTAAATTCCTTGAGTAAATGTACTTAGTTACTTTCCACCACTGCTAACTGTAGTACTTTAAGTAGTTACATTAACATTATCACACACATATATGCATCAGTGATGTAACACTCTGAAGGGGCCATTCTTCATATTGAGTCGCTTTAATGACAGATCATAGTTCATCAAGTCCTCACATCTAATATTTAAGCACATTTGCTGTTAATCTGTCCATACTTTTATGTAAGTAACAGTTACTTTTCAAAGTAGTACATTGAAAAGTTGTCTTTTACATAAATTTTAATTAAAAAAAAAACATTTTACATCCTTTATTCCTTATTTTATTGAAGCACAGAAATAGCATGCTACTCCCAAAGCACCATCGAAAGGAAGGACTAACTGTGTGTCACCTGATGACATTATAAATAAATCTTTGATGCCCTGATGTCCAGTTTGTTCAGACAGCTGCCTGTTTATAAAGTATATTAACTTTACTGTCCAAAGACATAAGTTCTGTATAGGTGTGGAGTCTGCCTTCAAATCAAACTGGGGACAGGTTCATGTCATACATGGCAGGAAAATCAGGAACCTGATGAAACACACTGCGGCGGTGAATCTTTCTGCAATACCCGAAATCTATCAATGCCATTTACCTATTTCCAAAACCTATAGTCTATAGGAACCCACGTGCACTTTTGCTGTGAATGATGACAGAGCTAACCTGTTTGGCCCTCCGACGGTCCATTGGAGGTCGGCGGCAACAAACGCAGCACTTTGGTCTTCAGCTCTTTACACATTTCTCCTCCGAGTCGACGAGCTTCGGCCGAACTGTGAGCTCCTCTGGATTTTAATAATTCAACCGCGATGTTACAAACAGACCTCATACAAACAGATCTACAGCCACGGATGTGTCATTTTACAGCCGGGGAGCATGTTGTCGCTTGACGAAATTACAGAAGTCTTCCGGGTTACACCCCCCAAACATGACGCAAACTTTCTTAAACGGCCAGCAGCACAAGTTAAAAAAAAAGTCAATAACAAGTTTGGACTTTGAAGCATTCATTATGTGATGTCTGTTTAAGTGAATCAAGTGATGCTGTGATTCTAATCGCTCTTTTGTGGAGCGTACATGGAGTTCTCGTTAAACTGTTGTTTTTGAAACGATTTCTCTACATATATTCGTTGGGACATTTCTGTGCTGTTTGGTTTTATATGATGTCTGTAGTTCATAACAAAAGCGGTAGCCTATATAACGTTAGACAAGAGTTCCAATATTAGTTCGTTGTTCGTTCATAACAGAACCCCTGTTAAAAAATGTCAAAATTGCATTCAAACGATCCATAACTATACCAACCTTATTTAAAACGCTTAATATATTAAAAGAGATCATTGTTTACGTTATCGGCTTATCTTTTCTTTTTTACTTAGCCTTTTATTTTTGGAAATATATCTGGGATTTTCTCTTACTCTCCAACAGACATTGCGCACACTGACGCTTAATTAATTTATACATTTAGCCAACCAGCTCTCCTCATTGCTCATTAATTAAGAAAATGTAGTCACCTGTGACACTGCTTAAAAGCGCAGAAAGCACGCATAATATGTAAATGCAGCGTGACAGGCCAACTATGTCTACGGCCATGGCCTCGGACCCAGGTAACAAAACACGCAGCTTTTCAGTTTATTTGTCTCTCCATTTCTTCTAATGTGTCTGTAAAACTGGTAAAGCTTGTACGGAAGACGCAGTGAACTTGCGGACTGTTGAGGGCGTTTCATCGGTCCAACAGGTCAGCCACAATGAGAAGCATGAACATTTGATGGCTGTCTATCCCAAACTAACTGGTGACCAACATGTTTTGTCCTCCACAGAAACTGGAGGGCGTCGAGGACAGACTGCTGACCCTGTCTGAAAAGATAACCCTGTGCAACAGAGTCCTGACTGACCTAAAGGATCTAAGTGATGTTGTAGAGGTGAGCTCTTCTTTCTCTACTTGGATCCTTGTGACTTGTTGCAGATTCTAAAGTTAATCTTATGTCCCACAGAGAAAATCTCTCCAGGATGTGTCCTTACTACGCAGAAGTGACCAGAAGTGTTGGTTTTGTTTGTCCTCTTTGATAATAAACTCAACTAAGAACTGTCATTTGACTGCAAAAATGGTTATTAAGCAGAAGATGCAAACATTTCAGTGACAAGGATAAGGTTTTATTATTATATTGCTCTCAATTCAGAAAGTTATTTATAATACTTTATACAAAACCAAGCATAAGCAAACATTTTCACATTATACAATCTCTTTAAAAAAATACAAATCCTTAACAATTCCTCACTCTTTGGGTGTCCAGACATTCCTTTGGAAGCATATCACCGTGTTGCCTGCGCCCCCCCCCCCCCTTTTAAAAATATTGCTGCCCATTGGGGGAGGGGAAAATGTTGGTGCTGGCAGAAATACTCAGTTTCCAAAAATCACACTGGCTATACATTTGATCAAACCATGTGCTTCCAAAACAATGTCACCATCATTCACTCTGCTTGCTGATTAAAACACGGCAGCAGCTTTAAGTTTGACTTTCATTGGTGAAGATGAGCCAGATTATCCACATGTCAAATATAAATGTGAAAGGCTGAGATGATTACAAAGCAAGCCCCAATGAAACATGTTTATGCATTAAAAGAGAAAACAATCCATACATTTGACCAAAAATAATTCTTAAAACAGAATCAGTCATTCTTTCAGTACTCAAAACAAATCCAGTTGGTTTTAAACGGCATGTAAAGGATGTGGTCAACATTCATGGGAACAGTACTTGGATGGGCACGCTGCAAAGTCCAGATTCACACCACTCCAAATGTGGAAAACAAAATGCTCTATGCTGGAGTTCAGGAAACATGCGTAACATATGGATTGAAAAGGCAGCTTTTGACTCTGGAGTTCAGCACATAAGGTTGTAGCAGAATATCCTTTCATGGAGGGAGGAACAAATCTTGTCTTGGAATCACTATTTAAATGCCACACTTCAATTTGCATAGTTGTTTAATGACAGTATGCATGTATGAGAATATATATTTGATGTATGAGCTTGACTCCTGGCAGTAATTTCAGAGTGCCTTAACAGGGAAATGGTAAGTTAACATTTTGTAATCCAATGGAGCCAAACAGACTCTCTTACCTAATACTGCATATATGGAATGGTTGAGCACAAAATGTGTAACTGGAGCCTTTCACAACATCTTAACCGCCTTTGAAGGAAAGCTCCACTGAAAATATGGCAGAAGGAAACAAAATAAAAAAATCAAGACACAATTTATGCGACATGCATGTCAGTTTGGTTAGATCCTACAGCCTGGACCTAAAATGCAGAATCACATCACCTGCATCTGTTATGTGGCAGATTATATTTTTAGCAATGCTGCATTAATGACTTTCTACTGGAAAACGATAGACTCTAGGAAAACCATAAGCTTTGTCTCAAGGCTTTTGCTGTATTGCAATCCACTGCTGTGATTGCCTGAGACTCAATGAAGAGGATTGGCATGTCAATGGCAAGTCTGAAGCAGAGACTGTCAAGGTAAGGAGGCTCAAAACAGTTCTGTTGTAAGGCCATGTGGCTCTACACTCTTAAGATACAGGGCATATGCCTTCGATCTATCATCATTGCATTGTGTCCCATGTGAAACAATACTGTTGGATCATACTCTGAGCAGGTGGCTATGAAGTACATATATTGTTATTATGGGGACTGTACAAAAGCCCAGCTGCTAGTATAATTATTCAACTAAACACAGCAAAAACTTCTGCATAAATGTGACTGGGGGAAGAATGCAAGGATAGAGGGTATACTTTCGCTCCAAACTCTGAGAGTTAGTAATTCAAAAGTCTATACAAAAATACAAATTCTAGAATAATCTACACGTTTCTCAAAGATGTTTACACTAAGGTGTACTGTATTTACACTGTCACCAGGACATAGTCTTTTAAATGCTACTTTACAGCAGTTGTATACAAAAATCTGTAGTGGTGCTGCACCTCAGCTAACATTAGCTGTCAGATTACTCACTTTACAACTTAGTGTGCAATTAACAGGGAAGAGTGCAGCGAAATGTAGGGCTACTGCAAGTGTGGGGCATCTGGTAAAAACTGTCCGAGTAACACATTAAGGGAACCAGAACCCAGTATCCAGAACCAGTTGACTTGATGCATCCCTGAGAGGGTCACAACCCTATGAAATATGGGATGTTGACAGTAGTTCCTTACTTTTTCATTGTGGCAAGCAGATCCTAGAGGAAAATTTGCTTCTGTGCAGTCTATAACTATTGGTGTCTCTTTCTCAAACTTGCTTTAAACAATACCCATTACGTTCTTAAAAAAAAAAAAAGCAATTCAGTAACATAAAAACAGCTCAACTTAAAAATACAACAAGTGATTGGAATAAATTAATATATTTCTCTTCTATCTTGAAAATATTACCAGTATAATGAAAGAATCAAGCATTTAAATAAATTAACATGTACAAATTTAAATTAGTTAAGTTATAGGCAACTTATTGATGTATTGACTTAATTTCAGGCAGATCTGGTCACAGGTTCTTTTTCTCAATTAGTAAACTGTCAAAAGAAGTAGAAAAGAATAATCACATTTTCTGGACTATACTAGTCTTCCTAGGAAACAAAAGTACTGAGGAAATCATGTCATACTGTATGACAGCAATGAGGGGCTATGTGGCCAACCCTCAAATTCCTACCGGGAGCAATGCTTGATAAAATTATAGTAAATTCCTCTAATATACAGTGCATTCTGGTCAGTTGCATACCAGCTTTAAGGATTTGTTCGGACCTGTAGTACAGTACAAAGATATACAGACAAGTTTTGGTTTCCTGCTCTGGTGTGATCTTCAAGCCAGGAAAATGGAACTCATCAGTGCATGGACAACACTCATTTTTCATTCAACCAATTCGAGTTGATATTGAGGGATATCATGTACATTTGATTATGTTTATAACAAAGGATTTGCTGCCTTTTCCCTGCATTAAAGTTGCTAAATCTCCAAAGCAAACTAATCTTGTTTCTAAAGTCTCAACAGAAATTATTCATAGTTCATGTATATATGTTGCGCAATGCCATACAGAACATAACGCACTGCAGGTACAGGGGGTTCGATGCACACACTATATAGAGAGAAAGAAGAGGTGTCACTGTGGAGAATAACTCGCGATGTGGGTGGAAATGATGCCTGTGGAATTGATGCCTGTGGCTGAGTGGGTGCAACCAACACATGGTGGCAGACTCAGAAGTCAGCTCTAAGTATTGCCATCAGTGGCCATGTTGAAGTCTTCAGCGACCAGCAGCAGAGCCTCAATGTTGGCAGCAGTCTCAGGGCTCTGCAGGGAGAGGAAGTCCGAGACATCCATGTTAGCTAACCCGTCAGATGAGGGAGGGCTGGTGGCAGTGCTGCTCACTATAGTGGAGAAAGTTTGAGCTGAGCCGGAGGAAGAAGTAGTGGGGGCCTCCAACCTCACCTCACCACCCACCTTGGAGGAAGACTCGGGAAGGCAGCACGAGGAAGATGAGGTGGCTGGATGGTGAAGAGGCTCTGGGGGTTGTAGCGGTGGGGGAGGAGGCGGCTCTGATGGTTGAGGCGGTGCTGGGGCTGAAACAATGGAGGAGGCACTCTTTGAACTCTTATCTTTAGCAGAGTCCCTGCAAGCACACTGGCACTGGCAGGATTCCTCCTGTTTGATGATGATGACTGGCAGGCTGAGGCCGATCTGTTGGACTGAGCTGCCTGAAAACACAAAGAATGTAAAGTTAACTGAAAACAAAAAGGACAAAACAAAGTGGCTAAGTTGATTGAAATCAAATATCTTGCAAAGCATATTAAAAGTGAAATATTTAAGAGGTGAGTAATGACTAATTTCTTAGAAGTTGGTACTCATTAGTTAATTGAGAAGAGGACAAGAGTTAATGCCACTGGTACTCAATTGATGACTTCAAGCAAGTGATCACTTGCTCCTTAATAAGAGTTAACTTTGAGTAAAACTGCAATCAGAAATACTTTGGCACTACTCTTTTGAAGAGGATAATAAGGATAATATATAATTGATCAAACCATGCCAAAAATTCTGATTTCAGCTTCTCAACTGTGAGGATTTGCACCTTTTCCAAAGCTTTATATCATCAAAATAAATATTTGTTTTAGATTTGGACATTGAAAGACAACTCTTGCCCTTTTTCACTCTCTTCGTACATTTTACAAACTAAATGACTAACTAGAAGAAAAATCTATTCAATATCACTTGACATTACTTTTTTCATCACTATCTAAACACTGTGGACGAACCTGCAGTACTTGAGTGTTAAGAGTGGGGTGGTGATGGAGCAATGGATAAGACAGATGCCTTTGATGTGAGAGACCTGGGTTCGATTCCCACTGTGACCCATCCACCGTTGTGTCCCTGAGCAAGACACTAAACCCCTAGTTGCTCCAGAGGCGTGCAACCTCTGACATGAATAGCAATTGTAAGTCGCTTTGGATAAAAGCGTCAGCTAAATGTAAATATATAATATATATTTAAGACTGGTCAAAATCATCTTCATCTTGATATCTGTGCAACAATACCTGTTCTCTTCTCATCCTGAATGTTTGAAAGTTATTGCTCCTGTGCTGTTTACTGTTCAAATGTTTTATCAAACATTTTAAAGGGATGCTGATTTAACTGTTCTAGCACTGTGCATTAATTAAGCATCTTGGAACTGCATTTGTGTAATGAAACCATTGAGAGAGTTAGTGGAACTCTGACACCAATCTACCATTTAATTAATCCTTAAAGCTAAGTACTGCGGTGGATGTCAAAAAAATTTATGTTTTTATTAAAGCCCTTTGGCTAAAGTCCACAACATCGAATCACTTTTCATTGACTTACCAGCATTTCCTCCCACTGGTATGGCTGTAGTGAAGAAAACCTTTTCCACTTTTGGAGCTCCTTGATGTGGCTGTAAAAACAAACAAACACCACAGTTCAAGCAGGATATAAAAAGCTGGAGACACGCTAGAGTATTATGAGGTTGATTTGCACCATATTTCTAACTGTACTAAGGGGTTGTGGTTGATGTATGTTGTATTAAAAGTAATACCAATGAGAATATTAAAAAAGAAAAACCATACCTATCCCCACTGTTTTGCTTTACATATTAATTTGTTAAATTTATGTTTTTGCAGAATTACTTAAGTGACTTACAATTACTACATGTGTCAGAGGTTGCACGCAGTGGGAATCAAACCCATGTCTCTCACACAAAAGGCATATGACTTTTCCACTAGGCCATTGCCACCCAATGGCGCAGTGGATAATACCGATCAAGTCACCACTTGTCTGTGCAAAAGCTGTGTGTAGCATTACTCACTGCTTGCTCTGGGTTCTGCTGGCTATTGGCAGCACTGCTGAGGATCCACTGGAGGTTTTGGTCAGACATGACCAAGCTGGGCTGCAACAGGTTCTGGGTGGGAGCTATGGTGATGGTGGCAGGAGTGGCAGGCAAACCAGTGCCAGAGTTAGGGACAGGGTTGTTAGCCAAAGGCACAGGTTGAGCCACAGCTGCCAAAGCGTCTGTTGTGGAGGCCGCAACAACAGACACAGCAGCAGGGCCTGGAGCTGTGGTGGTCTGTTCTGGAGCCACTGGAGGAGGAGCGGTGATGGGTGGTGGTAGAGGAGTGGTCTGTGTGGCACTATCAGGCTGCAGGAATGTGGGTGGCAGTGCCACGTAGTGCTGGGGGGTGACGTTGCTTGGAGCTTGGACAGAAGCCTGGGCAGGAACATCAGAGATCTGCTGAGGCCCGGCTAGTTGCGTGAAAGGAGTAGGCTGTGTGGAGCTGATAGTAGTGGTTGCAGAGGCAGGGGTGGAGGCCAGAGAGGGAGAGGTCTGACTGAGCTGGGAAGGAGCCTCCATGACTGCAGTTGTGTGGCAACAGGAAGAAGAGGAGGTAGGATTGAGAGAGAATGAGATGAGAGACGAGCCATCAGTCACTACTGGGTGGGCAGAGGTCTCTAGGCTGAAGGGTTCAGCAAGGCTCTCTGAGGAAGGAAAAAAAAAAAAAACACACTCCATCAGTGAACAAGAACATTCAATACAATGCAACCTGACAGATTTTGATATGTACTGACCGTTGGGATGGGCATCATCTTGGCTGACACTATTTTCAGGACTCTGGAACATAAGCTCAAAGATTTTCACAGGGGTCACGTTGCTGAGGTCCAAATTTTGAGCCTGTAATAAAATCAAATCTTAATAAAACCATTTTGTGACTTTACAACTACAACAGCCAGGAACATTTTACTTCCAAATTCTTATTACAGTGAAAATTGAGGTGTCAAAATAGCTGCCTGTTAATTGACATATTTACTGTATATCTTGACAACTCCTCAACATCTTCAATCCAATGTCTGTTTGGCAAAGCTAAAGCAAGGCCAGACTTACGTTATGCATGTTCTCTCGAAGCTCTGAATCTGTAGAGATGAGGCTCAAATCACTGAGGCACAGCGAGTGATTTGCATCCTGTAATTAAGAGATGAATGGGACCTAATTAAACTTGCCACTGCTATGGGATCAAGTGCTGAGTCATGCAAACAAGATACAGGAACTAAATTGGAAATGAATGCGACGCCTACTGTATGTTAATGTACAAATCCAGGCTTTATGTGAAGGCACACTTTACCACAAAAGGTAAACTAGCAGGTAATGGGATCATTACTTTTCCAACTATTCCTTTTTAGAAGAAGTAAAAATGTGTATTCATACAATTAGTTTAATCTACAGCTACTTGTGTTGCATAATAAATTTCAGATTTGCCGTGTTTAATGCAGTGTAGTGTGAACCCCTCAAGCTGCAAATGTTCGCATTTTGCGGGTATGCAACTTTTGTTTTTGCCTAACATGCTCTTTAGAATGACTCCCATCAAGAAATATAACTTCAAGAAATGCCCCCAACATCAACAGGCACATGTTACATAGACTGTGCATGGAGAGCATGGCAACTGTGCCGACAACAACAGACAAAGTCTCCTACACTGAGAAGTTGCTGTTCTGTGACTCACTTCGGAGAGCGGATGGGTGAGGGTGACGCTGAAGGGCTGTCCTTTGTCGTGGCCCCGGATGTGACTCTTCAGACTGTACTGGCTGCTAAAAGTCTTCTCACAGCCATCACTGGGACAGTTGAATGGCTTCTCCCCTACAGAACGAACACAGAGAGGGAATAACGCAGAATGGTAAGAGCTCATTTTTACAGCATAATCTTAATTTACGTCACAATAAAAAACACAAAACTATCGACAATGTCAGTCAGACAACGCCCATTAACTGTAATTAAATACTCCACAACATATTGATTGCTCAATGTTAAACTTACATTTCATTGCTTTATAGCATGCACACAACTGGAAACACTGGAAAGCAGTTTGAGCACTGAATCTAATATTTCTCTATCTTTTCATCCAACAGGTGGTTCTATTAGATTAAAAACAAAGGTCAATTCTCCTAGACTGGAACATGAGTACGTTTAGGAGATCGACAGGTTGGTCTGATGCTCTACAACATTCTTTCAATCTACAGTTTGGGAGAATCACCCACATAAAAAACTATATATAGGGAACCACATATTAGAAACCAGCTGGACAGGAGTGGGTAGCTAGCTATCTGTTCAGTAGCTGGTACTTTGGGAGGACCTCCCTGAACAAGCACATGATGCAATTGGGGGAATTTCCAATTTAATTTTTTATTTATTAAGTATAAACCCCCTTGAAAACAAGATGATGCATCTTGTTTCTGACACAAAACATGGAAATTTACAGGCATTAAATACATAAATAATAATAATGACAATAAAATTAAATAATCCAAGTCACACAAAACAAGATCATCTAGAACACACACATAAGGGCTCTCCCACAATCCGAAACCACACACATTGCATCTCTGTTACAAGTGCCATCTGCACAAAACTAATGAAACATCAAATAAATTAACACTTCCAAACAAAACTTTGTCAAATATTATGTCTAAGTACTATTATTTTTTTTTTATAAACTTAGCTTCTAAGCCTACATGAGCACATCCTTTTTGGCTATTGCTCTTTTAACTATATTTCTTCCCAGACTTTTGAAAGGAAGGCATAGTAAAGACAACAAAAATGTTTTTGGCTGCAGGGAAATTATTCAAATTTACTCAGTGTGTGGGAGGCACTGGTAACAATGTAAATGCAAATCAGTCATAGCTGAAAAATGGCCTTGTTCAAGCTTCCCAAGAGAAATCAGGGTTACATAAAACAAACCAGTAATATGTACCTGTGTGTGTCCGTACATGTGTTTTTAGGTGATGACTTGCAGCAAAGGCTTTGCCACAGCCATCATGGTCACACCTGAAGGCAAAGACAGGAAAAAAAAATGCAAAAAATGCTTGAGACACGATGCAAATAGACAGTGATGAATTTTCAAGAACAGCGAGTACCCATGACTCATCATTTACATATCACCCCCTATATCTGTACAGCAGATGGGAAACTAATGTACGAAATAGTGTATCTCACCATTATTTTGGGTCTCTGTCTAACCAAAATGCAGTTCCCAATACAACACAGTCCTAAAAATTGAGTTTGTGTAATAGTAGTAGAAGTAACAATACATTTTATTTCCAACACCCTTTATGTTTAAACAAATCCCAAAGTCCTACAGATTTTAAAAATACCTTGCATAAAAATCACAGACAACATTAAAACTGACAAAATGAACTAGCTGTGAGTATCCAGTAGTATCACAGTTCCTTCATCTTCTACTAGGGGTGGAGTGAACCTGGTGTGCTTATAATAATGCTCACCGGAATGGCTTTTCCCCAGTGTGTGTGCGAATGTGCTTCCTTAGGTCGCTGAGTGTGGTAAAGTACTTCGTGCATCCCTCGGATTCACAGTTGAATGTCTTGCCTGTGTGGAGTCTCTGGTGTGCTTTCAGTCTGCAGAGACAATCGAGTGTGTTTCATTAAACCACAGTGGGAAACAAACAAAGCAAAGTGGCATGAAACATCATGTGCTGCCTTCTGTTCCTCATTTTAAGAATGCCTTAAATGCACATGGAAAAGACAGTTGAGTCCACATTCAGATGACAACAGAATTTAGTCAGACACGACTGAACCAAGTACACACACTATTGCAACACTATTGGTCGTATAAGAGAATCTGGGTGGCATGGAAGGTTGGGAGAAGAAAGAGAACCCACCCGTGTGTGGCATCAGTTAGCTGCCCTGAATAACAGCCTCTGACAGGCAGTTGATGGCAGTGGCACAGATCCACCAAGCCCCAGACATGTTGTCATAGCAACCGAACCAATACAGACCAGAGGGCTCAGATGTGGACTACTTAAAGTCACAGCAAAATACAGCAAAATCTAATGGTGAAGTTGCTACAACTGAAGATCGTGTCTGGCATTGGCCAAAATAGTCTAAAACTGTAATTGGGCCCTAGTGTTGTAAGTGTGGATTTAGAAAATTTTAAATGGTACAGATACTCATCTGCACTATCAATCTCAGACAGCAGATTTACCAAATTTTAATCTTAAATGATCAAACTCAAAAACCCCAAAAAGGGGCAGAAAATAGCAACATAAGATGAAAACTGTAGGATTTAGGCCACCCTTTGTTACCGTTGCTATGTTCCCGGGTTGTGTGTGTGAGGAAGTTGATTTGAGCGGGGTATTTTCATTTAGGGAGAATGGGTAATTAGAAAAAAAGCTAGGAATTATTGAGGGCAAACACACAGGACACAGCCCCCTGAGATGACAATGTTCTGCTTTTGGGCTTGGTATTGTGTCATTTATGGACTGTTTATTTTGTTTTTAAAAAAGTTCTGGACTGATTATCTGTTTTGGCACCTCTGATCAAATAAATGCCCTTAACCCTTTAACAGAATTTGTAGGCTGCAAGGAACATACTTCAAATACTGGTTTTTAGTAGAGATGTAATAGTTTGAGAATTGCATATCGTGATTACAGTGACCAAAATGATCACGGTTATCAGTATTGTCACGGGATTGTTAAATAATGCTGATAAAGTAAAAAAAGTGACCCCATACACAATTTGCATAAATAAAAAATGAGTCTTAAGAAGACAGTGAAAGTAATTGCAATGAGCCCAACAACTGACATAAATACAGAGGAGTCTTTATAAGACTTCAAAGCTTTTCTCCTGTTGGAATACTTTTATAACCAATCGACGACTGCCAGATATTAAATGAACAAAGCAAGTTTGGTGGGTAACTTAACTAGGCAACATGTTATCATGTGCAATAGGCGGATAGATACACATGATGCATACAGCAGCAGAACAACATGTGCTGTTTTTACAAAAAACAAAATACGACCACTACAGACCTCAAACTCCAGAGTGCTGTCACAGCCGCCGCCATCTTTTTACTGACCCTTTTTTAATGATAATTAAAATTTGTAACGGTAATACAAACAATAAAAATACAAATTTTACTGTGTTTTATCATTATCCCAGCAACCTTTCCATCCCTAGTTAGAAGAAAATTAACTGCCAGCACACCTATATAAATCTTGGAAAATTATACATTTGAATTATACTGAATTCATTATTTTGTGCCCATCTCCATATTATATTATTTTATGAAAGTTAGACATTTCTGTATTGTGACAACACTAGCTGGGCCTCCCACTTTATGGCAGGGCCTGCCTAATAATTGACAAATTAATTTATATCATGACACGATCCAATCTTTATTACTTATACTAGAGTTTCCCAACCTTTTTTGGCCTGTGACTCTCCCTTTAGGTGACCTGAAGGCTGACAAACTAGACACGTGGGTGATAACAAAACTACTGTGGTGATTATGATCCTTACAGCGATGTGAGGCGAATTACACACAACACAACAAAGGTGTGTGAAGGCTTACCTGTATAATGTGTTAAAGGCCTTCTCGCAGCCTTGCACATCACACTCAAATGGTTTCTCCTTGGTGTGCACACGGACATGAATCTTGAGGCTGTAAGAAGTGAGGAAAGCCTTTCCACAGCCCTGTTGATTGCACACAAATGTGTACTCGCCCCGGTGAGTCTTCTGGTGTGTCCGAAGGTTTCCCGCCGTGCTGTATGTCCTTGTGCAGCCTTCAAACATGCACTGGTAGCGCTTCACCTGATAAATGATGAAGAGGAGGGGGAAATTAGTGGCTAGAATTATTAAATTCAACTGTCTTGAAGCTAAGGAAAAAGACAGCAATGCTTCTTTTAAAATCATTTAAATAGTCTTTAAACTATTTCAAAGCCAGTGAGAAAGTAATTAATATCAGTAATAACCAGCCTTTCCATACGATAAAGTGGCAGTTTAAGTCAGTGTGACCTTTCAGACTGGACTCAATGACTCAGCCACCCGTCAGCACATGAAGCAGGTGAGCACAAAGGACAGCGATGATGACTACAACTGTGAGAGATGGAATCTAAAACCAAAATCCAGAAAATCACATTGTATGATTTTTAAATAATTAATTTGCATTTTATTGCATGACATAAGTACTTGATCACCTACCAACAGTAAGAATTCCGACTCTCACAGACCTGTTAGTTCTTCTTTAAGAAGCCCTCCTGTTCTCCACTCATTACCTGTATTAACTGCACCTGTTTGAACTCCTGTTAGCTGTATAAAATACAACTGTCCACACACTCAAACAGACTCTAACCTCTCCACAATGGCCAAGACCAGAGAGCTGTGTAAGGACATCAGGGATAAAAATGTAGACCTGCACAAGGCTGGGATGGGCTACAGGACAATAGGCAAGCAGCTTGGTGAGAAGGCAACAACTGTTGGCGCAATTATTAGAAAATGGAAGAAGTTCAAGATGAAGGTCAATCTCCCTCGGTCTGGGGCTCCATGCAAGATCTCACTTCGTGGGGCATCAATGATCATGAGGAAAGTGAGGGATCAGCCCAGAACTACACAGCAGGACCTGGACAATGACCTGAAGGGAGCTGGGACCACAGTCTCAAAGAAAACCATTAGTAACACACTACGCCGTCATGGATTAAAATCCTGCAGCGCACTCAAGGTGCCCCAGCTCAAGCCAGCGATTGTCCAGGCCCGTCTGAAGTTTGCCAATGACCATCTGGATGACCCAGAGGAGGAATGGGAGAAGGTCATGTGGTCTGATGAGACAAAAATAGAGCTTTATGGTCTAAACTCCACTCGCCGTGTTTGGAGGTAGGAGGAGGATGGGTACAACCCCCAGTAACACCATCCCAACCATGAAGCACGGAGGTGGAAACATATTCTTTGGGGATGCTTTTCTGCAAAAGGATGACGGATGGATGGGGCCATGTATCGTGAGATCTTGGCCAACAACCTCCTTCCTCAGTAACAGCATCGAAGATGGGTCGTGGCTGGGTCTTCCAGCATGACAACAACCCGAAACATACAGCCAGGGCAACTAAGGAGTGGCTCCATAAGAAGCATCTCAAGGTCCTTGAGTAGCCTAGCCAGTCTCCACATCTGAACCCAATAGAAAATCTTTGACAGCCCCGAAACCTGAAGGATCTGGAGAAGGTCTGTATGGAGGAGTGGGCCAAAATCCCTGCTGCAGTGTGTGCAAACCTGGTCAAGAACTACAGGAAACGTATGATCTCTGTAATTGCAAACAAAGATTTCTGTACCAAATATTAAGTTCTGCTTTTCTAATGTATCAAATACTTATGTCATGCATTAAAATGCAAATTAATTATTTAAAAATCATACAATGTGATTTTTTGGATTTGTACCTATGAGTGTACCTATGATAAAAATGACAGACCTCTACACGCTTTGTAAGTAGGAAAACCTGCAAAATCAGCAGTGTATCAAATACTTGTTCTCCCCACTGTAGTTCCTCTAACTTACTGTATTGATCCTCTTAGGGGTAAAAAAATAAAATAAAAAATGAGACTAAAATACTGCATGTTTACCCCTGGTCGTATTAGATGAGGTAGATTAGCATGTGACATTTTTTTATTGTAACGTCTTAGAATAGGATATTTGTTTGGCAAGAGTTGTGGCCGAAATGGCAGCGCAATTTACATTAAGGGAAGACAACTGAAATTACATTTTTATGAGCGGCCTAATGTCACAGCTGCATGTAGGGCTGAACAATTAATCAAATATGACCTACTGCAATTTTTAAATCGCAGGAGGTGCAACACTTGTTAAAGGCAAAATGTGTGTCAAAATACCATTTTAAATTAAATACTGTTGTACTGCAGAGACACATTCTACAAACTAAAGAATACATAGGTTAGGTACAGATCCTTGAAAAAAAAAATAAAAAAATCACACTATAATCATTTAAATATATTTTTCCACCACAAAACACAGCAATCAGCTGTACTTTTGTACTATAAAGTACTATTACAAAAAAAAGAACTCATGTTAAGTCTCTTGACTACACTTAACAAATTAAGGATCATCTTTGTTTATGTTATGCGTTTCTGAAAAAAAACAAACAAACAAAAACAATATTGGCCATTACTTCCTTAAATATCAAAATCGTTATCGGTCTAGGAGAGGGGTGGGATTTTTTCAGTTGGATACTTTTAAAATCTAGCTGTCTCTTGCTAGTTCTCCAATGTTGCTGACCCCAGCTTTAAGAGATGTTTTTGTCAGTTTGGAAAATAACTGAATCATCAGTTAAAACCCTAAACTGCTCATGCAACTTAGAAGGCTCAATGCTTCACTTCAGGGCACATATGTCAACACACGTAGTTAAATTTTTAATCATACAATGAAAAGGACAAAACCTGCTTAGCTTCTACATATGCAGTGAACGTGATATAAAGCCGATTACATTTCTTTTCAGTCTTACTAACAAACACTAATCTGAGTGATGGGTAGTCTAAGGCCATTCATTTTGATTTTAAGGATGTGGGAGAGATCGTTTGTTAAACAAACATCCATGCAAAGCCACCGTGGGAAGCCTGCTAAAGCTTGTAGTTCAGTACTGTATTCATCTCCCACACCATCGTGACTCTTCTCTCCACCACCAGTTCGATCACTGTGAGAGCATTGTATGCTTTGGTCTCCCACATACAGTGTGAAAGACCACTCCATTACAAATTAAGAGTATTATTAGTATATACAGTGTTTGCTTGACATTGCTCATTATTAGGTTTTTTCCTGACATCTGCTGAAAAGGAGGCTAGAATTTTCTGTTTGTTGTTCCCAGGAAATAGCCCCTCCTGGGTCTGCTCTTCTCTCCTCTTGCTTTCAAAGGCAGGGTGGCTAAAACTGTTCTTATGTAGTACACACTAAATTAAATCTATACAGCATAATTTTGTACCACATCACAGATATTACCAGCAGCACATGAGCGCCACATTTTACTACACACTCCGGGATTTTATGTAAAGGCGCAATAGAAAGGCAGTACAGTTTTATGTGCAAAATCAAAATACTATTAAAAAGTAGCAAGATGGAGCTTCATTTTGTTAGAGGATTCTTCCATTTCGTGGTGTGTGCACAGCTGTTAGGATATAACATAACTTAACATAACATTCTCCTTCTCCTCCTTAGTTATTTCTTGTTGTTGCTATTGATTAGAATAGTGGGGTCTACAATTAAGATAACTTTCATAGCATAAAAACTTTCTCAGTGTATACAAACTCAGTTGACACTAACAAACTGATCGGTCCTTCCACAATACATTGTTTCAACTCCATTGATTAAACCAACATTTCAGATAAAAAACAGCAGAGGAGAAAAGTGCTCCCCAGTGGGGCTTGTGTTCATTATAATATTAGGTGTATAATATTAAGTGTAATATTAGGTGTGTTATATCCACCTGCTTCAAGACAGCCACCATCATTCCTGTACCTAAAAAGTCTGCAGCGTCTAGTCTAAACAACTACCACCCTGTGGCACTCACCCCCATTCTGATGAAGTGCTTTGAGAAACTGGTTCTTCAGCACATAAAGAACACCATCCCAGCCAGCCTGGACTCTCACCAGTTTGCTTTCAGAACCAACAGATCCACAGAGGATGCCATCTCCACTGCCCGCCACTCAGCCCTCACACACCTTGAGAAAAACAACACCTACATCAGAACGCTGTTTGTGGATTTCAGCTCAGTATTCAACACTATCTCCCCCATGAAACTGATTGGTAAACTCAGCACTCTGGGTTTAAATACAACACTCTGCAGCTGGATATTGGACTTCCTCACAAACACACCCCAGTCAGTTCGGATTGGCAGACACACCTCCTCCAACACCAGAGCCCCTCAGGTCTGTGTGCTCAGTCCCCTCCTGTTCACGCTGTACACCAACAACTGCATCCCCCGACATTGAGAGAACTCTATTGTGAAGTTTGCAGATGACACCACCATCATCGGCCGGATTTCAAACAACGAGGACACGGAGGAAATTCATAATCTTGTAGAGTGGTGCTCAGAGAACAACCTACTGCTCAACGTCAGTGAAACTAAGGAGCCGATCGTTGATTTGAAGAAGAAAGAGATAAAGACACACAATCCTGTCTACATCAGTGGAGCTGAGGTGGAGTAGGTCAACAGTTTCAGGTTCCTGGGAATCAGCATCACAGAGAACCTGACATGGTCATCTTACATCTCCACATTGGTGAAGAAAGCCCCAAAACGCCAAATTCCCACGCCCAGTTCTTGTCAGTTTTTACAGAGACACATCCTGACTGGAAACATCATGAACTGGCATGGTATGTGGACGGCCCAGGACCAGAGGGCTCTGGAGCATGTGATTCATTTATAAGTGATTCAATATTAATGTATATTGTCTGTTAGGGTTGGGCTGATAGACGATGCCATCGTCCATTGACGATGGCTGACAGACATAACAATGTTGAGCCGGCATCGTGATTGTAAAACCCCCGCACAACCAGCAAAAAAAAATCTCAAATTTTCACATTATACCATCCTGTGAAAGCAGGTTTTAATGAGGTCTTATTATTGTTTTTAAGTATGCTTTGCACCTGCCTCGGAATTTTCTTCTCCCCACACTCTGACACACACCTACACCTCAGGTAAACACCCCGGGCTTGCCCTGCCTTTCTCTCGCCCCCCTCTGCTCCATTTTTTCCATCAGCAGTATGTTTTATAAAGTCGCCTAAAAGACTGAGAACTCGTCTTTTTTCCCGTATTTCCACCTGCGATCCCTTATAACAGCAGCAGGTGAGCCACACGTTGGCTTACTGAGGTAGCCTATCAAACAACTGAAACCAACATCTGCACCTTGTGGGTTCACCGTTGCTTTACCTGTTCCGTGCATAAAATATCCACCGCAACTTGTAATGTAAGTTAATAGTCTACCAATTTTTTTTTTTTTACAGAGTGAAGTCTGTGCGAGAACACATGCACACATGACGACTGCTGCTTATTGTGTACCCCGCCAGGAACAGGATTTATCACAAACCTAACAAAATAATTAACAGCCTTTTGCTTTGATGTGTGTGTCACATACAAGAACATTCCTTGATGGGAATATAGTGTGTGTATCATCTGACATTTGAAACAACTGGCTAAAGACAGGACTGGGTTGTTGACCAAGGACTCACTGCAGTCCTTCAGCACCCAGCCTCTTATTCAGAAAGAACCAGCTGCTTTACCAGTGCACACTTGCTGTCAGATGGTTTTATACTTCCACTAATTAGGCTGGGATAGGTGTCAAAATGTGGCAAATTTTCCACATGTACACAGATAGGAGAGAGAGGGTGGTAATTGGGACATGCCAAGGTCTAGCACTGAGTGGAAATGCTGTGGAAGCAGGGTAACATCACCAACAGACATGAGCTGAACTCAACTGTCTATAGGAATTTCTGAGGATGTATGGGAATCTATATTGAAAAACATTCATTCATCTTCAATATGTCAAAGACATCGAGTGATTCAATTTAAAGTTGTTCATAGACTGCATTGGTCTAAAGTAAAACTGGCAAAATTTAAATCAGACATAGATCCTTACTGTGATAGATGTGAAGCCGAACCAGGTACTCTGTCTCACATGTTTTGGCTCTGTCCAAAACTTGAAGTTTTTTGGAAGTCTATATTTAAATTTATTTCCGACACTTTGGGGACAGTCATAGAGCCTGATGCCATGATCTCTGTATTCGGCATTGTACCGCAACATTTTCACTTAAATCAAAACAACAAAAGCCTCATAGCATTTACTACTTTTTTAGCTCGACGGCAGATACTGCTTAAATGGAAAGACAAGTACCCTCCAACTTTTAAAATGTGGCTCATTGATCTCTTATACAATCTGACCATGGAAAAAATAAGGTATGCTACCGCAGGCTGTGCCTATAAATTTTTTGATATCTGGCAACCGGTTCTGGACCAAGTTAGGAAGGTGGATCCCTCTCTACTTACAATTTCAGAGGAGTAATATACTGTACATACTTGTGCTTTCTTCTCTAAAACATGTTAATGAATGTTTTTGTTTTTCAAATTAATATGTGTATTGGTGCAACAGGTGGGGATTGTTCTTGGGTGGGTGGGTTAACATAAAAAGGAAATGTATTGTAAAAGTGTATCTTATGTTTGATAAGATGTTCAATAAAAACACTTTGAGGAAAAAGACATGAGCTGAACTCTTTAGTGCATTGAGGTAGCAAAATCCTTAAACCATCTGCTGCTCTGATTCGCATTCAGCTGAAAGGACTGAAAGGCTTCCACAAACCAAACCAAGCAAGTACATCAACAATAACCAAACAAAACCAAGCAATACTTCAAAAATGACCAAACAAAACCAAGCATTTCAGCAATACCAGATTCTGCTGACTTCTACCCTCATCTGTGTTGTAACTGTTGTGAAAATGATACAACACAAATTGATCTATTGACACAAAAAGAAGCTGCTTATTGAAATCACTGTGCACATGTGTTCATCATACGCATTCAAAGTAAAAGGTAACTGCAGTTATTTAGGCTTACCTCTCTCTGCTTGGTCTCTGGGCACTCAGAGTGCAGGGTGAGGGTCGCCCCCTCTATGTTGCGTGGCATGGGGGTGGAGCCTGGATTTATTGTGAACTGGATCTGGTCTGGAGAAATGGTGTGGTGCACATAACCCTGTGACATGCCATCAGGGTCTGTCATAAAGGCCAGAGACCCCTCCTCCTCATCTCCATCACCTTCCCCTTCAGTCAGGAAGGTGACCCCATCTTCGTCCCCTCCACAGTGACCCTCCTCTTCGCCCTCCTCATCTAGCCGGATGGGGTCCCGCTCAATGAGCACTGTTGTGCGGTCGTACACCCGACCAGAGGACGATGAAGGCTCAGGAATCAGGTCATTGTCTTTGTCGAAGTGGATCTTGTCTTCTTCTTCTTCGTCGTCCCGCCCCAGGTGATCCACCTGGACCTCAAAATACATAGTCGCCTCTGTATGAGGGCCATTCTCACTCATGGTCCTGGTGCCTCTCCTTCCTTGGCAAGGAGGACTGCACCTGAACGTTACAGCCTGAAAAATAAATGAGTAAAATTATTTTTGTTAATTTACGCAAGGCAACTTTATTTGTATTGCACCTTTCAATAACATGGCAATTCAAACAGCTTTACAGACAAAATATTATCAAGACATAAGATAAACAAAAGTGTTATGAAAAGACACATAACAGGGTTTAAAGACTAAAATAAAATAGAAGATGGAAATAAGGCCAAATTGAATAAAACAAACATGAGAATGAAAATTACAGTGCAAGATATGAACATTACATTTAATTTAATAAAAGTCACTGCCTAACAGAAATGTGGACCTCACGTTTTCTGGAAGATTGTTCCAGACCTGTGAGGTATAAAAACTGAATGCTGTGTCTCCATGTTTAGTTTGACTCTTGTAATCAAGCCTTTCCCTAAAGATGTGAAAGGTTTGGACTCAGATCTAACATAGCAGTGGACCACACGTGTGATCCTCCATTCAAAATAAAGAGACATTATAGAAACGGTTTAAGTTTATTATCCTAACACTGAATATGCTTCTAGAATGCACTGCATCTTAGAGGCCTGTTCTGACATCCAGTAACAACTACCAACAACTGGCTGGACCAAGCCTCAAGTATGAGTGCTCTCTCTAGAGAGGGGCTTTGACTATGCTAAATGCCAATGTGAATACGTTATACTACTGCTAAAGCAGACTTCCGTGTGTCAATCAAAAGAAAGTAAAAAAGTGCAAGTATTAAAATATTGAGTTTTCTAGTTAAACCCACAGTTAATGACACATTAGCCCTGTTTAGGGGAAACTAACGATACCACGCCGAGATCTAGAACTTTCTGATTTCAATGACATAAGTCACGAGACAGCAGCGGCCAGACTCGAGCTTATTTAACGGCCATGACTGATGATTTTCAATCGATTATAACCAGAGACGGTATAACTCACCTAGCTAGCTTTCGTAAAACGTTATGAGTAACGTTAAGTTAACGTATGAAAGATGTCAAACTCACAGGACAATGCCAGTTAACTGTTCTATAGTCGAGACGGCTGGCTAACGTTTACGCAGTTTAATTACAAACAGACTGGCTTTATAAACACAAATACCAAGTGTACCCCGTTTGACTGACAATGCAGTAACGTTAACTTTACCCTAACCTACCTGTCACGGGACTGGGGTAGTTAGCCCTACACAGTTAGCAGGCTAGATAACAAACCCCTGGTCGATATGACGTTATTCCAAATAATACATATTGGTCACATCGTTATTAGCCTCAGATCTGTCGCTATCGGAATAACGTTACTACAAACAGAAATCAAACAGTAGTTTGTGTACTTATCCAATAATATTCTATCATTAATCGCGTTTTTAAGTATAGTTATGTGGCTTTGATTGCAGTCAACCTAACGCTAACGTTCCACATTTCTGTATTTAGCTTGCGGGCGCCAGCAAGCAGCTAAATGAACGTTAGTTAGCTAGCTATACGCTGGCTAAGTCACATATCACTTATTTCTCTACACATGCATAGCTCTGCTAACTAGCAACAATCTAGCTCATAGCTAAGCTACAGAACGAGCTAGTAACGTTGGCCAGTTTACTGTCGATATTACCTATCTTCACTGCAAGGATAACAACTTTCATGTTACCAAGTCATAACCTGCCATGTAAACGCGTAAGTTCATCGACTAAAAGGAAATGACATTAAAATATATTTACCTGGTAAAATGTAAGCCTTAACCCTATGCTTTGGATGTTTAGCACTTTCTTTCTATCCCCTCCCTAGGATACCATACGTCACAGACTCACAACCATTCGTGATGAATTATGGGAAATTAAACATCATTCCTAATGCTAAATTAAAATATCAAACTTTATTCTTTCTAAAGATGTAACTTTTTCACGTTTTTATGTGTGTCAAATGTGTTTAGATAGGCTGAATGCAGGAGGAAGGATATTCTCTCCCTCATTATGAAGAAACCAAACACATTAATTTAGTGTTGATGTATTACAGGCAACATGGACTGAGAATAAAATTTGAATTAAAAATCAGTCACACACAGCTTGTTTCTAACCTTTATATATAAAAACAATATACTGTTGAGATCAGAAACATTAAAATACAAATCATTTTTAAATAAAATATACATTAAAAAGTGTTAGGTCTCTACAGAGGCTCAATGATATACAATAAACTCTGTGCATCAACAGATCAAAAATCAGATAAGAGATGTCATTTTCAGTAATTATACTATATCTATACAAAGAGCCATCTAAGAATATAAGAAATAATTACAGTTTATTTCAAATACTGGACTGTACAGTGTTTAGTGTTCAGCTTCAGCATGAAGGACAAGAGGGACAAGTCCTCCATCTAGGAGGACCCTTGGGTCAGGAAGTGCTGAAAAAACTCTTGAGTCTTCCTCTTTTCTGCAAGATCCTGCTTCATGGGTGACTTCAGGAGCAAGGAGGCAAAAATAGTTGCTATGAAGAAGGAAAACAAATTGTTCATATTGAATAATAAATAGCATGTTCCTTTTCTTAGTTGTAATGTACTATCTTAATTAGCAGAGGTTAGACGAATGTGACAGAGAACATGAGAAGAAATTTAAGGAAATAGAAGGATTTTAAATAATTATCATATTTAGATGGTAGTACAATTCCCTTTGCCTTTATTTATACAGGGTAGGTTGGGTGAGCACACATTATCTTTTACAGAAACTGCCTGTTTTGCACAGAGTAAGTTGAACAGAAAGTAAGTTGAAATAGTCCTTGAGTTATAAACAGAACAGAATAAACAGGACTTTCACTTTCCATTTTGCTTTATTCATTAGTTTCTCTTCATTTACCCAACATGTTGACTAATCAATAGCTAATAATGACACATTCACAAATGAAAGAGACTGTGCAACCTGCTCTCTTTTCTTACCCAAAATGTTGACATCTAATCGATTGCTAGCAGAATTCTTCAAAAGCTCTCGGAGAAAAGCAGCTAAATAGTTGAACACATTTTGATGGCACTGAGGTAGCATGGAAATAACCTGCAGACAAAATACATTTTTGTATCAAAAAAGCCAGAGATTAACTTTATGATTTGAACACATCTTGGAATAGATTATTAGTGATCAGTGATTAACTGCAGCCAGTCTCACTCACTTTCTCACACTGACTGGCGTTGGAGCAGCTTTCTAGGCACTGCTGGTAAAAGGAGAAGGGAACCACAGGCTCTGGGAGGGCATCTAGAAACAGAAGTAAGGCTTCTGCTACTGAGTGGTTACTACCAGCTGCAAGTCAATACAGAGTCAAGGACATCACTCTTGTTCAGAGATGCATGTATTGAAATGTAGTAGGTGCAAAATGAGAATCAAATACACGATTGCAATCCAAGGGTTCATTATAATGTCAACACAACATTTAATATCTATGTACTTCACTTCATAACTTCTATAAAGATGAACACTATGGCTATGATGGCAACTGTTTTGAAGGATACGAAGAGAATCCGGCATGCCAGTGTCAAGGCAATCCCTTATTTCTGCAAATTCACTCCGAAGCCCAGGTTGCTGAAATATGTCTTCCTGTAAATAGAGGACATTAAATATTAAATATTTGTGTCCTTAAAAAGCAAGGCAAGGAGCAAAATTCACTTGGGCTGAAGACGGTTTGAGGCATGGTGGAGCTACAATGGACTTTGACTTAATTAAAATTAAAAGCGAAATGCTGTGTTTAAACTGCCTGAATCAAGGCTTTTAACAGTAAAGAATTCCCTTCACCAAATGAATGCAGAGACTCTACAAAGCTTCTTGGCTGGCAGGCAAAACTACAGTCATACCAGTGTCTTTGTAGCCTAGTCTTTAAAATATTGACTTTATTATTGTGCTTAATTCTCATGTGCATGCAGCAACTTCAATTTATAAGAAAAGACAAATAGGTTGGAAGGAGGCCAAGAGTTACATAATTCACTTTAATTATACAAACCTGCAAATGTGAAAATACCTAAAAAGGAGTACAGTGTTTTTTGACCACTAACATAGAAGCTTCAGCAACACATCTTCTGACCTGTTTGATTGCATTGCGGAACAAGTGATCCACCATCATCCACAGTTCTTTAGGAATGTCTAGGGGCTTTTCACTCTTTGCTGCATTCTCATCTCCAGACTTCTCCGCCTGATGTTGAGAACAACCAGAGCAAAGAGAAGCAGTTCATTCAAAATGGATTCTGTGTTTATCTTCAAATCTGCAAAGCTATATAAATTAAAAATAAACAAACTACCATGCTGTGGCCTGTGACACAACCCTGACTGGAGAAGAGGTATTTCAAGGACACTGTCCCCGATCTGCACATGGGATCACTAACCAATTCACGTAGGGTCCCTTGGGGCATGTCCCTAATGGGCTCCCTCAGCTGACACAATGAATGGATGGAGGTGCCGTAGCAGCTGGGGAGGTAGTTTCCTGTCACAGAAATGAAGTAGTCCTTGCCACGCTCCAGGTGGAGCACCAGGATGTCTTCAATCTGCTCCTTGCCCGAGTTAAGTTCAGGCGCCGTTGAGCGGTTTACAAAAACCTCAAGATCAATGTCTACAGAAGCACCTAGATGTTGAGAGAGACGCACATACAAAGTAAGGGGCTGAACTGTCATAATTCAGGAACTGATGCCTGCTGCATCAGTTGTGTTATGAGTTATGTTGCGCTAAGGTCACTTATTTAGGTAATAGCGTATGAGGATTTGCAAAGCACCAAGCACCACCCCTGATCTATTTTCATCTTGTACAACAGAAAGCCTGCCATTGTGAGTCAAAATCAAAGCTGCCTCAAAGCTCATGGTGTACTTATACAATTTCTAAAATCTAAAGGCAGGACAATGATGTTACTCCTGGATGAAACTCTATGAGACTGTATGTGCTACTCACCCTGAGCGATAAAGCCTTTGGGGGGGTTGGCTGTGAGCCAGGGCTTGCAGTACGTGGGCTCATTCGGCTTCTGGATAAACTCAAACTGACACGGGACCTGCCCGTCATTGATGATGCTCAATGTCTCCGCCTGGTGCTGCATGAATTTCACATCCTGAAAGTGGAACTAAAAGAACAAGAGGGAAGGCTTCATGAAGCAAGATGGAAAGACTCTACTCTATTTCATGTAAATGTATCCTTTAAATGTGTGCATTAGGCTCACAGCCCGAGATCAATACACTGCTTCATTAGTGGTGGTTAACTTACTGAATTTATTAAAAGGAACATAATTTATTGTACAATGTGTATCAGAGAAGCATTACAGCTCCCATTACACTGTAATAGAACTGATTATGATGGGAAACTTTACCTCTCTCTTGGCCAAGGTTACAGATGGAATACACTCATTCTCCATTTTGTCTATGTTGCGTACTATCTCTTCAAAGGTCTTCTTATAGGCCTCAGTATTTACTCTCTTGATCTGTAGGAGACAATGCAGCATAGACATCGGTGTTATATTTCCCTTACATAATACTGCAATACATATGTGATAGGAGCCTGTTGGAGTGCAGTGAGCAGATAACGTCCAATCTCAGTGCACTTTTCATTGACTTATCTCTTCTCCCCTCCACTATTTTTCAAAAGAAAGGAACTTCACAAGGAGGACCACTGTGACTTTTTTCGCCCAAAACAAGAAACTAAATGAAAGAAATTCAAGATGAAATTAGTTAGAGGGCTGAATACTTTACCCCAGTGACAAGCAGGGAACTGACTGGTTTGTGGTCACTGGTCTTCAGAGCCATGTGACTCTGATAATGCTGCTGCTTGATGTTCTTCCCTCTCCATAGGATACGGTCACACCACGCAGGCACACGGCATTTTTCACTAAATGCAGAAGAAAGAACAGATGTTCATTCTGAAGTATGTTTAGTATACCTTGACCTTGTCCTATACAAAGTATTAAAATGCATAAGACAAAAATTACATCTGTATTACAGTATTTTTGTACATACTTTATCAAAGTTAATTATTTTTTCCATTGGGAAATTCTCTAGCATGCTTGAAAGAGCAGAATACTCCATTAAAACTGAGCAGCTCTTTCTAAAATGGCATTAACTAATGGCATTAATTCATTTTGTTTGTAGACTAGAAAACTTCTATAAACAAACAATAGGGTAGCTGGAATGTAGTGTCTGTTCTGGGATAAGTTGAATGTGTGCGTGTGTTGCAAAAAATACAACAACAGCATAATAGCATGTGTAGTTTCATTAGTTGGATTACTTCACATTTCTTTCTGCAATTATCCTTACTTTAACTATAAACAACAACGCTATCACTGAAGAACGAGCTCCTTAATAAAAATATTCCATCCTGCTATTTGCAGTCAAGCATTCATATATTACCTTGTATCCCACTTGTCAGAGCCAGTGTCATATTTGTATGTGGGCTGGAAATCAATCTCTCCCTCCACAAAGCCAACAAACACAGCCTCCTCATCGATCTGCCTCTTGAGCTAAGGACCATATGCAGCCGGTAAGTATCACCACTTTTAAACACGAATGTTGAGTAAGGACTATTTCAACAGCAGAAAGAGGAGACCATCACTGATATTACCTGATCATAATTGTGCAGCGTTTCAAAGTCCTTCTTGCTGATTAGCTCCTTCACATTGTCAACTTCAAGGTCAGTGATCCTGTAGTTTAGGTCCCCAATCCATAAAATTACACTGGTGAAGGAAGCACAGAGAAATGGAGGAAGACACATGGAGATAAATGTGGATCAAATATTGTCACAGTTGCATACAGGATAAGAATTTGCAATATCTTATTCAGCTACTACAACATAACATAAATCAGAACATATCTGGATTTAAAGCAAAAAACGCCACATGCCAATATGATGACAATGTAACTAATATTTAATTGGTTTCATACTCGTGCTTCATGATAGTGAGTGGAGGCTGGGTAGAGTCAAGTTGGCGAAACTGGAGACGACTGCAAATGTCCTTGTAGTCTTGATTACGTCTCTCATATTCTTCAATGTGGGCAGCTAGGTGAGAGTTGACCACGCAGATATCAGAGTTGTGGAAGCGAAACCGGATTGCCACAGCACCCTTGTTTCCCTGCAAATCAGTGAGCAATTGAAAGAGAGAGGGAAACAAAAGGTTTTGCAAAAAGATTTTGAGAAAAACATGTTTTCGATAACATGTAGTTTATTTATATATCTTGACATTTTCCGATATTATGCAAACAGTTTGATACTTGACTGTTTCAGATGGTTCTTGGTGGAGATCATAAACCAGTTTCTCATTAGTGCAGGAAAACATGGAACAGCCTTACAAAGGCCCCCACTGATCACCTGCCAGCCATCTGCTCGACACTGCAGGGACTGCTAAGTAAGCATGGCCGCATATGAGACAAGAATAACCTATTCTGCAACAGTGCACAAGGAGTGAAGTTGGAGCCACTGGACACAGCGTCATTACTTTGATCTAGCTCCGACAGACAGCTTATGGGCTTTTATTTTGAAGGCAGCAATGTAACTAAAACAACACAGTGTAGAATCAGAGAAGTGTGGCAGAGGTTAGCAGACAGACCCTTACAGACTAAAGGAATATAAATAATCAAGGAATGGACACATTCGGACTTAACGAGTGGACTTAATGAGCACTTCAAAGGTAACGGAGTCGCCACTTTTCTTTTTCTTTTCATCTCTTGTACCATGCCGGTTACACTGGTAAATCTATAAGAATTACAGTTTGGGGCTTGTTGTTTCCGTTAAATGACCTGATCGATTGAATTGTGGAGAATCTAACCATCTAACGATGTGTAGCATGTCCATACTGACATATTGATCATACGTTTAAACATTAATATTTGTATTAACGATATAAGCAGCTTAGAAGCAACTAAAGCGGGCGACCCGGAGGGGTTTGAGAGGTTTTATAAATCCCCCAAAAAAACAAAAAAACAGACCAGGCATTTAATGGAGACCTGCGTTTATTTGTCAAAATGTGTTCCCACACCAGGCCAGTAAACAGGGTAGGCAGCTATTTGGGACTATTATTATTTTTTGAAGTTAAGTACGGTAAATATCATTTCAGATATTTTTGGCACCTGAGGCCTGGAAGCTGGTTTGAAGCTTTGCAAGGATGAAATACATTTTATAACTGAAAAAGCACGATCAAGGACAGTGAATCAAAAAACTGGACTGGAATGGAAAAAATAAATAAATAAATCACCATCATCAGGAGGGTAGTAGATTCACATTTGATTTGGTGTGTGAGCAAAAGGATGGAGTGTTTTTTTCTTATGTACCTGTCCTGTGGACATACAAAGGGCAGCTTGCTTTAAGCATGGGTTCTGATCACAGCTGCTCTCAACAGTGCACCGCCGTTTAGAAAGTAATATCTTTACGCAACAACAGATATACAGATAATAAGCTATATAAATAAATTAAATAAAACCTACATGAGGACCAGTGCACAATAAAATAGGACATGTAGAATCAGTACATACCATCCTTCCCATGATGCCAGTGCCCACAGTCTCAGCCTCCACATCAGAGATGAACTCTGCATGCTCCTTCTTCACATAGAAGATCAGCATGATGCCCACCAGACGAACCAACTTCACCAGAAGCAGAACATGTAAGATTCACACGTCATTTCAAATGGAAAATTGAAAAGATAAAAAAAAAAAAAACAATCACAGTAATGTAATATGCACATTTGCTGGATATTGGTATTTAATAGGAAGTCAGTGGAGTTCAAGTGACACTCTAGCCACATGAAGCATGCTTAAAGGTGCTCTTAACAACATCTTAATTGTTTTCAACCACATCTACTTGGAACAATATTTACAGTTGAAGACATTTAAGGTATACTCACACTAGGCCCGGCTGCATTGTACTGTGCCCGAGCACGATTGTCCCCCCCTCCCCACTTGCCCACTGGCCTGTACTAACATTCCACATACGTTATCACACTTTTGAAAAAAATAAATAAAAACTCTCTCGCAAGGCACCATGGAGCTCACGTCCAAGTTAAGTGCTCGGGTACGGTTAGTGATCATACTAGATGCCGTGACATGCCGGAGCCCACCTCTTCAAGTGTGCCTGGGCACAGTTTAACGTACCGGGCTCGGGCACGCCAAAGTGTGAGTACGCCCTAGTCTCACCCTCTGTCTCAAAGAAAATGGAATATGAAGCAGCTGTGCATGGGAGGAAGCAAAACAGTTATATAAGCCTTGCTGTCAATCCTACAAGATGCCACATTCAGATCTGAAGCTTGTTTGACACTTTATAGTGTCAGTGACAGATAAGTGGATGAAGAAATGACACATCACCGGACTGGCTGCGTGTCTTACAGCAAAGATGAACAGTGAAGCCAAGAAAAAGAGGAAGCCAATATGTTAGAGTCAGCATGCTAAGAAAAGGGAAGTAGATGAAAGCGAATAAGGGAAAGACAAAGAGAAAGACAAAAATATAAAGCCTGACTAAGCTCATCAAATAAGCAAGGATATCATAACCGTTCCTTAGGAATATCCTGTGTAATAATCAATGTAATGGTGATGGTATATTGTTATGTAGACAATTACTTTGATCACAGGCATTTGCATGAGGTATCTGCCTCACTGTAAACTAGGCATGTACCAAATTTGTTTTTGTTTTTTTACATTCAAAGCTTCTACTGAGGTTTTCAAATGAGATTACGAATGTCTGTCGTCATGTTTTATGACACTATAAAAAGTGATTCACCTGATTAAATGAGTTTGTCTTTTTTGTTAACAAAGGCATGAGTAGGATTTGTTGGATGCTGTTTGTGAACACACGATTCAAAGTTGGACCCTGAGATACAGAGAGAGAGCAGCAGTGGTTGAACGAGCTACAGAGTGAATGAAGAGAGGGAGCTGCGTTAGCAAGAACAAAGCAGTGAATTTGAGAAACAATTCCATGCAGCCACCACTAGAATCTAATTTTACAAACAATATAACACGTAATTTTTATCATCAGCAACAGTGCAGAAATACTGGGTTTAAACCAAATGAATAGACATGCAAAAATGAAGCTTCAAAGTATTCGCTATAGCCCTACTTAAAACAAAATCAAAGTTAATATTTCACCATGTAACGCTTGTCAGAACTTAAAAGCGTACCAGCCTCCATGCTAAAAACAGCTACACAAGCTCTACAGACAGAATATAGTGGGCAGTGTTATAACATTAACATGTCCAGTCCAAATACTAACTAGTTGTTAAGAACAATATTAAAACAAGGTCAAGATTAAAGAAAAGAAAAAGACTTCCTTACTAAGGCATACTTCGCATCTGGATGCAAGGCCTCGGATACAGCCTTCGTCCACTCCAGCTCTTTGGGGGTGTCATTGAAGAAAAAAGCCTCTTTGCTGAGATCAAGCTCCTGAAAACTGTCAGGAAGGACAAACGGTAAAATTTACTTTGCTTTGATTCGTATATTTCATCTTTACCGGGTACTTTCATGGTATCCTCAGCACCAAAGCAGTTAAATGAAATGTAGGCAGGATTAGTGGACAAATAGTGCTGAAAATGTGGGTGGGATGTTCTCCTACTTAAAATAGCGTCAATGGTTGCATACATCAGTCAGAGGTTGGAGCAGTATTTGTCTGTCTATGTAATGGGATTACGAGTAGAATTGCAAAGCTATTCTCCAGACGGGTGAATGTGACTTACCCCACGCAGTAGATGTCAGGAGGGTTGAGAGTGCAGCTCAGCCAAGGATGGAGGCTTTCCTTTGGGGTTTGCCCATTCACATTGTATGTGCCAAGAAAAAAGCTGAAACAGAATAGGTAGAGGTGAGAAGTGGGACAAAGGAGAGGACTGTATCAGTTTGTTTGAACAAGTGCTAATTATAGTGATACTGAAGGGAATGGACAGGGTATGTGGGGAAAGAGAATAGGGGAATGACATGCAGCAAATAGTCCGTGAGTCCTAACCACTCAGCTATCTAGTCGCCCCATGTGCTAACTATTCTTAGTTTATCCTGCTCACTGTGAGGGTCTCTAGCAAAACTTGTCTTTTCAGACTCTTCAGAACTGCTCGTTGGATGGTCACATAGCTTCAGACCCCCTTTCCTCACACTGCATTGTAACGCAAACACCATAAATTTTAATGTCTTTCATAGTAAGGATACTAAATAATTTCAAAAGCACAACAAAATTTAACAGACCACTTTAGAACACTGGACACAGATTATCGATTTCAGTGTATTGAGTAAATACATTTTAAACAGTTTTTTAGAGTGTCACAGCTGTTGTCAAGGTGCTGAGGAAGCTGTCCACTGTACTCAGTATTTGACTCCTCCTCATTACATATTCTGTGCAGTATTTCATCAGCAAAATAACTGTAAAAAAGCCCACCTGCCCACTCAACTCAGACTGTTACACAACTGTACTGTAAAGATTTCTGACATGGTTGGTACGTTGTAAGATTTATGTTAGTTATGATCAAGTGTAACCTGGTCCTTATACATAGTTACACATATGAGCTGTATGCATTGCAAAGAGACAGCAGAAAATAAAAACTCTTATCCACTGAGCTCTGAGTCTTGTCCACTGAGCAACTCCACTGGAACTTAAGTGCCATGCTAGAGGGTGAAACAATTGTGAGAAATGGTAAGAGGGCCAAGCCCTCGTCTTTAACGTCCCCACTGAGATTTATTCTGCAGGTCCAGACTGAAAATCAGCTTCCTTCCATTCAATAGCCCCCTCCTCTGACCTTCAGGCAGCTGCTGCCCTGCTCACATTGCTGCACAGGAGCAGCACAGAGCTCTTTATTTTTGTGCTGACTGCAAACGCACTGTACAACACTTTCTGCCCTAATGGCCCCACCCTCAGCTAACTAGAAAGATGCTGAAGCTGGATTTATACAAAAATCTTGGACTGCTCTCAGTATGTACTGTAACATGAGATGAAAGAAGGCAATGTATACGTGTCGCAACAAAATGCAGCCTTTTCCGTATATGTGTTGTTTCTGACAAAGGCAACAATTCAAGCTTATAAGCCAATCAGCACATTCAGAGCACCGAGGGGAAACCTGCACCAAAATGCAAGTTCCACACAGAAAGGCATTGAAATTGGACTATAACAGGGGTCCTTTTTGGTGTGAGGAAATAGTCCCATCCACTGAGACTATGGTTTGTCAATTGCCATTGTATTTCAAACTTAAAAATGTCCAGTGTGGAGGATTTCGTGGCTTCTAGCTACACTGCAGCCAAGTGATAACCCTTACCCTCACCAACCCGTTCCAAGCATACAGGAGAACCTATGGTGGTCGCTAAACTTGCAAAAAAGAGGACCGCTCCCTCTGTAGATATAAAGGGCTCATTCTTTGGTAACGAAAAAGCAATAATTCTTCTTTTCATGCGTTTTCACAATCTACCTATAAATACTATGTTGTATGCCATAGTAAAGATGCCCCTAAATCTGACACACTGTAAGAGATCTTCTTCCATTCCTATTATATCTATATTATTTTTCATTCTTTGCATTATTTTTTTTATACGGGTGTACATATTAAGACACAGATCTACCAGCAGGAGGCACTGTGGTTATTAGCCAAACCACAATGATGACTTCTGCAAATGCTTATTTTTCAACCAAAAACACTTATATCCAGGCCTCTACAGGGACATTCATTTTTACAATAAATAATAATAGATAAAGAGCTACAGTATGTTAATGCCCTAGGCTGGTGCATTTCTTGACAGCGTCTGAAACAGCGTTGCTTAATTTAGCAAAGAGAAATACAAACCTACAGATGCTGACTCATTCTTTTTACATAAGACTTCAAGTATCCACACTGAGCTTAACACAACTGAATAGTATGAAAATATCCCGACTCACCTCTCAAACCTTTTTTAAGCTTAAGCTTACAGTTTTCCACATAAGAGTTGGAAATCAAAATCACTGTAATGTAGTAATAAGAGTCTTACAAAGAGTTTGGGTATCGTAATATTATGGTATAGGTTAAATGTGGCATTCCCTTGGTCTAAATGCTCCTATACATTAAGCTATACACTTTTCTTAACTGTTTCAAAATTAACAGCAAAAGACCATATCACACACCTCTACACTAGTATATGAAATAACCTATAGCCCCAACCAAAGCATCAGCACATTACTGATATCAAGTAAGTAAAAAATGTTACATTTTCTGTGGTGAAAGTGAAGTAATTTTCAATTGCATCAAGATCACCAAGTTGTACCTCAAACTGCCTGCACCAATCTGCCAAATGCATGTACCTTTTTAAGACAGAGTCAGAACTGACACGACAAGCATTGAAGAGTAAATTACCTGAAGTCCTCCAGGTAAGTGTAAAGATTGTCATTCTTTAGCAGCTCACACTTGATAAGGTTGTCGCGCAGGCCGAACTGTGGCATGGCCAGTATCTGGGCTTTGTTAGCTGGGGTGTGGCTGGAGGAGCGCACCAGGTCATCCCGGTCTTCTCGACTGAAGATGCCCTGACTTAACACAGGGAGAGAAGAAATAACAGTTAGGCGTGGGGGTGAGTGGAGACAGATCAAGATAGAAACGGGGGCATTTTGTCACACTGGTGTGATTTCAGTGGGAATATCTTATCACAAATTGTGCGTTTGGTTGTTTAGATTTTGCCTAGAAGCACCTATGCACAGTTGCCAGTTCACATTCAGGATACTCAAGCCTAACTGCATCAAGCTATAACTCTTCAAAAAGCTAGAAATAAAATCATGGCTTAACAGAGACAACAGTCTGCTCCAGACTAAAAGTCTAATGCGGCTGAGGTGAGAGGAAGAAATGTAATATCCCTGGCCCCTGTAAGATTCCAGGAATATACTGTAACTAACTGTAGCGTGGCTTCCGGGTTAAACAAATCAACAAATTTGCATTTTTATACCTTAACAGCTTTATATAAAGTAAACACTGATCACATAGCTGCAACCAGGCACATACACAGTACTGTTCTAATACTGTTTAAGCAACAAAGTACTTAAATCACTGCAATTTAGATTTTTATGCACTCAAACTATACAACCTAACTACAGAGTTTATGTTGTAGGCTTCCCTCAGCGTAATTTCGCTTCAAAATGGCCACTTTAATACCTTTCCTTGAGTGATATCAAAAAGGTACCCTGTGAAGTTTTTGACCTGACATTTCTCTGCCACTGGTTTCACACTATTCTACTGATCTACAGGTGGAGGTAATGCACCAGTAAAAGGCAGGAAAGAAGAAGACATCTAGCAAGTAAACGTGGATATAAAAAAATTTGTTGCACATGTTAAATGAGAAGAGAAATGCACTGAACACTGAATGTAAACTTTGTTTACAATAAAACTTCACTGGGAAACTTTAAGAACAGTACTTCCACTATAGCAGTAGAATATTCTAAGGCTCGTTCTACCACTATTTAAAAATACATAATGGTAGAAAGAATTTTGTTTTTCCGAGCTCCCACATGTGAATGAAAAAAAATGCCTCACCTCTCTGAGCTGGAATACACTCTGGACTTCTGTGTGCCACTGTTAGATGCTTTCTCCCATTCCAAAGTTCCCTTTTTGTCTGATGATCTCTCTGTTCAGGAAGAGCAGCAAACAAAATGACATGAAGAAAGTGTTTGTTTAGTTTACTCGTTTACAATGGTAAGCATGAAAGGTAAATGGCAGTTTTACAGCACAGTTCTGCACCATTCCAACTCCCTGCACTTTGAATCACAAATGAATATCATGTTTGCATGTTGCCAGTTAAGACAATGTGTAACTGTGTCTTGCCGGCTGCTGGGAGACCTACCCATCAACATTATCTTAATATTTAATGGCATTTACAGCCCGAGACAACTCACTCTAATTAGAAAGAACCCAGCCATGAGTTTTTCTGATATGCAGAATAAATTAAAGCCAATTATGACTAAGAATAAAAACAAACATGCACAGTAACACACATGTCAATCATAAAAGTGCCAGGTCAGGGCTCAGTTGTGGTGGCCAATGGACTGTGGCTGTCTTTTGCAGTTGGTTACAATTATTGCATCCCAAGTAGTTGGATTTAATGGCTCAGTGTCAAGTATGAGACAGCATGGCCTTGTCTCCTGCAGCTTGGCAGGCACAGCTAGCTCCTCTGAAAGGGAAAGACATGTTCTTTGAGCAGGAAATTAAACTTGAAAGGTTGAGGCAGGCTAACCAATGCACCTGACCAACAGCACTGCTCAATGGCCAAAAAACAAACATAATACCTATTTCAATACCTAATAATAATTTCAACACTTATTTTTTACTTATATATTTATTATTTTCTATTACATGTCTGCTAGGCTACTTGACTAACTGAAAGCAATATATGATCCATTTGGTCCATGGTCTGTGTGCAGCATTCAATGTAAGAACCCCGTGACTCAAAATACACCGACAGTTACTGACTGGATGTGGACCTCATCAGTACTAATACTAACAACATTATACAAGTTTTCTAAACAAGGCCACAGCTGTAAGGATATAAAACAGAGATGCAATAAACCTGTGACACAAAGGGGACTGGTGAATAAAAAAATCCTTTTCAAACAATCCAAATGAAAGTCAAAATATGTTTGAACTAAACTGACAAAGCTTTGTTAATGCAATAGCACAATTTATGTTTTTTGTCAGGGCTAGGCCAATGTGCAACGCAGCACCAAAGTCTGACTCAATTACAACCAAAAATGTCAATTGTATTAATCAGTATTACCACAGTTGGCTATTTTTTTGCTGAATCTTTTATTTTTTACAAAAGGAAATGCCCAGTGTACCAAACTGAGAACATGGAAGAAATGCTTAACGTTGTTTGTTTCCTTTTGTACATTTGGTAAAAAATAAAACAACAAAACAAGGTCAGGCTAAAGTGCCATTTAGAAGGATTCCTAGAAGGAACAACTGACATTTTAATTCAAAGCCAGTGACTTTGTTGTTTGTGTCAACAGGAAAAGAAGATGGCCCTCTGTTTGACAGAGAAAATTGCCAGCAAACTGTGAAATGCTTTTGAAAGCGAAAGCGTGCACAGACATGCTACATTTGAGAAGGTGAAAATCTCCTTGTGCACACATAGAAAACCCCACATGTAACTGATAAACTGACTCTAGAGTTTTCCAAGTTAACATATGAAATTCTCCTTGTATAGTACATAATATATAAAAAATGCAAAATAAAACGTAAGACTATACAAGAGTCCTACAGTGTTTCTCTGTGAACTACAATGTATCTGGAAAAAGAAAAAAGAAAGAAAAAAACACTGTACAGTATAATATTGAGATTCTCATTGTAAAATGAATGTAAACTTGCAAAACATGCATTAAAACAAATCTTGGGGCTTGATTTAAATGCACAAATTATCAGAAGATATTAACATATACATACAGTATAGCGTCAGATCAAAAATTAAAATCACTAGCTTGTGGTGTTATAAAATACACTAATGACAGCAGTTTATGCTCTACTGAAGACAGTTATGCCACAGTATGTTAGTCCTACCGAAAAGTATGGCACAGAGTTTTCTGACATTGCTTTTTTCACTTTTAAATCACCCATTTAATATTTAGCCTGTTTAACTAAACCCCAACCAATACTGCACCTGTTTTTTGCAACCAGCACCTAGATGAGGCCATGACCATATGAGCGTCGTGTGTGTGAGTAGCTCCGTTATTTTATTACATGGGATTCCCGCACATGCTTTAGTATTCTTAACAAATGAATGAACTTAACTGAACTTTCTCTGTGGAGGAGTTGCATGAAGTCTGACTAACTGCATGTTCACTCTCCAACACCTCTCCATCTGCGGTCAAGTTGTTCTCCGAAGTCATAGCTTTTAAACTACATCTGCACAAAGTTCAACATTGCATAACTTTCCTTTATGGTCAAAATCTATGGGTAACAAACTGCAGAGGAATCATTTTTTGTGGTTTCTTTTTATACTTAAATGCAAAACTACATATGCAAAAAAAAAAATTTAACAAATTGTTTCTCTTGCCTTAATAAAACACTTGGATAATTTTGCAGCTGAAGGCAAAGCAGGCAATAAGCACCTTTCTTTCACAGGAGGTCGGGAGAAAGTTTACAGACTAACAACTGATTTAAAGCTAGCAGGCTAGCTAAGAGGATCATCCAAGTCCGGAAAACAGCCTGAGAATGAAACAGTAAACTGACTAAGATGCAAGCCAAAACTGTTTCAATAAATGACACAATTCACTGTTATTAAAACACGATACTGCTAACGTTACACCAACCACAACAGGTGTCATTTATTGTCACAGCACCATGAACATTATTTCACTGGGACTTAATGTTACATTAGTAGTCACTCGTGAATCAACTGTGTACGTGCGGTAACATTCACAATTGCTTGGTTTTGAGGCAGCAACAGTTAGCCTTAATACTAACGTTACTACTAGGATTTACAACTACCATTATTCTGCCGGACGAGTCCTAAGCTAATCTGGCTAAAGTTAGCTTCTTTGAAAAAAACAACTACTACTACCACTCGCTAGCATTAGCTAGGTAGCTAGCTAATTAGGGTACACTGAATGCTACAGATTAATGCAATGGAGTTTCCTTTCACCACCTCAAAAATCAACAATTGAAGAAATATTTTTGTCATACCAGAGTCTGTCATCACTCTAGACATCTCCCTGCACCGCGCCTCCCACGCGTTCTGTGCAGAGGAGCAATGTTCAGCCTGCCCATGCTAATAGTGATGTAGGAGGAGTTTACCTTCCCCGACTGTGTGCTGCAGAGAGGAGGCTGGACAAACACCGGAAAGGGCTTTTACCACATCAGTATTACATCGGAAAGTTAAGCCCATACGCGTCAAGAAGATAATTTAATTGTGTAAATAGCCTATTAAAACACTGATGATGAATGTGGTATGATTTGTAAAAGGAACTTCGTTTTTTGTTGTTGTTTCTTTATGTTTACATGCCTTTTAGATAATGTGTTTTGTATGTAACATGCATGTCATATCTATATCTATAAACTGCGTGGCTGTAATCTAGCATGCAAAAATATAATCTTGCATGAAATGGTATGAAATTAAAATCAAGGCAAATTAAAAAATCATGTAAATTGCACATTTCACTGCATTATTTGCAAATAAATCATAAGACATTTTTTTTTGGGGGGGGGGGGGGGTTACTTTGTGGTTGCCTATTCTGTGTATATTGCTTAATTACTTAATAGGTAGACGGTACTATTTTTCATTATTAAGTCCTTATTCTGCACCAAGGCCCCTAAGGCCTGGCAACCAAATGTTGTTTACAGTTCCACAGTCCATGCTGAAAACAAAGCTACAACAGTGTGAAACAAACTTCCCCCCTCATATATCAGCTTTTAGTACCTACCAGGCTGTTCTTTTTTTCCCCATTACCCTGCTTTTGTGTATGCTGGCTGGCTGGCTGGCTGGCTGGCAAGCGTGGCTTCCTGCAACACTTAAATGCAAAGGAGCCATAATTAATGTTCTTAGCTTAAAAGACACAGGGTCTTTTCTGCTATGACGCGTCATAAAGAATGTAGTAAAAATGGCCTATTGAGTAACTGACCTCCTTCCCCACATGGCTCTCTGACAGTTATGAATACGCAGGTTGGGCCAATTGCATTCAAAGGAAGTGGTACTTGCAAAACCACCCAGTTTTCTTTTATCACTCTTTGATGTAGACTGCCAAAAAAAGGCAGAGGCAAAGAAGATAAATAACTTAATCTCTTGTCATCCACTGCACAAATGTGTGAAGTTTATTGGACATGAGATGCTAGCTGTGAACAAACCTGTTTTGCTGTGCTGCTTGAGTTTAGTGAGTGTCGTGCCGAGGGGTGCAAGGGCTTGTTTGACAACTCCCTGACCTCTGGTGGCTTTGTGATACTTGCTGATCCACTCGAACTGGGGTACCTGGTCAGGAGACTTGCAAACATCTGAAGAAAGACGGACAGCAAGAGCAAGCTCATTAGAATTACAATAATGGCAATATGATATACTTTATAATATATTACAAAATGTAAGAGTCTGAACAACAGCACTGGTGAGATTCATGATACATGAATTTTTTATTTTGTTGTCATGTTTGTTTTATTATGTGGGAATAAATTGTCAGGATTGCACTCGATTTCGTTGTACTGCAATGGCAATGACAATGACAATAAAGGAATCTGAATCTGAATCTTACCGTTACCCTTTATTACACTCTCCTTTTTAACAACAACAACAACAACAACAACAACAACAACAACAGGTTCCTGGTCATTTAATCTTTCCATCACTGGTATCCCTCACCGGGTTAAAAGCCTTTGTGGCTCATCTTTGAGTATCAGACTTTGTCGGTGTTCATGTGGAGTTTCTACTGTTAAAAATAGTGAGCCAGTGACGAAAGTGAAACATTTATAATAAAGCAGACTGCCCGTTAGGCTCCTAATGGCCCTCTACATTCAGATGAAAAGGATGCAGAAAGTCAAAAGTAGTTCCAGAGAAGTTATGAAGAGGAAGTTGCACATCCTTTATAAACTGTTTTCATCTAGTCCCTTTTGCAAACGCTTCCTGTGAAAGAGACGAACTGCACCAATCAAACTCCACCTCCCACCTCTGTCCGTCTGTCTGTCTCCCTCTCTTATTTGTCTGCCATGTGTCATGTAAACGCAGTGACTGACATATGAGGTGACACCACCAGTTTGTTGTTAGTTCTAAAATTGGTTGTTGTTGTTGTGAACCACAGCCAAATACATTTGTGATCATGGTGTTTTTTATTTCTATTTTTAAATTTATTTTCCTTTATTTCCATCGTGGTTTGCAACATAATGTAACCCCAAGGCAATTGAAAACTGGCTGAGCAGGTTTTCTTCAAACAGATGGTTAGTGCATATCATTTGTACTTCTTTACACACATGTGACCCTCCAACTTTGTTCAGAAAAGAAAATCTAAAGATATGGACTACTAAACCCAAACAAATTATTAGTGGTCTATAAAGCCTAAAGAGGTGAGGATCCATGTTTGTGCTACTGTACTGTTGAAATGAAAATCGGTTTCCACATTCTTCCCCTAACAGCTTTATATTTTTTTCTTAAACTGTCCACAAACTTTCTGGGAATTATTTAAAGGTTCTGAGTATGTCCTCAGGTGGATGTCATGTAAACGGATTGCATATGTATATCTGTTAGGGCTGACTTACCACTCCATGCCCTGTTGACCTCGCTGAGGAAGAGCCGCGAGTGGGACCCAAAAGGAAGTCTGAGCTCTAACTCCTCTTCTTGGTAGCTTAACCTCACTCTGGTATCACCACCTAGAATCATAAGAATGAAGAATGCCAGAAAAGTCAGATGTTCAGTTTCATGTGGTGGATCAGTTATGTTACTTGAGCTACAATGGAAAGGAGGGCAACTCACCCACAACCGCAAGTTCCTCTGGTGAGGAAACTAAAAAAAAAAAAGCCGCATGAGAAATGTTTAAGGGTGCTTCAGAGAAATTACTATCATGCCATCACTAGAAACAATAGTTATCTTGAAGAACCCAATATTATATGTCTCTCTCCTTTCAAATTGACACTCTGTTTTCAGTGAGGTACAACAAATGGAAGCAGCTCACCCTCCACGACAGCAAAGTCAAGGGAGATGGGTATGATGTCCTCCAGTGACACGTCATCAGCAGTAATGGCCATCCTTCGATGGGTATAAGTAAAGATTCTATAAAACATTACAAGACATTTTCATTTTCAACAGTGTCAGACAGGTTGATGCAGCTCTGTCTTGCCCTGGATAACATAATGCTGTCACCCCCTCTCTTTACAAAATAATCAGTCATTCTTTGAATACAAGCATACAGTTCACACAGAAGCCATTTTGTAGATCATTTGTATAGACTATTAAAACTCACGCGTGTTCTTTTGCAGACTCCACCAATCCCAGCAGTCTGCTCTCTACAATGTTATCAAAGAGGACATCACATTGGACAGCATGTTCACAGTTTAGTTAAGGATATAGTGTAAATCATGTGTGCATGTGTTCCTTTGGTGACACCATTATTATTTCTCCAGGGAATATGACCTTCCTCTCATTTCAAGATATTATTTTGGGTACAATGGGGAACGTTGTTTTTTGTTTTTGTTTCCTATAACAAGGTACATTTAGTTTTAGTTTTATAGTAATTCCACTACATTTTACTGGGAAATATTGTACATTTATCTGAACTCTGTAGTTACTTTCCAAATCAATAACATATTAACTGCTTATCCGCATATCAGCAGCTTATATAATATGATACATTTTTATAGATTAAAATACTCAGCAGTATGCACAACAGAAAAATATAATTAGCTCCATCTTGAACACATGCAAAATCACAATGTTTCTTACATGTTTAATTATTAAAATAAGACTAACAGGTGCAATTCTGCTGCATAAAATCTACTTTTACTTTTGATACTTCAAGAACATTTTCCTGATAACACTTCTTTATCTGAAGTGCCATTATGAATGCATGATTATTTTTTTTTGATGTAATGGAGGATTTTCTTGTCATTGGTTTTATTACTTTGACTCAAGTAAAGGATCTATACTTCTTCCACCACTGCCTTATAACGAGAAGCTGGTGAAACAAAGTTGCCATCTTGTGGATGAAAGGTCTTACTACAAACGTTGGATCTTATCGTTGGGAAGTCACACCCGACTAAACCTACACTATAATGCTGAAATCTACGTGCTCTGGAAATGCATTGACCTGGGTTGAAATCACAGCCTGCCTAACTGAGGTTGTACTATTTATTCACAGAGATGTCGGCTTTGTGGCAGAGCCTTCTTACAGGCCTCTCTCCGGTCTCAGGTATTGTTCAACCGAGTCGTGTTATGGGCTTTAGTTTGAAGCAGGTAATTCGTCATTTGAAGTAATGACGATCCATAAAACAGCGCACGAGCGTCGCAAAGGATACTATGATGCAGTTTTCTCCCCTTTCCAAAGTTTCTTGAATTGCGACGGATTGATCCATGGTGAAGGCAGTTAGTTAGGCTACTTGTGGGACAACTTCTGCCGCCGCACGCTTCCCACACGAAAATACCCGGAGGAGTTTCGAGCAGCGCAGTTATTTCGCTTTCCAGCGTAAGCCAAGTGTACAGCGGGGGGAGAGACGCTTCAGGAACCCCATGTAATCCGACAATATTCCGTTTTGATCCAGATGTTCCCTTCTTCGTCGAGCTGCTGGCCCGACGCACTCTGCCACGCACTGATTCCCAATCGCTTGCCCGCAGTGACGTCACACATCTGGGCTGTCAGCTCGGTTTGGATTTGGCCTCAGGCGAATGAGAGGAGAAGGATGGCGTGACGTCCTGCAGTAGAGCCGCATCGCCACTTCTACAAAGTTATAGGCCTATCGAAGCTGTCTATAGGATGTTTGAAGAGCCACCTGGTCAATAGTTGTCAGTGGTAGGCTATTTTTTTGGAGGGGAACTGACTTCACGTTGAAATATATTCGCCTAAACCTACCTTTGACCTAGTTTTGGCATTAACCTGAAAAACAAGGCCTGGGCTTCCAGGTAGAATCCTCATTGGTATATGCACAGTCTAGCTTCCTGACCGATAGGCCTACTGGATTTTGTAGACAAAATCTGATATCAATTTCGAGAAAAAATCTGATAATGACATATAGGCTAGGCCTATCGGCTGAGAGCCCATAGGCTAATTAAAACAAAACAAAACACGGGACACCGCTAATATTGACACAAATTTCTTAGATTTGTTTCACAGTGTAGAATTCACCTTGTCAGTGCTCTGTGGTGGACAGACTATAAAGGTGAAACAGTTTCTTAATTACCTCAAACGTAGTTTGGCATTACAATTTCATCTTACTCATTGGCCGACATGCACACACATATACGATATATCTGCAGTGAGCTAATATCACTTAGGTCACGATATTCTCCTGGCTGATTTATGCAGGGACAAACGAATTGTATCCAATTCTCTGTGCTCCTTTGTGGCATCATACTTGTTCACACTGTACTGTAAGACCAGCAGTTGTATTTGATTGTGAGATGTGTTCACGTCAGTCTTCTAGTGGTGGAATAAGTATTCAGATCCCTTGTAGTAGGCCAATACAACAATGTGCCACTAAACAATGTAGAAATACTCTGTAACAAGTAAAGGCCCTGCTTTTAAGTTCCTACTTAAGTAATAGCCTACTACATAAGTAGTATCACCAGAATTGACTTAAAGTGTCAAAAATAAGTATTTGGTATGCAGAAAAATGCCCCCTGTGACTGATATGTTATTCTATATGACATTAGTAGCCAATACTGGTGCATCAGTGCACATGTAGAATTTTACAGTTGAACCTGGTCAAGGTGGAGCTAGTTTTAACTTCTGTTTATACAGTCTCCTGACTTTTGGAGAGCCCCTTAAAAGGAAAAAATAAATCTGAGGGGTTGTGAGATGATTAATGGGGTACATAACAAAAAACAATGTTATATGCAAATTTGAATGTATTGTTTTGGACTTTTCTCTAACCTTTGTTGTTTTGTTGTGAAATATTGAATAATTTTACCTCTTAGTTTAGAAGGGAACATTTAACTTTGGTGGTACTGCTAATCAACAACAATGTATTGTATTTGTTAAGGTTATGTCATGTTGTATTTTCCAGAGGGAAAGAACTAATTTAGCTGAGTAAATGTAATTTACTGTACTCAAGTACAATTACTTCACTACATTTCAGATGCTATATACTGATTACTTTTAAGAATGAGAGTTTACAATGCCACAGTACTTGAGTAAATATTCTTACTCGACCACTTACTACTAACTCAGTTAGTATAGAAGGAAAGTAATTCACAGGTCTTTGAATATCATAATAAAATGTGATTTAATTAGAGATTCATCAGATATTAGATTAGATTTATTTAATTTTTAGGCAAAATCATTATATTTTATACAGTACACAAAACTAGAATGAACTGTAACAATTCTGATGAACATTTACATTACACCAAAGACCTTATACCTTAAAATATATACTTTGTAAACTACACAGTATAGACATCCAACTCACGATTCACAAAATGATTTGACAGTAAGTAGCCAAAAGTACTAAATTGCACATTTCATTATGATCTACAGAAATGCTTCAGCATACCTTCACAACACCCTATAACAGCTAACAGTGTGTGTTTCATAAAGTGCATATCAGAGCTGCATCACTCACAATGGCTTGAAGAGATGAAAATGTGTGGGTAAAAAACAAAAAAACATTTACAACCACTCTCATTCATCCAAAGTTAAATGAGTCTACAATTAGTTTTCGAGTGGGCATTAACTGTTATATGCCCAAAACAAATTACAAGGTGGTAGCAATTTAAAAGATTTCTTAAAACTTCACTTTAAAGGTTAATTTTAATAGTCCTATTCCATTTTGAAAATAATTAAGGGGATTTTCAACTTGAATGTAAAATGAAGACTGAATTACTTCTGGCATGATATAGTTTTTCTTTTAAATACTGTACAAAGCCATTTTTTGGTCTTGATACAGAGATAAAACGTGATTGGGAAGTTTAAATAAGACAAGAAAGAAAATCAACATTGTAATTAAGGCTTTACATAATTCCATACATATCACATTTGGATATCAGTGAGATAAATTAGTGTTAATGAAGTAGTTTTAACCTCTGCACTGCTATGCTTTATTGTCTGGAGTGATGAGGAGTTACACAAGTTTTGGTTACATATTGACCCACAAAGCAGTTGAGATTGAGAATGTACTCAGTCACTTACAGCAGCAAAGTCATGGCGAGCAGACAAAGAAAGGAAACAATCAATTCTGTGTTACGATAAGGACCTCTTGTGGCGTAAGAGGGGACATTCAGGGTGCCATTCAACCATAGGCAGGAGGTCAAAGTGGCGTTGCAGCACTCTAAATGACATGGAGGTTGTGTAGAGGCTTTGCATGGGGTTTGGAGAGAACAGTTAGTGGTACAACCTGCTGTCCAATGCAACATGGTACCCACGGTCTCCTTTATCAGCTGCAAAGGAAAAAGTGAGTGAGAAAGAACAGTGCGGATCCTACAAGTGGTTATAAGTCAAAATACGAGACAGAGATATACAATGTTGTTTAAAAACCCTCTGGAGTTTGACTGCTCATTGGTAAATACACTGAGTGTGTTTATTTATGGAGCATCTTGTCCTTATGTTTGGCTGTTCTCACCTGACAGTGTGGCTGTGAGGAGGAGCATGTTTGCAGCGCTGCATTTTTAAAACCTGTGTAGCAATCCGTACCAGTACATACTCCATTATGGCATTTCTTTCCCTGAAAAAAACAACAAAGACACAATTATGGCACCAGACCTGGCTTAAACTGTTTGGCAAACTGTCATATTGTTTTGTAGTGCATTCAAATATTTGTTTTTAAGTCACGACTGTCTGAGACAAGGAACTGAACTGAATTGAGTGATACACACAACTCTATAACCTTCTGCTCACACATATGCATCCAGTTGCATTACAGCACACACTCACACATGTAGCCTTTTGTCCTTACATTGTTTACTGTCGTTTGTGGATGGGTGGCAGTCGTTGTAGGAGCTGGTGTGGTTGTTGTTGTAGTGGCATTTACTATGATCATGTAAGAAAAAGAAGAAAATGTTTTTAAAAATTGCAAACTTAAGACTAAAGGTCTACACCTGTAAACATGCAGTAAAGACTCAAAAGGTAACATTTAATCATTTGTCAGGACAATGGGAGGATAATAAAAAAATAAAACAATTAGGAGAGTCATGAAATGGGGAGGTTAAAGATGTCAAAGATGAGTTTGTTTACCTGTGGTTGTTATTATCATCATGGATGCAAAACTGCCATTGAGGCAGCCAGTAGAATTGCAGCAGTCCACAGAGCAGTTGATCTGAGACTTGTTGAAGCACCTACCAGCACAGGAGACGCTGCAGCTAACACTGTAGCCCATCTCCGTCTGTCTTATCAGCTGATATATTGCAGAATGACACATTATAAGACAGGTTTTAATTTCATTTGCCTTTTTTTCTATCTATAAATGTAATTGACCATAAGAATAAGATATGACAGTCCTTAAAATTTCTGGGACCTACTTCCAAAGTGTATGGAGAAGGGAAAAAAGTTTTATAAGGTAAAAATTCCTGCAACACTTGCAGTATGAAGAACAACCTTATTGTAAGACCAACACATTATTGATTGTGGCCTTCATCTCGGTCTGCTTCTAGCACCACAATGAGGTTGACATTTGTAGTTTAAACTCTAATAAAATTTGGTGGACCGGTACCTTTTTTCTTGTGCTACCCTCAGGTCAATTTTTAATTTGTCCAATACTTTTTAATGCATATGCCTTTTTTCTTTCTATAAATGTAACTGACAATTAAAATAAGTAATAAGTAATAATAGTATACTGAATTAGCAGACATTATGCAGAAGGTAGAAGTGTGAAGTAGCCTACATAGGCTATAAAAAATATTATTATCCCTTACTTTTAGTTACTTACAGATACCACTCCATCTTTTGAATAAACTTGTTCTCACACCCAAGACACAACACACTGGAGAGATTCATAGTTTAAGGTACTGGGGAAAGCCCTGTCGCGTCTTATTTCAACGCTAAACCTAGGTGTGTCAATGGATTTTAGTCGGAAAACCAAGATTGATTCTTCTGGCCATTGTTAGCAATACCAGCTGATAACAACGCATTATGTAGTATTTTACACATACAAACAGTATCCCCCCCCCCCCCCCCCTACCTGACAATAGGCACCAGCAGTAGGCCTACATGAAGTGGCATTCTGACTGGTGTACATTGTGTAGCAGTCTGAGTAGTTACAGATGAACGAGGGGCAGTTTATCTGTGTTTGAGAGGGATGAAAGTCACATGATGGCGATGAGAAGCTAAAGCAATGAAGATGAAAGAGTGATAAGGGAATTGTGCAAATTCAACAATACACTTATATCTAAAAAGGTGGACTTGCCATGCTCATTGAAGTAAGATTTGACATAGTGGTTCCATTCATACCAGGCAGGCCATCTGCGACAAAAAGATGACCCATGATTAAAGACAGGGAAATAACAATGCCAGACAGCGTGGTGGTGGAGGAAATGAAGCCTACCTATGGTAGTAGTGGTTGTGGGAGACTTGGTGGTGGTGGTACTTGCTGTGCCTCCAGAGCTGGTAGTGGTTGTGGGGGACTGGGTGGTGGTGGTACTTGCTGTGCCTCCAGAGCTGGTAGTGGTTGTGGGGGACTGGGTGGTGGTGGTACTTGCTGTGCCTCCAGAGCTGGTAGTGGTTGTGGGGGACTGGGTGGTGGTGGTACTTGCTGTGCCTCCAGAGCTGGTAGTGGTTGTGGGGGACTGGGTGGTGGTGGTACTTGCTGTGCCTCCAGAGCTGGTAGTGGTTGTGGGGGACTGGGTGGTGGTGGTACTTGCTGTGCCTCCAGAGCTGGTAGTGGTTGTGGGGGACTGGGTGGTGGTGGTACTTGCTGTGTCTCCAGAGGTGGTAGTGTTTGCTGGGGACTGGGTGGTGGTGGTACTTGCTGTGTCTCCAGAGGTGGTAGTGTTTGCGGGGGACTGGGTGGTGGTGTTACCTGCTGTGCCTCCAGAGGTGGTAGTGTTTGTGGGAGCCTGGGTGGCTGCCATGTTTTCAGAGGCCATTGTTGTGCTTGTCAATGTGGGGGGGGATTCTGTGGAGGAACCTTGGACTGATACAAATACTAATGGTAAAAGTATTCCTAAAAGGAGAAAGTGCAGGGTACCCGTGCTGCCTGCCATTTTGGGAAACAAAATAGGAAAATATGTATTTAGTTTATGGAAACCAGAACATGTGAAATTAATTGCAGTTATTTAGGCACAATATGAGGGAAATTGCATTTATATTGAATTGGTTTACCTAAAAATAAATACTGGAATCATCTCAGAAAATGACTATAAAGTAAAGTGTCACCTTGAAGTTATACAAAAATTGCTAATGTGATACTTTTGAGTGAACCGTTTTTGGCCATTGATGGATTGTGGCAGAATTTTTATCACAGAAATGTGTGGTCCCCAGAGGATAAAGTCTACTGACTTAGGTTATTCCATGGCATTTCCTCTAGCGTCACCATAAGGTTGACATTTTAGTTTTTTAAGTTAAATGTTTCAACACCGGTTGAATGGATTGTCATGAGACATGATGCAAATGTTACCCAAAGGAAGAATACTAATTCTTCAATATAATAATACAATTATACAAAAAGGGACCTATTACAAAGTGTATGAAGAATGGAAAAAAGTTTGATACAGGAAAAATTCCAGCAACACTTGCAGTATAAAGAACAACTTCATTGTAAGACCACACTTAACACTTTTTGGCTTGTGGACGTCTTCTGGGTCTGCTTCTAGCCCCACAATGAGGTTGACATTTGTGGTTTCAACTCAAAACTTTGGTAAACCCTTAATTTATCCTCTTGTGTCACCCTCAGGTCAAAATTTTAATTTGTCCAATATTTACATTTGCCTTTTTTTCTTTCTATAAATGTAATTGACTATTAGAATACAATATAACAGTATACTGCACAATTAGCCTACATTATGCAGGCCGTAGAAGTGTGAAGTATGTATAAAAATATTATTGTCCCTTACTTTTAGTAGTTACTTACAGAAACCACTCCATCTTTTGAATAAAGCCATTCTCATTTCCAATACATAACACACAGGAGAATGTCATAGTCCAACACACTGGGAGAAGCCCTGTTGTGTCTTATTTCAACGCTAAACCTAGGTGTGGGAAATGAACACAACATTCCCAGTAAGGAGGTGGTTCAAGTGGTTCGGCGGGCCAGAAACCAGAAGTTACATAATGTTACTTAATGTAAATCAATGTAATTTACTAGTTTTTTTAACAAGCTAAACCATATTTTTTTCCTAAACCTAACCAAGTTGTTTTGTTGCCAAAACATTCCTAAGTAGTTCTGGTGCCTAAACCTAACTAAATGTGACGTTTGACAACGGGAACTACTAGTTTTATCTTGCAAGTCTAATTTTTGCTTATTGTTGCTAACTTGACCGTGTAGCCCTACCCTACACATAGAAAAAGATACCCAGGGTGTTCAAAAGCAACACTAAGAGACATTTACCACGTGTCATGGGTTTAGCTTATGACCAATACCAGCTAAAATAATGACATTCCCATCAGCCTCAGCTGTAGAGAGTGCTAATTGGCAAATGTTAGCATGCTAACATGCTAAATTTCTACAAAGATCATGGTGAATATTATAACTGGTAAACATCAGCATTTTAACATTGTCACTGTAAACATGTTAGGATGTTGACATAAGTATAGGGGTGTACAGAGTGTCTGTAGATTATAAGTTGTATTTCCCACAGTGTTTCTTGTAAAAATTAAATAAATTAAGTTCAAGTATCAGAGGTGATGGCATCCACTCAAAGTGAAAATGCAAGATAAAGTGTGTGTTTGGTAAAGACTTATGAACATGAATGGAAAAAAGAAGCAAAAAATAAATATAAGCAGACAGAGTGTAAACATATGTAAGCATGCATGCTTGTTTGTGTGTGTGGCAACATGTGCAAAACTGTAACTATGCCAACATGTGTGTCATCTATTCATGAGAGAGCTACAGCATGACATCTTCACTTTTGGGACAGTGACAGCCGAGTCCCAGAGTTTCAATGGCTCAACCTGCATTTATTCCTTGACAAACATCAATTTCTAACTATGAGTTTCCATTATCTAATACAATATGTGGCCCATACACACAAAATTTTCTTAACAATAGTATATTGACTTAATTTGTTATACTTTGGATAGAAAACACCAATCAACAGGCATGTCACCAATCTGTCTGTTCTGGAGAGGGATCCCTCCTATGTGGGCTATTGAAATAAAATTTATATGACTTGAAAGACAAGGTTGGTGGAAAGAATAGGTTGACTGATTCTACAATGTACCTGCAACATGCACTCATACCTGTGTCTTTTATAAAAGTTGTGGAGGCCATTATCACATTGGCAGAAAGGGATGGAGCTCTTTGTCCAGCCAGGAATTAAGTAATATCAGTCAAACCCTGGTAAAGTGAAGGGTAAAACAGACAATTAACATCAATGAAACAGCTGACATTATGTTCCGCTGTTATTGTCCACAAAGGTTTACATAGATGATATGACAAATCTCTGTTTGCAGAATTAACTGAGCAATAAAAAACTTAAGTTGTGTGTTGATAAAAGATCTTTGTGATGGATACAATATGGGCACAATTCAACTGTTTACCCATGCTGACAGTTTCTCTGGATTACAGGTGTACTCATTCTTTGAAATGCACCTAAGTAGTTCTATTGATACGAGTGAGCTAAGCCATGCTGTGGTCTTCTCTTTTTACAATCCTCTAATTGTGTTTGTGAAACTGATCTCATAGTTGTTTGTTTGAGTAATAATACAATAGTTTTATAATGTGAGATTAAAAGATGCACTTAATCTGTTTTAACATTTTTAAACATTTCTCACATTATTGGCATCCAGAACCAAAGCTTTGTTTAGAACATTTTAAGTTTAAGCATAACAAGACATTTTCAGCAATGGTAACGCCCTTATAAGGTTTTTCTTCATAATATTACTTCTATGTAGTGCGCCACAAGTATAAGTGTCTCTGTTTGCAGTGGTTTATTAGTGAACGCAATTAAAATGTGTTTGTTCCTCAATGATTCCACTTGGGAGAAGTCCTAAGTGGCACAACTTGTTTTTCCCTCTTTTGAATCCCACTGCCTCCTGTGGGCTCCACACCCTGGAAACTGAGTGACAACATTGGCCATTTTAGCTTTGAGGTCAAAATGCAACTAAACAATACATTTAATTGGAAAAAGGGAAAATTAAATTTCTTAGAGGACACTCACTCCAGAGGAACTTGAAAAATTCACAAATTTATTGTTAGTGATAGGCTTATTGAAAACATATGTATAATCTATAAGTTAAAAATAACATTTGTAACAGAAACATCAAAACATAACCACAACTTATGCCTGCTGTTTCATTCACTGGCTACAATAGTAGCACTGTTGACCTGCATCCCTGACCCTGTGATTACCTGTGCACAAATATCCGAGCTCTATTTAGCTGAATTTTAATCACAGCCACACAATTTTATATTAATAATCTAAAATCAGTAATGTTTCTATAAGAGTCCACTCACCTGCAGTGCACTTTGAAGGTTTTTTCTGTCAGCTGTGGTTGAAGTGAATAAGCTCTCTTTCTCTCTCTGGTGTTCCCTTTCTCAATTGCTCTCTGTCACCTCCCCCTTCGCCTCCTGCCCAAAGCACTGCAGTTGCAACGTAATAAGTGGAAACTCTCACCTGTGCAGCTAGTAAGGAGGAGACTAAAGGCCCGCTGTTGCTGGGTGGGTCTAAAGATGCCCCATAAAAATTTTGTAATGATTTTAATAAAAGGACACTCTGGGCATGTCAAAACTAAAAGCACTTGTTTCAAAATGATTCCATTATGACTGGTTATGAGTTTTGATGTGGACCTGAATCTGACCAACCCAAGACAGATCAAATGGTTAATTTAAACACTGTAATTCAGTTAAGTTGTAATGAATTACAAAAAAAAATAAAAAATTACCTTTTCTACTACCTTAAGCTAGCAAAATATCATTTAGTACAACCTAATGAAGGTCAACTTAACATAACAGAAACTATTACATTACAACACATCCCAGTCCCACTGAAACTCTTCACCTAGGATCACAGGTGAGGAGTCAGTGCCCTGTGGGGTGATTGTATAGGAAACCTTCTGGTTTCTGTTCAACATAGTATGAAATCAGACCCTCTTTCTCTGTCAGCCATAAAGCCGCCTTAGACTACAATGACCTCTTTGTGGCCAAAAAAAGGTAGAATTCTTGGGCACGACACGAAAGGCATTTGCACAATTCAGGTGAAGTAGTTTTTCATTGCAGCTGACTGAAACACATGAAAGGAGTTTGAGAGTTATTTCTAAAATTGTGTAGGTGGTACAATCGGTCCAGCTTTATACTGTATTTGTATTGTCACATTCTTATTTATGGGGTTCTCTATAGGCAGAATATAAGCTGTTTAGGTATTAGAATACGCTACGGAACACAATAATTAAGTAAAGACTATGTATCCAAAATAATGTATAAAAATGCCTGCTGTGATATTCCATTAAAGGATTCCTTCACATTGAAAGAGTTATCAATGTATTCCTTTTGGTCATGCAGAGATCCCTCCATAATGTAAGTGATAGGGCTGCAAAAATTGATTCAGCTGAAGCTATGTAAGACCAAAACAAATGGGTATCTTTCCAAGTTGCAGCTTTTTAATACGAAAGTCCCTCTTTTTGTCTCCTGGACAGTGTTTCCTGTGTGAGTGGAGCAGTGGAGGGATCAACACAAAGAGGGAATTTTACATTAAAAAGACAAACAATTGAAATTAACCACTTTTAATGGAATTGTGTTAGGAAGGGATTTTTCACCGGCCAGTATGGACAGGAGAAACAGTTATCAATAAACCTTTCCTTTTGGTCAGTTTTTTAAATTTTACAGAAAAGATAAGAGAAAAAAACAAAACAAACAAGCATACGCTTCTATACATTCAGACCTTGTGCCCATGTTTTCCTTGGATTTATCTAGATCCAGATATGACAATGTCCATTTTCTGGGAAACGTCTTCCCCTTATTCCTCAGAACGAATGTTTTTCTATTGCACATCTCTTACTGTGTCCATCCATTGTTTAAGACTAGCAGGTTCCTTTTTACTATGTAGATCAGTAGATCAGCAGTTTCTGAAATACTCAGACCAGCCCGTCTGGCACCAGCCACCATGCCACGTTCAAAGTCACATAAATCCCCTTTCTTCCCCATTCTGATGCTCAGTTTGAACTTCAGCAAGTCCACTCGACCACATCTACATGCTTAAATGCAACAGGTGTTCCTAATAAAGTGGCCGGTGAGGATATGTGGGAATGGTTTCCATTTATGTGCCCACACATTCTCAAACACTGATGTTTGGTATGAAGTTGTTAATTTAACTAATAACTCTTTAAATGTACATATAGACATGTCAGTATTGCTTAAAGACAGACTTGAAAACATTTAAATGTAATGTCGCAATCAAAATTCCTTTAGAACTGGTACATCTCCAGTCTACCCCTATATATGTGCAACTTTTTCAAATTGAAAAACTTAATCAAATTGCAGATAGTCTTTCTTTTCCCAGGGAGAGATTGGTCTTCACAGCCTACACAGGTACGTACATGTACATGAAAAGCACAGATATACCCAACATACATGCACAATAAACATGTTGTATCACATTTACATGCATCAGTTTGTTTGTTTACAGTGATTAACATGAAATTTTATCTAGTGCTTCTATGGCAGATAAAATAAAATATTGGGCCCTCTTCTCTAAATTTCAATGAACAATAGTGCACCATACTCTGATAGAAAACTGCTTATATCTTTGTGTATCCCAAAGTCAAAACTTTTGTAGTAGTTTCTCTGTGTAAATCTCCTCATCATTGTATTCCAAAATGCCCTTTATACACTGACACATTTTTCTGCTATCAACATGTTGCAAACTTATAGTCAAATGTGTGACATAACCTCAATAACCGAGACATTTAACAATGTAGATATTGCCTGTAGGCTCACATTTCACTTGAATGTGCAGCTTTACTTTGAAACCAAAGACTCCTGTACTGTACAATCAGTGGGATAATCAACTAGAAAGAAATGCTGCCCCCTTTCACACTTGATTTGCTAAGAGCAAGACATTTGATGCGTGGCTGAACAAACATAATCCTTTTAAATAATCCTTTTTCTGACCAGAATTTACAGACAAAAGTAATATACACTGGTTTATGTATTAACAAGATCTAATTAACTCGCAGAGATTTTAAATGTGTGCCAGGCTATTCCATTGTTTCACTTAATCAAAACTTTCTATGATATCGGAAACCATATCATGAGGAATAAATGAGGATTTGCCTTGCCTGTAGGAACTGTCTTGGAAATACTGAACAAAGGACACAGTATCCATAGTGACATAACAACATTAGGCAACAGGGACCCTTTAGTGTAAGTACAGAACATACATAGGACAGTGACAGTTTCATGCTCCAGCACACTGGAATAGAAATAGAAACTTCTAACTTTCAGCTCAAATTTGAGCGTGTTAATATCAGCATCAGATGAGCACTGAACAAAAACAAGTTCCTTTGTCATATGCTATAGGAAAATTATGTTGAACAAATTCAAATAGAACTTAATTAATACATATATCATACTTAATTAAACTAAAATAAATAAAAAACTGCAAATCCTTTGTAGTCAATAACTGGTAGGGGTCTACAATCCAAAGACATCATCAGACACTTCCTCACTGGTGATGCTCTGCTCAGACTGCAGCCTTTTACACTTTCCACTGTTTAACTATCAAAAAACTCCTTGGTTCACTGCCGGATTATCAATCTCGTAAAACGGGCAACTGCCCAGAGGCTCCAGACTATTACTGGGTCCTTAAGCTGCAGAATCATTGTGTGGCAATTAGTTTCGGGTAATTTGATCTATTGATCATTTGTTTAATTAGCACTAAATAGTAACATGAGAGTTCCCATGTTTTAAATGGGCCTCAAGGTAAAATCTAGTTTTAAAGCCTTTATTGTTTCAGTTATCGTGTGCTTAGTGCTTCATCAAAGTACCACAAGCTAATTACAAATTATTCCACAATGAACAGAAGGGGACGCCCTATAGAATTAACAAGCCCTTCCTCGATTGCCTTGTCTGTATGTTTAGGATCATTCTCCAGCTGCATTGTCCTAAAATTGTGGCTATGAAAATAGGGCTTTGATTTATATGAGTCCAAAGATGCCAAATATGATATATTTCAGGGATATTTTTTAGATTCTGAATTGTCACCGGCCACATGAATTTTGTTTCTCTTCACATAGACATTTCCACCATAAATTGGTGCAGAAAATGTCTCTAGAATGCAGGAAATTAAGAGTTTAATGCTCAACATAGCCTATTTCATCAATGAACATATCTTATCAATAACATTGGAGTATCTTCTTGTCTTGTTCTCGTGACTCCTATAATGCCCATTATCACGTCTCGTGGACTTCAGGGTTTCATCACACCCCTAATCTGAGCCCTTAAATGTCTTTTCAACACAAAATGACGCCCTTGTTAAGAGGTGTTTTGTTTTTTTAATAATACACTAACATCGAGAAACATTTTGGCACCAGAAAAACAAAGCCATGAGTAAAAGAGTAGGATTATTTCCTGTCGCGGGAATCCGACGCTTGAGATTGTAGGCAGGGTGCAAACTACGGGGAAGCTCGCTCCTCTTAACAAGACAGTAGCTCCCCTGATGGATCATGCGTACAAATTACTTTCATGATCAGAGAGGCTGCGGTCAGTTCATCCTGACTGATCATCTCGGAGTGTCGGGAGATTCAACTAATCAATGACTTTATGTTGCTGCGCACAGCGTCCTTCTTAATGGGGACACGATTCACCTATTTCACCTCTCCCCCCATTAATCAGAAGGTTAAGTTAAGTAAGACCCACCCTATCCGCGGATTTAACTCTGCACATCACTAGAACGCACCTATGCAGGCACATCTTACCATTAGAATGATGTGCCCATTAAATAAAAGTTCAAGTAACGCAAAAATACTGTAAAGCATTACAATTCAGAGACAATAATATTATAACTAACTAATTTCAAATGACAGTAACTAGTAATCTAGAATGTATTAAATTTTGGAAGTAATTTGCCAAACACTGGAAATTTGTATAAACTGATACACAAGACAGCTACATTATTTCCTTCTGGAATAGTGCAACATGGAGTCTTTATAGCCTATTAGTTTTTTCCTAGCTTTTACAATGAGAGCAATTTCAATTCAACTCTAAGAATATCTAAGATTTAACCAATCTTACTAAGTTTTTTTAGAATAATAATGACTTCCTTTGAGTAACTCTTGAATATTGATCACAGTGTTTGTTTGCTCAAGTGTTTTTTTGTTTTTACATATTTATCATTTTCATTTTGATTGTATTTTGTCTTTCCTTTGTGGGAGACCTAAAGTATAAAAAGTCTAAAGTGAAACGTCCCTTGGGTTTTTATTTTTCCCTCAGTGTAAAAAACATTAATGAAGAGTTGTAACAAGCAAATAGAAAATATATATGATGTTGTCACACAACGGAAATGTAAAAGGAGTATTTAATCAAGTGGTAGAACACTTGTAAGTTTATAGCCTGGCCTCTTTATTTATTTATTTTTTTTAAATAAAAGCACATTTTTGTCCAACATTTTTTTGTATTACTTCTTCAGGTCTTACAGACAGCTATGCCAGTACACAGACAGAACAGATGGATGCTGACCCTGAGTTCCTCCTCCAACAGAGGTAACAGTTGCACTGCATGCAGAGGCTTATTCACATTGTTTATAGGTAAGGCTCAGTAGACCAAATTAAGCAGCCAGGATGCAACTGGACTGTGTAACTGAATGACTAAGAAGATTAGACAAGATTTACCTACCTAGCAGTCGTCAGCACCACTATTCACACAGACTAGGTACATAGCAACAGGTCAGTGAGCCTTGTGAGCCACATTAGCGTTCACCATGGACTAGTAGAGAGACCCATTGAGAAGAAATGGGAGCTACCATTTCCTTGGGACCTCACATTATTGGGATTGTTTCCTCTCATCCTACAGTTAAGCTCCTGGCAAAGGTCAGTGTCCAGCTCTGTCTATACAATTTCCGATAGTAAGCTTCAATCCATGGTTCAGTTTTTTACGTGTGTTTGTTTGTATATGAGGTCGCAGTATGGCCGCATTATCAATACACTGTAATGTTACAATCCAACATCATTTGAGCAGAGGTATTCACCCCATGAGCTTCAATAGATAAAACACATTAACAGTAATTCTTTCCCCATTCAGAAGACCACAATGTGAGGTGAACATGCTTCATCATGATGCCATATATCCTACAGACTGTGTTTACTTGGACATATAAGGGAATACTGTGCACCTGCAGGTTCCTTTGGGTGAGCGTATGTTCCGTGAAATTTGTCATTTGTTTTGCTATTTGGATATCTCGTCAATAACACTTATAAACCACATTTATTTGCATTGCAGATATGCCCATACAATGCAATACAATTCTTGCCAAGGGAACAACATGTTACAGAGGACACAAGCCGCCAGCATAGACAACTTGTGGGTAAGGATCTTATACAATCAATGACACAAATTGCCTAATGAAATCTTTACTTTCAATTGAAAATACTTTACTTAGCTGGCTTAAATCTTTACAGTGAGGCTGGTCTGTTCAAGTTTCATGAGCCTTACATGTGCAATGATCAGTTTGTTTTGGGGGAAATATATTACAGATGACCTTCCAGTAGCCATCGAAAGGAACTGTCATTATGGAATACAAGTCTACCTATCACACCTAGCAGGGTTAAATGTAAACCAGCAACAAGTTGCATTGTCTTCCCTAGTTTCTGTAGCCAAAAGCATCCTTCTGTAAATGTACTTTACATCTCCTCAGTACATGGATAAATAGGGATATGGTCTGATGACCTGATTTGACTTAATTTGTCAGGTTCTGAAAGTAAGGGGATTGGAGCCATACCAGGTAGCCCAGACCGTACAACTGCCCTTCATAAAAGACTAACCAAAACCGAGAAAGACATACTGTCACTCAAGACCAGGATCGCCTGTGAGAGAGCATCATGGGAGAGGAGATTTGCAGAACTGCAAAGAAAACAGGAAGAGCTACATAATCAGGTGTGCTTGTGTATGTGTGTGTCGGTGGGGACTGAATACATGCTAACCCATGGGGACTTGTGTCACCGTAGTGACCAAAATTCAGGTCCCCACAGTCGAAGACTACTATTTGATGGTAAAGACTTGTTTTTAGTGTTCTGGTTTTGGTTAAGGTGCTAGGGAATGCATTTATGAGGTGTCCCCTTGGGGACAGTAAAACAAATGTATGTGTGTGGTTGAATTTGTGTGTATGACTTTGCTAATAATAATTTTATAACATTTTACTTAGCTTGCCTCCCAGGCTGGAGCGTTGGTGAAAGAGGACACATATGATGACCAGGGAGAGACAGGAGTGGACAATGGAGAAGTACTTGAGAAGTGTTCAAGTAAATAACAGTAACACTGAATTCATTCAGAAGTTTTTATACATGTATGGTTTTGAATTAAATACTGATGTCAGTGGCTACTCTTATGAACAGGTGGTCTCTCAAGAATGATACGCAAAGGGTTAAAGGGGTCATCAAGAGAAGAAACATATACAAGCAGTTTGTCAGGCAGCCAGTTATCCTCATCATTTGCACTGAGCTCAAGACCTGGCTCCTCCTCATCTTCAGCCACCAGGTACAGCCAGTGTTGGAAGAAGTACTCAAATATTTATCAAAAAAAGCAGCAATGAGGGGATTGTGTGCCTTGGTTAGGAGTGGCCATTATCTTCCTGGAGTCTTCCCAGGTTGCCTGATGACTGTTCCCAGGCAGGAAATTAGTACCACCATATGTAAATTGACGTTTTTAGGCCTTTAGTTTTTGTGTGGCTTAAACAAAGGAGATACCGTGCAAATTAGTGAGCTGTATCCACCAGATAGGTGGATGAATTTTTCTAACTAAAGACAGCTCAAGGCTAGCTGTTTCTCGTCTTTGTGCTAAGCTTAGCTAACTGGGTGGCTAGTTGTAGCTTCACATTTGCTGCATAGATGTGAAAGTAGTATTACTTTCTAACTCTCTGTAAATAAGCTTACTTCCCAAAAGTACTTACAAGAACCCCCCCCACATATTATATAAATATCACTGATGTTGCTAAAGCTGTAGATAGAACTTATCATAGTCATCTCTATCTTTATTGTATTAGTCACTGAACCATCTTTTCCTCCAGTGTGAGGTCACGGAGGACGTCCCAAGGGCCTCACCGGGTTTTTGTTCCTCACTCCCCCATGGACCTTGAACTGGGTCACCGGGTCAGGATCATGCTGCCGTATGGACGGATCAGCACAGGAACTATTCGTTTCCTTGGCCACCTGCAGGGGGAGGCAGATCTCCACCTTGGGGTGGAGCTGCAGACACCTGATCATGGGCTGCATGATGGCAGCCACAAGGGATACCACTACTTTGAATGGTAACTGATCTCATTTTCTTACTGTGTGAACACACGCAACATGTAGCTCTTAATGTGTCTCAGTGTGTGCAACCTGACATTCAGTGCTGCATTGGGATTTATTGTGTCCACCAATGTGTAACTCAGCACTGGGAACATTTCACTACTTTTTGAAAAGACAGTTCAAATGCTTCCTCCAAACCCTATATTATTGTGTGACCTTGTAATGCTCTAGCAGCAAAATCTGTTATTAAAATAAGATTCCCAAATCCTAACCACATAAAATTACATTAAAGTGTGTCTGAATGCATCACACTGCAGTCCTTATGTATTTTAACAGCCTAACAATGCCTCCAGACATACTGCCTTATGGCTGAGCCTAATATGCAAATCTCAGGTCTGAGGTAAACTTGGCAGGCATTTACGTGAACTTGCTTGCACCAATGACGCATTTGACTCACTGTTGTTGGAAACGGGTTTCCTTCTAGCCTTGTCTAGTAAAATACAATAAACACATAGACTACTGTATCCTACACATGGGTAAACCATGTGGACATACTTGAAACTACTTCAATGTGCTATTTCTTTTATGTTGATTTACCTCATGAGTTTAGTCCATTAACTCAAGGAAGATTTGATTCTGAATGAACTTCCCCATCATTTTAACGTTTTGTTATTTCTGTTTCTGTCCTTTGCAGCAAGCCCGGCTATGGTGCCTTTGTACCATTCCACAAACTACTGATGGCCTGGGAATGACACTATTATGTAAAGCTTCAAATTCAATCAAATCAAGTTCATTGTCACATCCACAGTCATACACAGTACAACACCTTCTTCAAAGCATTGGCACTAACAGGATAATTACCCTAACATATATGTTTATGATGATCCCGAAAAGATGCATGGAAAGACAGCCAGATGAATGCAGAACAGTAGTTAAGGCCATGGATTTAGACCTTTTTATAATGAGATACATCTCTGAATCAAAGTACATACATAAAAGGTATGTTTGTCATGTGTGTTTTGTCTGTTATTCACAATAAAAATACCATTTCATCAAATAATTGTGTGAGTTTCGGCAGACAGTAATGTTAGAGGTGCACAAAGTTGCTGTTCTCTTCTTGAGTTCGTTGCTGTACTAGTCCCAAAACAAGCACAAAAATTGTCTTAGTCTTACAGAGAAATTGTGAATTTCAAGAACATGGCTTAGCTAAAATATTTCAAGAAGCCAACCATAGCTCTGAGCACTGTTAACTGTTTTCTTTCTTGCACTGAGCTAAACTGCTAACATGCTTACAATGATAATGCTAGCATGGTAATGTTTTGCAGGTATAATATTTACCATGTTCACCTTATTAGTTGAAGTTACCATGCCAACATCAGCTGAGACAGGTGGCAATGTTATTATTTTAGCAGGCATTCGGTCATAAGCAAAAGCAGTCAGGGGATCGAAAAGATTACATTTCCTTGTCTGGGGACGATGAATGTGTTTACCAAATTTCACAGCAATCCATCCAATAGTTATTGTTTTAAAAGTCAACCTCATGGTGTTGCTATATCTAAATTCAGGGGCACCATGTGTGTCTGCACAAAATCCATCAAATAGCTATACTTCAGTCTGCACCAAAGTGGTGGCCGACTGACCAAACAACTAACATTGTCATCCGTGGGTCAGTTAAAGCATCTTTATAGAAAATTAAGCTATTATTCAACAGTAACTCCAGACTAGCCAAAAACTGTTTTCAATTGACATAAGTCTGTCACATGAATACACACTTCTTATTTGTTCAAGCTTGCAGCACAAGCTGCAGAGTAGAACATTTCTTGGTATGTAAAACCATTGGGCTCGCCCAAATTTTTAAGAAAAAAGGTTGTAGCAGATAAGTCTGTGCACAGGAGACACACCTGTGAAATTTAGTTGAGTAGGAATTTTAGGCAATACGTTGTGATGTAAGCATGAGTGAGTGCCAAGTTATTTAGTTCCTGTTAAACCTTGGATGCATATTTCAGATAGATGCATTAGCTAAGCGCAAGAAAGAACGATAACCTTACATTTAAGTCCAAATGACACACATAATATCTAACCTTTTTATACACATGCTTACTATAAATGTATATTACAATATACCTTTACAAAGTGATTTTCTAAGAGAACATAATCTGCATTTTCATGAGAACTAAACTTCACTTTTTTTTTTGCCATTTTTCAATCACACAGTAACCCAAATACTTGTGTAATGTTACAGTTGTTCTAAGAATGTTTCATTAATGCCGATTTACAGGAAAAGGGTGGAGACACACCAGCAAATTCCTTTCACTAGTGTCAAGTTTTTTTTCAGTTCCCTAGTAAGATCACCACTTATTGTAAGTCCTGTGTGTCGAAATATATTGTAGCAACACCTCACAGAGATAATAGTGAACAGCAAGCTGTTCTGGTGAACTGCAGTGAAAGTAAAAGAAAAATTAATACTTTGTACTGCCATTCTGTATTGCATGAGAACTTATTTTTGGACAAAGATTAAAATACATCACAATTGACACAATATGTAGTCACAACTCTAGAAACACAATCATAAATATTTTTGGTCAAGGGGCACTTTTCATCCAAAATATGGATGACAAGGTCACATTTGACTATAATGTCATACAAATACATATAACTTATAAATAGGAAGTCAAATTGCACTACAATGCACATTACACAGTGTTAACACGTCATGTAAGTTCATCAGAGGAATCATCAGAAAATCTCTCTCTGTGCCTTCAAGTTGAGGATCTCTGCAGCCAGTTTCTCTGCATCCATCAGATGTGGAAACATTTCCATGACTGTATCCACCTGATGCGGATTGAAGATGGCTTGGAGTTTCGTGCGGAGTTCCAACCTTTGTGAGTCAAATGCAGCAGAGGATGACTGCTGTTGGCCCCAGGAATGGTACTGATGGCCTTTGCTAGAGCAACAAGAGTTGTGTGAGTGTGAGTAATGGACCGAAGACGGGAGACCACATGATGTCCTGGCTTGGGGGAGCCCCAGAAAGGGATCTGACCAGTAATTTTGCTGATGATGTGGGGCTCCGCTGTAATGGAGATGGCTGGGGAGGCTGTGTTGGTGTGGCACACCAGGCGGGAACATGTGAGGGGGGTGGGTGTCATATTTGGGTTGACGCTTGGAGTTCAGTTTTCCATGATGTTGATGATGATGGTAACAGCAGGACTGGCTGTTGTTATTTTTCTCCGAATGCACTGAGGCATGTCTGGGTCCAGTGAGACCACTTTCCAGGGAACTGAGCCTATGGGAGTTGCTGAGGCAATGCGAAAAGTCAGAGTAGTGACTCTCATAAGAGCCAAGGCCAGAATCCAGGTACTCATGAGAGATGTTGGCATAGTAATGACTGGGCATCGAGTGCAGCCCAGGCCACTCTTTCTGACATTGGCCTCCTGTTACAGAACGGGACATATGATTCAGACTTTTTCTGGGATCCTCCCAGTACAGCAGTGTATTTTCACTAACCTGACCGGGATGTGAAGAACTTTGCTGGTCTCTAGTGTACTCAGAGTCATGAGGATCAGCTTGAAGCTGTCTGGGTGGTAATGTGGCATTTCTCTCTTCTTTTAAAGTGGAAATTTGGGCTTTCTCTCGCAGTTCATCAGCCAAGGATAGGTAGGACTGGTTTGCCCGCTCTGGGTGGTAGAACTTACATTTGATGCCGTAAGTGCACTTTTTGTCTGAGGAAAACCAAATTGGATACACACACAAAAGGTTATAGGTCATGTCATTTGAGAACGACATTCCTTCCGTGTCCGAAACCACTAAAAGAATGAAAAGTCTAACAGTACACAGTGAGAAAATACTGTATATTGCAGCAGAAGGGTTCCTCTTCCTGAACTCTGTGCTAATCATATTATCTTACCATAGGGGCAGAGCTGTCTCTTTTGCTCCGTAGGCAGGGGCTTTTTCCTAAGGAAGTTGTCTAGACTGGGGCCATGGCGACCCAGTGGGTCATCTGGGGGCATGAACCTGAACCAAAAAAAACAAAACAAAACAGAAGTGACTTATCACTGATGTCTTCATCTACATGTGACAAATCAGCTGGGTGCAACATAATTGTGTTTCCCTGATTACACCATCACAATGCAATATGCCTTCAGGAACAACATTAACATTAAACAGGAAAAATGTGAAACCTGCTCAGGCCCAGCTAGAAGAACAGGCTGACTGCTTACTTGTCATTCACAAAGGAGTACATGAGGAGTCTCTCCTCGATGCATTTCTTCCACTCAGGTCTTTCTCCTTGAAGGTCACGGTAGGTGTCATTGGATACGATCACGCCGTCTGACTCATATGCCAACTTGACGATAAAGCGGTCATCATAGCAAACCACTCGCTTACCCCCAACACGGCGTGATGGAGTGAAGACCACTATTTTCTGTTTTTCAAGCTCCAACAGGATGTGTTGATCTGAAATCGCAAACAATCATTAGTCAGGTTTCTGTCAAAGTTTTTCATTGTATAAACGTTCATAGCTTTGTTATGGAACATGACAGAGATTTGTCTTTATCCACAACCGCATGTTAAGATATAAAAACCACAGTGCACCAGCAATCAATCACAGAACACAAAAGACATCAGAAAAGCTATTAAATCACCTGCACAAACATCATAACAATCTCTATGTACATTATATCATATTACTCTACCTGCGAGGTGAGTGAAATATAAGAGAATACACACAACTGAAATTAAATGAGCCTGGACCAGGTTACATAAAAGCTAGATGGTTGTCTGACTGAGCTACTGATTTACATACACATACACTCAGACACACTTTTCTAACTTCTCACTGTCAATGATTGTCAGCAGTTAACCACAAGGTTTACTGCAAGTAAACTAGGTGTGGAAGAAAAAACACAGCTGGACTTCCTGATGGGGCTTTCCCATGAACAGGCTAATTTTTACTTCCTTGTTCCCAGATTGAAAATAGAACCTCTGGATTGCTCCACCCAGGCTCCACAGTTACTAAATCATGACAGCCACAAGGTGATGACGAATCAGTTTAAACAGATGGTAAGTCAGAACTGAAGGGGCCTCTTGGATGAGAGGTGAAACATCCTCGGGTCTCTTCAACCTAGTCCAGTTGCCCTTGATTTTAATCTTCCTTGGACAACTATGACCTGGATGATTGAGAGCATTCACAGAAATCACAGATACAAGAATATGCATATCTACAGCTACAGTGTTAGAGAAGATTAATCAAATTCAAATTTCTTGGTAAAAGAAAAGCTCTATAGAGAAAGAAATCTCAGTGATTTAATTGAACTTCATGGGACAAAGCAAAAAACACTGATCCCTGGCTAATAAAGGAAGAGAGGAAAATATGCTTGATCGCTTTCTACCAACACTCCTACCAACACCTCTCAAGCCCACTAATTAACATGTTATATCTTGTTTGTATAATCTAACAAATAGTGTAAAATGACAATTCATTTTCATGAGGGCTAATCCTTTGCCGGTACCAGTTGCCAGCAGGTACTCCGGGAAGTTATTGCTCCCAGTCAAGAAATAGAGAAAGGAGACAACCCCTTGTAAAACAGCAGTTGTTTTTACACTTCGGTTTTTGTACAGATTAAATAGATAGATTAATAGATAGAATGTGTTAATTGGTGAGCATAGAGGTGCCGGTAGGTGAATTTTGTTACAGTTAAGTCGTAGCAGTCCAGTCCAGCTCATCAATGCTGGTTTGTCCTACCTATGTGACGTACTGTACACTAGGAAAGTGCAGAGATAATCTGTTCTTTCAAACGATGGTTATCTGATAGCTCAAACATAAATAATAGGCTGCACAGCTCTTAACCTTATGTGCAGTGCTTGTATACGCTAGTTTTGTACAGAACTGAACTGAGCTGAACATGATAGCTTGGACTAGATTGAAACAGATTGAATGTACAACTAAATAAAGTTCTTTGAAGTGATCTTAACAGATTCAAATCAGCAAAGTGATTCATCATTACCGCCTCTAGTATCTACTGTATGTTAATGGTGTGAAGGTAACTTAAAAAAGTTAACTAGTTAGCCTGGCTTACCTGGTGGCCACTTGACTTTGTGACTGCAAGGGTCAATAATAACTAAAAAAAAGGTCAATGTCATTTATATTTGAACCAGACCCCCTTTTAAATGGGGCTGTTAGGGTCTACTTGCTTATGGTTTAGCCAGTGGGATTGTTTCTACATTGACCGAGAAGTGTCTGTGTGTCTACACTACCTCCAATCTGTTTGATGAAAACCATCTGTCTGCTTGGTTGTACATTTCTTATCCTCACCTGTTATGGGGGTATCAGGTCTGGGCTGCTCTTTGCGCCAAGTGGGAACAAACACAGTAATAGTATTGTGACCTCTGTCCAGAAAGAAGTCACATGCCAGCTGGATTCCTCGGCATGAGAACACTTCTTTGTTGCCATGACTGTAAAAACAAGAACATAATAGTACAGGAGTTCAAATAGTCTGTCTTAGAACATTTCCTTTGAGTGAATCTACCCTGGGGCTATTACTTACTGTGAATTGAATACATTACACTTCATATCTATTTAGAGGAGGAGATTGTGAGGTGTGTGCCTAAAATTTGCATATTGTAGCAGTGACTTTTACAAAAATGCAGGGAGGGTGGTGAACACCCTTTACAACACCCACTTTAGTTGTTAATTGTATGTTTTTGTGTATAGCAAAGGTTCTACAGTTCAAAGTAGCAAAACATAACATCTTTGAAAATTAGTGGATGGTCAATGAATACAGAAAATAACAATAACAACAATAATGTAGATTACCTCATGGCCACATTGCTGCCGTCGATAACGATTGGCCTCAATTCTGTGTGTGCAGTATGTTGTGGTGTGATTTTGCAGGGTCCAAGTTCCCAACTGGAAGGCAGCAGAGGATCCTTTTGGCCTACGCTCTTCTCATCGCAGTCAGAACTGGACAGGCAGGGTGCAGTACAGGTCCTGCTCCGGACAAGCTCTCCCAGCACCGCGTTGGTGTCTGTGCTTAGGCTCAACTTCCTCAGAGCAGCCTTCACCTCTGCTGAGGAGTAACCCAGTTTCCTGAAGAAGTCTATTCTGAGCAGGAGGTCCTCACTGTCTGGTTCGAGCACTGTCAGGTTTGAGCTCTGGCTGAAAATTGCCTGATCCATCCTGGAGCATCTGTGTCACACAGCCCCAGGGTGGTATTCATCGACTGACTGAAGGAAAATTACATTTAATTAAGAATGTTCTGACGTGATTAATTGATTAATAAAATAAATGGCAGATTAACCTGTAATGAAAATATTCATTACGGACCAATTGCCTTAATTTTTAGTACTCTCATAAATTATATTTACCTGTAATTTAATTTCTATTGTCACGTTATTGTAATATGGTGAATCTGATAAAGCTACAAATAGGCATTAGAAAATGTCCCTTAATGTAAACGTCTGTATGTTGTAACTGTCAACAGCGTTGCTTTACCCTGACAGTAGGTAGTTTGCAGGTCTACTCAGCTTTCCTGTCGGCCTCCGTTAAATAAAGAGAGCAGAACATAAGAAGAACAAACGCACTGTGGGCCTCTACACGTTTTGCTACTCGTATGAACATATAAAAGACTAATTAACGTCCCTCTACTTCATAAGACACAACGAGTGTGTAGATCTACGCTACACAGGTGACAAAGTTTCCAACGGGACATTTCCACTGCTAACAGGCAGGTTAGGCAACAGCCCATTTCTCCTCAAAATATCTCTGAAAAGGCAAACCTACGACTTACCTTCACTGTGTGTAACTCTCTCCGTGTTCCATTTGTCAGAAGAAGTCACTTATAACTCTTGTTAATGTTTCGAAAATACAGTAACTTTGACACGCTTCGGTTTTCACAGCACCTCACCTCCCACTTGGAAAATGGTTTCTTCCCTTCTTCTCTTCCTCATGACGAAGGCATGCTGAGCCTTCCAAAGATTTGCATATATCATAGATAAGATACGGTGTTTTTCCTGTGGCTGTCAGTGAGTCACGATGTTGTACACAGCTTTTGTACAGTGTGTGTGTGTGTGTGTGTGTGTGTGTGTGTGTGCGTGCATATTCTTTGCTCTTACTGTTGTCCCTTAAGGCAGTTTACAGAATACAGTGACATTAAAAACAATTGCAGGAAATTGCAATTGCAAAAATTATTGCAGAAAGTAAAATGCAGGTAAAGCTAATGTCTTTGTGTGTTGAATGTAGTAGTAATGGCAGTAATTTGTAAATGACCTTACTCTGTGTTTTAGAAATTCTTATATATTTTGAGGTAACTTGATGTAATTTTTACTGGTTGGTTTTAAAGGTTCTCTGCATTTTCACAAACGTTTTGTTGTTGTTGACACTCCAACTAGAAGATTCATGTGAGGAACAATTCATTAGTTTGGGGCGAAATATAAAATTGATGATGGTTGAAGTAAAGCCAGAGGCTTGAGACTGGAACAATGCCTCTGTCATTTTTTTTTTTTTTTGTGGCGTAACCATACCCTTTGTGTTTAATATCAGTGGATCTCCTCCCCTCCTTTTTACATTATAAATGAAACAGAATCACATCGGGGACAATACGCCCCCTAGTGGTGTGGGGCAAAATAACTAAAGTACCCACACCTATGAATTTTTCTATGCAGTCTGACTTTTGTTCATGTGTAAAAGTGAATCAAAGACACAGATACCACGCTCTCTGAACGAAAAAAATACGAGGATATAATAATATTATATTGTGTTTCCATTAAAGGAAGTGAAATCAACTCATACTCTGATAAAGCTACTAGCTTATTTGCTATTAGAACAAAACCTGCTTATACAATTAGCATTCCGATTTTTAAAAAATGTAGTGAAGATTAGTAAACCATCATTTAGTCATATAGCTACCCATGTAGAAATGGGGACAGAATTGAAATTATGTTTTGATTTGTTTGAGACTGTATTGGAAAGAAACTCAAGTACTGAAGTACAATTTTATGTTGCTTTATGCTTCAATTCCATTACATTTCCGACAGAAATATTGTACTTGTCACTCACTGCATTTATTTGACTTACTTTGCCGTTCAGATATTATTTCATACACAAAACCTATGATCAACCTATGAACAAATAAAATATGATGTATTTTTATCACACTACAATATACACAATAGTTTAAACAAACCAAACCTTGACAATCTACAACATTAAAATTCTGCTTACACATTAATTATTGGGGCAACATCATACTGTACACACTGAAATCACATTCAAACATGTCGGGTCTTTTCAGTTGGGGGCGTCTTCACCCTTTTTACCCTGTTCATTATTGTGTATTACTGTAATAATAACCGCACACATTGCAGCTACTGTTTACATTGACAGCTCATGTCTGCTTGTGCTATAATTTGGCCACTAGATGTCACCTTTACTCCATGTTATCCCGCTATATAGCTCTCACGAGGGAGATAATGGAAGATGTTGGTCTGCAAATGGTTGTGTGGCTTTAGTGGGGTGGTAAAGTTGTTAAGTTCTGTGTAGTGTGTGTGTGTGTGTGTGTGTGTGTGTGTGTATGTGCGCGTTTGTAAACAACCCTTTGTGTACAGGGTTAATGGCACGGTCGAGTTGGGATCACACTGCGTGTAGCTGGTTAATGGCATATACACAGCTGAGTTCCGGAGAGTGGAGAAAGTAATCAGGTCCAGTTGCCAGGCGGTTGCTTCCTCTAAGGGCCCACACCACTGGTCCCAGGTGTCTGCAAGGCCTGATATTACTGCAGGGCAATGAGCTGCAGCCAGCAACGATGAGTTGGGGTGAACACGCACACACACATTGAAGCTCAGTCTGAAAGAAAAGAAACCGAGAGCACACACATATATTCACACCTTTGTATAAGTCAGTTATACATGACTTTATATGTGGGAGAGTTTCCAAGTGCATTTTGAAGAAATATCAGTTGTATCACACTTGGCATGATGGACTGTTATGTAGTATTTTATTGAATGCAACCTGTAAATGCTCCATTTAGCCTACAGTTGTCTGTGGTTGAGTGCATTGTTTTGTAATTTATGGCTAGATTATGTTGGAAGGCATCATTGGCATCCAGAAAGCTATTGTTCAGTAATGCTTGAACCTTGTTGAGAATCCAAGCGCCCAAGATTTGATGAGATTAGTGCAGATTGGGTATTGTGAACATCAAACGCTTACTTCCCTAACATCTTGGCTGGAGGCATCACTGTGCTCAAAGGCATATCTTTTTCTTCCAGGCAGGTGTAGTTTGGCAAGGCTTGTTAAACCTTAGACAGTTGATCAAATATTCATCCAGGCTCATTGTGCTGCTGAGAGCTTTTGGATGTGGTTAGGATAGTGCCGTGCTGATAAAACCAGCTTTGTAGTGCCTCAGTGCTGGCCTCCCTTTGCTATTGCTTTCGTTGACTGCCCCGGTCAGCCGTCTGTCAGAAAAATTAATTTTTGTATGATTTCTTTAAAAAGAACTAAAAGAAAGAAAAGGCAGCCTTTAACTGGAGTAATCCATCTTGCACCATTGGTGTCAGAGTGATTCACGATTTCCAATTTAGCCATGGTTTGAATCCAAAGTAAATCAGGCAGGACGGCTCCACCCTTTGTGCAGCTGGACGACAAACCCTCAGTGACAAGAGCCTTCAAATGAACATATCCCCCACATTCATCTTATTCATTTATTACTTCAGACACCCCGCTACTTGTCCTACATAGATCAGCAAGCATAGACCTCCTGACATTGTGTGTGGGTGTAGACGAGCTAAAGCAGTAAAACTTGCTAGGTGGCCATAGCATTGATAGAAGATTGGATAAAAGAGCAATAGAATGGAGAGGGCCAAGGTTTTTGAGTCTGTGTTTAATTAGATTTGCTTTGATTAGTGACAACTGAATTCCCTGAGCAGGATATGAGCACAGAATTGCAATGTGGACTACTACTGCCTGCTGTTCATCTACCCACCGAGATGTACTCTGGAAGCATTTGTATTTATCTAGACATCAGTTACCCAAATTCTTTTTGGTTTTGGTTTGTCAACCTTCATACTGGCTGGCAATTAATCAAGGTGTATTTCTTACCTCTTTAATATGTAATTCTACTACACATATGCAGCCTTCCTTGTCATACTACCAAATGAAGGGGACTTAACAAAAGTAAATAAATATGATTGTTGCTCTTTAAAGTTGCTGTAATGACCTGGGCATTATATTCACTGAAAAAATTCTAAACGCAACACTTTTTTTTTGCCCCCATTCATCATGAGCTGAACTCAAAGATCTAAGACTTTCTCTATGTACACAAAAGACTTATTTCTCTCAACTTTGTTCACAAATGGTCAAAATCTGTGTTAGTGAGCACTTTTGCTTTGCTGAGATAATCCATCCACCTCACAGGTGTGGCATATCAAGATGCTGATCAGACAGCATGGATATTGCACAGGTGTGCCTTAGGCTGGCCACAATAAAAGGCTACTTGAAAATGTGCAGTTTCACTGTATTGTGGGGATCCGGGGGGGTCCGGAAACCAGTATCTGGTGAGATCACCATTTGCCTCACACAGTGCAACACATCTCCATCGCATACAGTTGATCAGGTTGTTGATTGTGGCCTGTGGAATGTTGGTCCACTCCTCTTCATTGGTTGTGCGAAGTTGCAGTCAGGTCGAGAGCCCGATGAAGACGACGAGCATGCAGATGAGCTTCCCTGAGATAGTTCCTGACAGTTTGTGCAGAAATTCTTTGGTTATGCAAACCGATTATTGCAGCAGCTGTCCGGGTGGCTGGTCTCAGACGATCTTAGAGGTGAAGATGCTGGATGTGGAGGTCCTGGTCTGGTGTGGTTACACGTGGTCTGTGATTGTGAGGCCAGTTGGATGTACTCCCCAATTCTCTGAAACGTCAAATGAACATTCAGTTCACGGGCAACAGCTCTTGTGGACATTGCTGCACTCAGCATGCCAATTGCACGCTCCCTAAAAACTTGTGACATCTGTGGCATTGTGCTGTGTGATGGAACTGCACATTTTCGAGTGGCCTTTTATTGTGGCTAGCCTAAGGCACACCTGTGTAATACCCATGCTGTCTGATCAGCAGCTTGATATGCCACACCTGTGTGGTGCTCACTAACACAGATTTTGACAGATTTGTGAATGATGATTGAGAGAAATAGGCCTTTTGTGTGCATAGATAAAGTCTTAGATCTTTGAGTTCAGCTCATGATGAATGGGGGCAAAAACAAAAGTTTTATATTTTGTTCAGTGTAGCGTCACATATCTTAACAGTAACATTACTTGGCTATGCACAGGACTGTTTAGCTCATGATCAATGTCATATACTGATGTTATTTATTGAGGTTTATTGTGACCATTGCATGGTTAACGTGACCGTAGTTCTCAGCCAATGCTAAACTGATGATAGTAATGTAATGGTCCACACCGACACGCAGCCTTTGCATCTACCTCTGATTTGGCCTCAAACACACACAACTCAAAGCTCCTTCTTCACTGTGCTTTCTTTGTTTGCAAAACATGATCATGCTCCTGCACACTGAACATACGGTGCTGATCACAGAAAAAGACACACATTCTTTCAGAAACATACACATTCTCTCATTATCACACACACACGCACCTACACACACTTCTTTGTCCTTTAGTTTAGTGCATTTAAGTTAGATTTCATCTTGTGTGTTTTCCTTTTGTTTATCTGTTAAATGCATGTGGTTATAGCCTACATGCTGGTATTAGTAATAATAATAATTACTATATTATATATAGTAATTGCTATATACTATATATATATATACTATATATATTATAATTATTTAATGTAACTATTAATACCATTTAATCCCATTCCTATCTATTTTTGTTTGCACAAATGAAATAATCACTGTTAGTGTTTTCTTTTTGAGAAAGAAAAAGAAATTTATGTAATTTGGGTGAACTGAGCTTTTAACTGTCCAACAACCATGCAAACACTTGCTGCTTTTCTTTTAAATAAATGTGGTTCAACCAGCCATAGATCATTTAAGGAAAATTGTGTATAGGTGCACTGGATCCCAGTGCAGCTCCAGCCTTTGCAGGTGTAACCTCAGCATGAAGCCGCGGCCTCGTCCAAGAGCACCAACAATGTTCTGATTAATTGTTCCTGTCAGCCCAGGTCATTTAGGGCTACCTGTTATTCTGCATATTACTCATATCTGCCCCAGCAAAGGCAAACACTCGCAGCTATGCATGAGGATGTGCCGGTACAAGTACACATGGTCGCTAGCACACACAAAGACACACAAACAAAACCGCTTCCAATGCCCAGCCTCATGTGTGATAGCAATTCATGCTCAGGAAGCCAGGCAACGCTCCAAGGTATTCATTACTATTGATGTCAGAATCCACAACAAGAAGTGATGGCTGAACCTCCTGCAGTCTGTACTGTTTAAAGCCGAGCTCCTCTCCCCCAGCTGTTGCTCTCTGTCTTCACTTGGGAGGGGAAACTGATGATTAATGCACTCTCTGCTGGGATCTCGGGGAAAGAACCTAGAGTTTCTGCTGAAGTGCTTCGCTCATATTATGGTGATTCAGTCACACAATATCTAGACTGTGGCGCAATGCTGAAAAATAACTGCATCATAATTGAAAATCACGATGGTCTCACATTCTGCCATGTGTGTTACTGTGCTGCTCAAGATAGATTAGGCCGATGCCTGTTTGCTCAGAGTATTATCTGGAATGAGCTGCTGTTTTTCAGTTCCAGCAACCAATTCAAGTTTCTGAACTTGTACCAGCCTTTATCAATCAAGAATGTTATTGCCTATAGGAACTAAGCAAAAAAATAATAATGCTTTCTATAGGAATTTTGTCAGAGAAGACCTTTCCATTCTGCTGAGTAAAAAAGGTCAAATCAAATCATTCTAATAGCTGTTCTGTCTTCTTGCATTCAGTGATTTTTAGTTAGTTTGATGTCTCTTGCCCTCAGGACCCCAGTTCTTTGCTGATGGTCCTCACTGTTGGTGTTTAACCTGTATACTGATAACACAGACTTGATTTGGCTTGGTGGTGCGGCTGAACGCTGGAGATACTGCTCATCTTGGTGAGGTCAGATACATAATAATAATTTCTGTGTTTTGCTTTGTGCACTTGAAAAGTAATACATGATAATTAAAGGAGCACTCCACCAATTTATTTTTTCAACTTTCATAAAGTTTGGGTCCTATAGGTGACAAGTAAAAAAAGAGATGGTCAAAATCAAAGACGCAGAAGCTGATATCTCTTGAATTTTAGTCCCCAGATTGGTTCAAGTTTCATTTGATCCACCCTGCATGGTAAATGTCTTTCAAATTCCATGCCTTCTGGCTTTCTGTTAAAAAACTGCAAAGCATTCCTTATGATGAGTAAACAGTCCTTCATGTGTAAAATCACTGGAGTGAAAAACAAGATTAACAAAACCACTGTGTGATGAACATGAAATTAGAAATAAACGACTTAGACTTAAATAGTTGGAGAACTTGATTTATTTTGAGGTTTGGTACACACAGACAGATGCAAGATTTCAAGACAAAGATTTAAACTGTTGTGCAGTATAACCAACATCTACCCTAAATCATAGACGGGTGACAAATTAAAGAAAAAACCTGAACAAAAGAGTGGAGAAACAGTCGCTTCCATACAGGGCATGAGGGGTCGGTGATTGGTTTGAGTATGAAAATAATAACACTCCTTCCCTGACCTGTTCAATGTGTTCCTTCTTCCATTATAAATGGGACTCAACCTTTGATAATAGCAAGACAAACACTGAAGAGGGAAATACAACCTTAGTGGTAAAAGGCTCAAGTGTGTTTAAGGGGTTTTGGGAAAATAAACAACAGCCATCAATTTCAACTGGGGGGAGATTTTTCTTTCTTTCTTATTTTTGTGCCAGTTTATACCCACAGGGTCATGGTGGGGTGCTGACAGCTCTTGTGCACCACTCTGTATGTGTGGGCATTAGTTTGCTGTCAGTAGCGCTACCATGGGGCGACTGTTGCCATTAGCTGTTAGATTTCTGATTCACACCCAGTGGGAGTGGGCTCTAAGGAGCCAAGCTGCCAACTGGCTGGGTTAAAGTACAGTAGGCCTTGTGCCCCTATTTTGTCCTCTCTGACTGAAGTGGATCTGCATTTATGCTTTATTTCCAGCCTTTGTGTCTCTGACCATTGACCAAAAGAAACTAGTGCTGTAACCAAGGGTGGACTGGGGCCGTTTTAATATGATTGGCTATGTCAATCAATCACACACTCACCATCAGAACATAATGAAATGAGACAGACATAATCCCTAGCCTGGTTATTTGTGCTTCAAAAATCAAAATAGATTTTAAATTACCCTCAAACTCAAGTTAATACTGAAAAGTTGAGTGAGAAAGAGGCAGGTGCAGCAAAGAGCCTCAAAATTACAGACTTTCCTTTTGGTTCTGCTGCTACTTTTACCGCCACCAGTGGAGACAGCAGTGAAGATGCCGGCGGTGCTGACATGGGTGAATGTGAGACAGGCAGCAGAGATGAGGGCAATAGCAAGACAGAGTCAAAGCCAGCACAGCCCCCCCAGAGCCCAGGCAAAGGTGATATTTTAAGACTGGTGATGCTATTTGAAAAGCTTGCTTTTTAGCTAACATCATACCAGTTGCAAATGAGGTAGCTAACAGTTACACAGGTATCAATGAGACATTAATATGTTGGCTTACTGTTTGATTAGCTCAGAGACTAACCACAACTTTGATCAGTCTCTTAATGAGTGAGTTTCTGCAGCGATAAACACAAAAGTGTACCAGTCACAAACTTGAGAGTTTGTGTATTATTCATTTCATCTATTTTTTGAGTGCAGACTGAAATTCTTGTTCATATCTTTTCAAATCCAATTTTTATTTAAATAGCATGTGGTGTTTGTTTTTTTTTGCTCTCTAGTGGTTGATATTGGGTGGGCAGTCTTGTTTTATTTCAGTCTATCTAGCCTGGCTCCAGCAAATTAGTAGGTCCAAATTTTATTGCATCAATGAATTTGCATCATTTAAATCACATATGCATGGTCTGGTCAGCCTCTAGGCTTGTATGTACACTATATTATATATTATTTATTTATTGTACTCAAGGGCTGGGCTGACGTGATCCCTTAACTTGAGGAGAATGAAGGAATAAAGGTCTCTAAAGATCCAGAGCCCCTTATAAATCCTTTTGTCCGCCCCTGGCTGGAACTAACGATTATTTTCATTATTAATGAATCTGCTCATTATTTGTTTGATTAATTGATGTTTGGTCCATAAAAAGTTAGAAAATAGAAATAGAAAATGTTGATCACTATTTTACAGGACCCAAGGTTTTCAAATGTCTTGTTGTGACCAACCGAACAACAGTCCAAGAACCCAACAGAGAAAAGCTGCAAACTCTCACATTTGAGAAGCTGGAATTTGCATATTTTCTCATTTCATACCTATTAGAATGACTTTATGATTAACTTGCAAATTTACAGGTTAACTATAAGAGAGACATAAAATATAAACATGTGAAGGACAAGTTGACATTGAGCAGTGCGGGGGGAGGGTGGGGGGTATAAATCAGACTTCCAGCATGGATGGATGGAAATCTATAAACAAGCTTGCAGTGTTGAATTGGTGATGTGGGAAATCTGGTCGTACTGTATATTATCCATCTTGTCATGATTAATGAAGTTCTTTGGAAATGACAACTGACTCTATAATAGCTCTATTAGAAACGCCCCCAAAAGATTGACACCGAGATAGAGCACCTAGCCCACCCTGTGGACCACTATCATACTTTTTACAACGTGTGCTTTGGGGGACATACTGTGTGATTTTGATGAGCTCTAAATCACTTACATTGTCCACTGAGGATAAGGCTTAAACCACTAAGAGAGAATGATGCTCCCTGTTTTCTTTTCGTCGGGTTATTTTCCAACAGTTTAAAGAGCTTTTAACCCCACACCAGGCTTTGTTTTCCTCTCCTCAGTGATGTGTAAAAATGTAATTCTTCCTTATCATGACCCAAACATGCAGCCATTCATCCAGCGGCTGCCAGTTTTTATTTGCTCGGCTTCAGTTCGCTTGTCAGGCTGATGCCATGAATACCTGAAATGGAATTTTGAGTGGTTAAACACAGGTAGTAATTCACAGTTTTTTTTTTCTAATGAAAATTATTATCATACAATATTATGCACATTATGTTGTTTTTAGCTCCAGGGGCTTAATAGGGTGATCATTTCTTGTCATTTCATTGCCAAGAACTTTAATAGAATTTTTGGATAATTGCAAAAATGCTAATGGAAATCAGAGCTTTTGGAATGTAAAATTGCAGAAAACAAAGACTATGAAGGCGGATGAATCACTAATAGTAATAGTATTGCTAATATCAATGAGAAAACAAAGAGAATTGCACATTAGTGTTTCCACGCAAGAAGCATTTATGACCCAGAAGACAGAGAGTAAATTGCATGAACATCAAGATAATAATTAGGAACGAATACGAAATAAATTAATATGATGATATGATGCTCAGTAAAGCAGAGTTAACAAAAAACAACCATGCTGGCGGTACAGATCTGCAACACATAAGCAGTCTCAATCTCCTGTATAGTGGGAGTGTGCGGTTGAAATAGAGAACGTTTCAATTACAGTATACATGGAAAGGGCATCTCTGCAGCAGAATTGATATGTCTTTCAAACAATGTCCAATTAAAAAGGGAGAATGCTGCCATTATTCTTTTATTAGAAAACCCATGCTTGAAACTGCATCGAAACATGCACATGCCCGGTTAAAGGTGAGAGTCCATCAGGCGTGAAATGAGTACAGCACACATAAAATAATTCATATTTCCCCATGGCCACCATAATTTAGTTTTGCAATTACATTGCATGTGTATGTGTGAGTGTTTGTGTTTACATGCCAGTGAAACATGCTAAATAGTCCCTTTATGATTGGTTCTATTTTTATGATTTTCAAAATTTTCTTTTGTTTCTAAATAGCTTTGAACTGGAGATAACAACATTTTGCAACATGGACCCTATTTTCCAATGTTTTTGTGTCTATGTGACTAATTGAGACAAGATTTTTTTTAATTGGTTCAGCACTGAACGAGCGTGCCGCAGTCAGCAGCAGCTAAACAGGCTTGCAATGTAATCCTTGCGGGCAATTGTGCCTGTGCCACTAACAGGCTGACATTGTTATTATGTCTGACAACATTATGGAAAGAATCCCTATAGAGATAGAACTTTTTTTAATAGAGTAAGATCCTTTTTGTTTAACCAGAACAAGTCACTATATCGCTCTCATCAAAGCCAAAAGACTGCCTTGACAAAAAACCTTTACCTCTCTGGTCTACCGGTGCCTTGATTAGTTAGTTTGTTTGTAGTTAGTAGGTATCAATGGAGTCTTGTGGCTTTGACAAAAATGATCTTACTCTCTGCAGGGATCCTTTCCATAATAGTTGTCAGGCACTTGTAATAACAATCTGAGCCTGTCAGTGGACGTACTTTGACTGAGCACAGTTGCGCAATACTGAACCAATTATAAAAAATGTTGTCCTAGTTCGTCTAATAGACACAAACATATTGGAAAATATAGGCTCCAGGTTGAAAAATACCAAACTTAGTCACATATTCAGAATGAACAATTTCTTTAAAAAAGGCAGTATGTGTGTCTGTCTGTATTTTGATGTCAGGAAACATTCCTCCAATCGACTTCACGCGTGGTGAGTGTGTTGCAGTTCACCCAAGGGAGTACAGTGTCATGTTTGTTACCCAATTTGGACACGTGACACATCCGGGATTAATAAATATACTGGAGAACAACGCAAAGTGGAATGCCTCGGGCGGGTGTGGCTTATGCCACTCTGCAACAGCATGGGCGGAGTACACTTGACGGGGCGGGGCTTATATGGTCCGATGTGGTAGTGAATTGTTTAAATGCCGTTATCTTCATCACACAGGTTTGATATACGTTAGAAACAAATGTGTCAAAACGGACTTGTAAGAGCTTTATAAAGTTCTAAGGAGGTGCTGAATATCTAGCAGTATCTCCGCCATTGTTGTGTTGTGTCAGTGTTGTTAATGCTGTAACCAATGTGATACGCACATTTTGAACAAGCACTGCACTATCAAATCTAAAAAGTGCAGGGAGGCTTTACATCGGCCCCTGTGAACGGGCACTTCACTAGTTCTGCTTAGTAAAGCAGATTTCAGTAACATCCATTTTTGTAGTTCAGATATTCAACACCACAAACATAACTGCATAGATACATTTCTTTAAGCTTGTTGTTGGAGCCTCTCCAAACTAGCCAATTTCACAAAGTGATTTAGGAGCGCTGCTTACACTTCAGAAATGGTGACATCATGCTATTTCTCAAATGACTGTCACTTGCAAATTGCAGAAAGATTTGTGAGTCCTGCATCCTATTGTAGGCTCCTGCATGGGTCGCAAGTATGACTTTTGTTTTTATTAGCAAAATATGTGAAAATGAGCAAAAGGGGAGAGCTGCAGAAGGACAGAAGGCAATCGTAACACCTGTGACAGTGTGAACTCTTCAAAGCATTCAGCAGAAAATACTTTATAGAGCTGCAACAATTACTTTTTATTTAATTAATTGATTAGTGGATCACAGAAAATTTATATTGAATTATTTTTAATTATAGTTATTTTCTTTAAAGAAAAATGATCTGGTTCTTGCTTCTCCAACATCCCAGATGTTCTGTTTTCTTATATTATTATAAACTAAATATCTTTGATATTCAACAAGTGGTTGGACAAAACATATATAATTTACATTTGACATGACATACCTTTAACATTTTTCAACTTGAAAATGTTAAATACATCACAAACAGATACACACACTGCAGCTACTGAATGGAGAAAGAAACCCTGCAGTTGTATCACTCACTGTAAATGCTGGTGCTGCATCTCTGCAAATGGATGTTAAAGGCTGAGTCTGATATCTCGCCCTTCAGTGACACTGTGTGTCCTTGTTAACTAATAGTCAAATGTGCTTATATTCACAAGGAGAGAAAGGGGGCACTAGTTTATATGAAAATGAACTTTGCCTGAGTATCTGCTGTGTAACTGGCATGCCATGAAAGGAGCACTTATGCAAAGAGAAATGGCCTGCGGGGTCTTTACCATGACCTAGTTCAAACTTTGCGGGAGGCAAGAAAGCTCTTCATCGCTTCTCTTCTTCTCGAATACAGTGGAAACGATGGAATACATTAATGGAGGACTATGACCTGACACATAAATCGATGGCAATGAATATGTGCCTGACAATTCTAAAAGAGATGGTAGAGCATTCTGGTAGTTCCCCAGTGACAGTGGGGGAACTAACAAAGTGGGGAATAAAAAATACAGGCTGATTGAATCTATGCACTCCCACTCCACCAGCTACCTCCTCCAGCTACTACATTGGACCTAATTATCCTGTGTAAGCGGCAGCCTGGGGATAAGCTTCATCTGAATACTCAAAACTGTCTGTTATAACTCACATTTTAAACCTGCGTAACACTGGTTATCAGCATTTCCTCCTGCTTCAAGCTCTCTGTCCCTTTTCTGAAGAGCCTAATTGTCTTGATATGCTCATCACGTACAGCATGAAATGTTGATTCCACCTTAATTATTTTCCCCAGGGGTCATCGCAGTGACTTCTGCAAAGTAAATAAAGCAGCGCTGCATCCACACAGGCGAGCCTTTGCAGTGTTAGTTACCCGCCGCGCTATTTTAAGTCGTGCCGAAAATGAACGCCTCGTTCGCCATAATTAAACAAGCCACCTTGACACATTTCAACAATTAACTTTTAATCACTTGGATCTCCCTAAATCAGAATCTCATGGTTGACGTTTATGACTCAGTCTTCTCTGTGGTTGGGGCGAAGGGTCAGTCTCATCAAATGAAATTTGAAATAAATCATGTGAGGTAATTGAGAGTCTTAGAGGGGCCAGTCTCATCTGGTGATCAAATATGCTGTCTGAGCGGAGCGTGATTGGCTAGTGGGGAGTCAGGTATAACGTGCCAACTGAAAGCCATTAGGTGCATGTCAGAGGTGTTATTTTACTTCCAAGCTTGTCAGCACTTTAATAAATTATCTTCATGTAAAATATCACTTAAGGTTTCCTTGTGTAACTTTTGTAAGTAATTTCCTCCCCAACACAAAGACATGATTTAATCAAACACAATAGGTGCTTCCCACAAACCCTCTCATCACTTGTTTCAAGCATACATCCATTACATTCCTCAAACTGAATCCCCTTAACAAAATCGGCAATGTCATGATGCCTTTAGTAAATGATGAAAGCAAAGAGAAAGCACAGTTCATATTAATATTCCCATCTGCATTGTGCCTTAGTCATTCTTTTAACTCTGGAGCAAATTCCGCTTGAAGTCAGACTCAGGACATTTTTCTACACTGAAGCCTAATTACACTTCACTTACTATAGACAGTCCAGCGCACTGCACTCCACATTTCAAAGATGTCTCTGCTGACTAAGTGAATAACTTGAGCGTTTTAGCAAATTTAAGATGATTCACTTCTCTCTGTTTTGAGCAACGGCATATAAATACAATGAAATCAACTGTATTTTTCAGGATGCTACAGTGTCTCTGAATAGATGAGTCACTCAGTTGTTTCATTAGAAAATGGGAAGAAAGATGAGTTTCTGCATATATGGCATGCCTATAGATCATATAGTTTCATTTATTTATACTGTAAAATGGCCTACAGTATGGACAAACATACTCACTTGAGTACAGTGAGTCTCACAACAAAAGACTCACCAATAACATTACTACTATAACCAGTTATTTGTGAAGTCCTACTTCAAGCTGTAGCCAGTGGGCGTAAAGAAATCAATGGCATAATTTGTTATTGTATGTGAGGTGCTTTTGAGTTAACACATTGAACCAAAGATAAGGACAAACAAGCATGGGGATAATGGTGGTGAAAGACTAAAATATTAAAGCACAACTGTAGCTTACAATTTGTCATTACTTTTGTAATAAGCATGCACGTAACTAATCTAAGTACATTTACTAACTTTAAGAGTTAAGAGAGTTATGACTGATGTAACTGTAATGTCATTATTGACATTTAATGATACTTCACATTTCTACTATTACATTCCAGTGGAAATATTGAACTCTTTATGCCTCACTAGTTACTTTGCAGATTAGGATTTTAGACACAAAGAATACAATATGATGCATATTGTAATAGATAAAACTAAAAGTATATAAATTTAACTCCAGCATACCAGATACAACATTAAAATGCTGCTTGCATATCATGGGTCAATAATAATAATCCATGCTAGATATAATGTGCACCCTGGAGACACCCTGAAAGGGGGGATTATACATAACAAATACTTTTATTTTTGTCATTTTAAGTGTATTTTGCTAATACATGCTTATTTACTTTTACTTCAGTCTAATTTTGAATGCAGGACTTTTACTTGTAATGCAGTATATTGTACTTAAGTAAAGAATCTAGAGTACATCTTACACCATTGCACACTGCACTACTGTAGAAACACATTATTAGACAAAAAGACAAAAAGAAAAACATGCGGCCAGCTACAAGTTTAGAGCTTTTTAATGACTTAATCGGCTGTACAAGAGCTATAAAAGAGAAGGAGGAAACACTGTGGAGAGATAAGAAGCAAGGAAACAAACCCCACCTGCTGACTGGTGCTACTTCCCAAGTGAGAAGGGAGAGCAGGGGACAAATATGGCCCCAAGACAGAGGGTCTGTCACAGTGTAGCCAATGCCAGGCTGATTTCACGGTTGATGTCCTCTAGGGAGGAGAAAGATGTGCCATTGTCACCTGTAAGTATGTTCCCCACCAACAGGGGTCACTCTGTGTTTAGCAAAAAAGACCAGCCGCTGATGGGGAAAATAGTAACAAGGGGAAGAAAAGGGTAATCAGGATGCAGCATGAATGAAGGTGAGTTTGGATGGAAAATTACACTGGTGAAAGTGGGTGGTCAAGGGGGAAATGACACAGGAGATGAGTGTGGACATTTCAGGGAGAACAGATTGATCCAGGCAAATTAACCAAACCACAGTCAGATGGACAGGTATAGAAAGACGAAAAGACAGATTGCCAGATAGACAGCAGGGGCAAGGGAAAGGATGATGGAAATAAAAAGAAAATGAGATTGAAAAAAGGGGGTGATGGAGAGTCTCCAACAGGCTGGATACCATTTGGCACAAACTCCTCCACTGTTTTTGCTTCTTGAAAACTGGTCAGTGAACAGACTGGAAAGTTTCAAAAATCCCACTAGCTCAGTGACTGCTATGGTGCTGTGATCCTCAGGGAGTGAAAAGGATGGATTAGTCCATTTTTATTGCTTAGCGAACACAACCAACAGCCCTGTCTGCTCATCAATCATTCACAGTATACTCCTATTCCCCAGTAAGCTGCCCCCTCGTCCTCTCTTTTCTCCTTCCAAATTCTGGCTTTCCCTTTCCCATTCTTCTTTCGTTCTGTCTGTTCTCCATTTTCAGTCCTCAGAGCCGCGGAGCACAAGTTGAGATACATTAAAGATGAATGGGCACGGATCTTCCCATAGGATGCTGTCATAAGTTTTTTGGAGTTGAGTCTGTTTCATTTTCTCTTCACTTCTCTGTAATGGTTAGTGCTAATGTGAAGTGAGCACAGAAGAGTGTTTTCAAGGTAACCCTCCTCCCCGACAATTAGCAGGAGCTTAATGGGCATCCAGCAAAAAATATTTCACTCACAATTTAACAGCCAGGAAAACTGCTTCAGGTAGCATGGAGATAGAAAGAAGATAGAAAAGGGTCTGGGGTTTAGACTCACCTGGGATAGAAACCCCCAGCTCTCTAGGGAGCGATCAAAGCTTTTTGTAGTGCAGGGTTAGCCATAGAGCTGTGGCCTTGCAGAAAACCATTACCATATCTTATGTTCACACTTCATAGATTTGAAGTCCAAATATTTGAAATGTTTATGAGGCACTTAAGCTAACTTGCAGGGAAAAGGCTTCCATCTGATGTGGATTAATATCTACAACATTTGCACAGCCTAGCTTAAAATAGCCTAGCCAAAGCTGTGTGTTCAGCCACTTACCTTTTAAACAGGATTTTGTCCAGCGCAGCTTACACACAAAACCTTAATTGCAGGTTTTGTATGTAGTCATACACCTATTAATTTCTCAGGAGTAATGAGAAGCCAGCCCCTTTTGAATAATAGGTTATGATTTTACAAAACACTGTTCTGTTTAAAGGTCCTACCCAGTGGACAGCATTATTGTGCCTCCCTTTTTTGCCATTCAACCTTTTTTTTTTTTCAAATTTATGTTTCTTCTCCACTCAGAGATCAGAAAGTAATTTCACTGTCCACCCCCCACCCCCTCTATTTATTTGAAGAGCAAATGAATTTTCCATGCAAGCCACCATGCTCTCTCTTCTCTAACAGATGTTTGAGAGTCTGTGTTGCATCCTGGGTGATTAACCCTGGATTTCATTCGACTAAATTTGGATGCTCCAGATTCTCGTCAGCACTGTCGTGGGATCTAAGTGCTTGCACACAACACTGAGGTGCTTCCTTATCTATTTTTGATAACTACCAACCGCAAAAAATTATATGATATGAAAATGATATGGCGCACTGCAAGTCATCTCCATTAACAGTGTCATAGTCCATTATTTAATGCAGTGACACATATTTTGTCATTTAAAAACCTCCTCCATGCAAACAACAGTATTTTGTCCCTAAATGTTTCTGAGTTATGATTCCTGTAAATTATTTTAGGAGTGCCTACTCTATGCTTTGGGAACACCTCTCAAAATCAAACACTACACACTAACAAAAGTAGAATGTATTTGTTTTCATGATGTAAGGCGTCCTCAAAAGAAGTGTCTTTCTCTGTGTGTGTGTGTGACTGGATTGGCTAGAGCTCCCTTGTGCACAGTTAAGCTACAAGAGCTCCCCATGTCAATATTAGTGTTTACATTCACACTCAACTGTGACTCTGTTTGGTACTTCTGAGGATGGATGGTTAATCTTGCCTTATGTCACTCTTAACATCCTTGGCAACTGGCCGGATTTATAGACTAATGACTTTGTTTCTGTGGACTGGGACCAGCAATTAATTTAACACAGTGTTTGTGGAGTGAATCAGTTCTGGTATTCCCCCCCCCCAGTGACGACAGTATTTACCTTACCTTGAGCTTACAGGTCCATTTACTTCAGTGCTCTGGCCTGGTCAGAGTTCTGGTCAATTCAGCTTACTACTACACAAACATACTACTAAAGAAGGAATCAAAGAAATGCAATTGCAGCTTTTTTGATTGAAATTTTTCAACAAATGTATCTGTGGCATGACAAGTAATATGGAGAGCAAGTTTATAGCATGAAAGTTATAGATTTGACCTTGAAGTATCAAGGTGAAGAAAGTTTTAATATTTTCATTTATAGAACTAAAGTATCTGTATTATTATTGTACATCTTTTGTCTAATACTTTTTCTGAGTTGTATATGTATTATTTAAAGCTGCACTGATCAATGTTTCTATATTAAGAGTGGATCAAATTGCTGTGTGTAATATTAAAGGGGTTGCTCATAGTAACAAAGTTACTTTTAGTTTCTTTTAATTTTAATTCAATCTCCAAGTTCTCATCAACATAATTTTCAGCTGTTTCCAGTGAAAAAGCGCTTTAAAACACAGTTCTCAGCACCAAATACAAGACAGATGAAGTTAGCCACTAGTTGGTGAACACAGTTGGGAATTTTGCAGCTCAAGAGTCAGTTATTTTTCTCAGGAGTTGGAGACCAAAACATAGCTAAAAGGAGAGTGAATATAATAATTGGAATGCACTGCTTTGAGGGAATATGAATATTGTGATGATGTTGAATTGAACTATCGATGACATGGCCCCTAATGCTGCATTCCAGACATCTTGGAACACAAATATTTCTGACCTCCTACTAGAAAAGTACAATAGAACGTCACTCAAAGTCGGAGTTAACAGTTGTGTGACATCACACAACGATGGCACCACCCATGGAAGTTGGCATTGTCATTAGGTACCTGGTTACGGTGCACAATCTCTGAAAGTCATCTCTGCACAAAAGTTATTCAGGAAAACATAAAAATGCCACAAAATAGAAAACAGGAAATACACATTTGCTGATTTTTGCAGATTACCTACCAATGTATCTAGACAGCAACTCAGTTAACAAGTAACATTTATGTCATTGGTTTTTATCTTCGTTTTAATTAACACCAAAGGCACTGCTGAGAGTTCAACAACATCAGTTTGGCATTGTGCACCTGGAATGCTTGGAGGTTAGAATTTGGAAATTTCCACTGGGAAATTCCGACCTCCAACATTGACTGGAACGCAGCATAAGCCCTCTTGAACTCTTTCCATTTGAGTTAGGCAAGACACTCTGGACAGTGGCAACTGTCTCAATGGTTAGGTCTCCAAATTGTTGTATTAAACAGGAATGTTTTCTCCACTCAAGGGTTAAAATATATAGGGTTAAAATATAATAATAATAATAATATATCAGGATTTTTGTGTTTGCACTCATCCTGCACAGACAAATCCCGTATGGGTCTTGCTAAACAGGTTTTATAGAGTTGCGTTTGAAGATAAATCTAGATAGATCACATGCCACATCGAAGCATCAAAGCAGACTCAGATGCAGATGGACTTTGTGTCCCTTCATTACCCATGCACTAAACCTCTTGGCTGTGATTTCATTTGCTACTGGTGACGGGATCTGTGGCCACTTAACCAGCTGTAGCCTGAACCCGTAGTGATAAACTGCCAAACACATTTATTTCTCTCAATCAATATTACTGGCTATATACCTTCATCACTAAAGGCTCTTTATAGAGGTTTATTTCCTGATCCAGATAATTCTCCTCCCTTTTGTTCCCCATCTGTCTGTCTTTCTGTCTCCATCCCATCTCTCTTCCACCTTGTCTCTCACTTGCTCTTCTGTCTTCCAAACACACACACACACACACACACACACACACACACACACACACACACACACACACACACACACACACACACACGCTTACATGTAGACCCCACATACACATAAATTCATTCAAAGGATGGGATATGGGTGCCATGACAACAGGGCACATCAAAATTCAATTAAATGGAACTTCCTCCCACTTCACCAGACCGACAAATAACTTCCTCCTACCCTCTTCTCCGCTTTGCATGAAAATAACTTTGGAATGTTTAAGTAATTTACATCTGCACTCTTGTAAAGTTGATAAGATTAATATGTCAAATCAAACTAGTGGAGGAAATGTGGGGATTCAAATTCCTGCAGTGATAACCTGCAGCACAAATGCAATTTCTCTGGACATGGCACTACACTACATGACATGAACACAGAGTGATAATGGACCAATAACTGCATAATACTAAGATTCATGCACACATAATATCCCTGCATTCAATTTCATACTTAATGCATTTGAATTGAGTGAAAAAAACTCACATTGTGGAATACTATTTAAACAGGATTCATGTTTTTATGCCTTTAAGAGTCTTTGAATCATCAGTTACCCTTTTCTCGACATGTGCCCTTTTGGATGATACATGTTCAGTGTCATGTAATATATGTAGAAAGATAGCAACATGATCTACTGTACTTGTAAAACAGCACAGTGACACACAGTGGCAAAGCTAACTTCCTCAAGACCTGGGTTTGTGTAGCTTTGCAGCTAAGCATGCATCTGTAGATCCCCATCTGCCGCTGGGTTTCCACAGTGTGTTAAACGGAGTGGGCATCATCAATCACTGCCACCCCCACATGGGCAATGCCAAGCCCCTAGAGAGAGATGCAAGAGCTGGGCAAGACAGAGAACCAGGCTCCCTGCCTCCAGTGAGAAGCAGCTTACATATTACGCATCCAAGAGGCTGGCCTGGTAATGTCCCTCAAGGGCTGCCTTCATGCTGTGCTCAGTGGCTGCTGGGGGACAGGCTGCCACTGCAAGACTAAACCCATGAGACTGGATATCGCATTATCGCCGTGGCAAGCCTTGGGAGGCCTGCCACTGCAGATTGAGAGGCCAGGCCCACCACCACAATTAAAAAGAAAATTATTAACAATTAGCCTGCTAGACAGAAAAAACAAGTGGTTTGCTGAGACAACTTTTCCACTGCTGTAGACCCATTTGTGTAATGGGCGAGTATGTATATTCTGTTCAAGATAGCGAAGTGCACTCCATTTGTTGATGAGTGTTCATAGCCCACGGGGCTCAGCAGGGTTTGTGCCTCCTACACCGTGCCGCCCAAACCCACGCACTTCACTAGTCAGAGCAGAGAGAGGAAAGAGAGCGAGGTCATTTGTTTAGTTTGTAGCATACTGTTGGCCTCAGCCACACTCATGCTCCTCTGTTGTGGCCAGATTTGACAATTCTACAATTTGCCACGTCCTATTGTTTTTGTTTTTGTTGTTAAATTCTGGATATGTTACTGGATTTTTCCTGTGCCTTGCATAACTTTGATTTGTATTGGCTGCAGTGACACTTGTCGAATGCTGACTGAGAGTGACTTTTATAAATTGTAAAATAAATCAAAAGACATGGGAGAAAACATACTTGATAAAATCCTCTGACAATTGAATGATAAATTTGCTTGCCCGTACCAGAGTGTGCTCCGGATTGCCTGGAGGTTATTGCTGTGTACTTTATCCGCTGTTGGTCATTCATCACCTGGGCACAGGATCAGCCAGTCTCTCACTCACATATGGAGAGGGAGAGAGAGAGAGAGAGAGAGAGAGAAAATGCAGGCTGCAAGTTGCACTGATATAAGGTGTATTTCTGTGTTTAAAAGTTTGGATAACAATTCATGCAGGATTGGTACAGTGGTTCTCCTGTTTTAAATAATACATTTTCAGGACAAAAATCGTGATGTTCACTTTTTACAGAAATGAAGCTGAACATACATGAAAGTACAAGTTAAAACAATTTTTCTTACAAGAAAATTGAGATTACAATAGTTTGATTTGATTTAGAAATATGTTTATGCTAATCTGGTCTGTTAAAGGGTCAAATCCACCATATTTAAAGAAATACATGAATAATTTGCCTCTAGTGGTTTCTAGTCAAGCAGAGAGATTTCTGCCTCCACACTAATATCATGAGTTAATTAAATATCATTTGTGGTGGCTGAAGCATTGCAAATTGACATTTTAAAAACCCAACATCAACCAGAATCATTGACTGTATGACTGTGGAACACAATGGATGTGTCCAAAACCACTGCTTACACTACAGGTGCTGGTCATATAATTAGAATATCATCAAAAAGTTGATTTATTTCAGTAATTCCATTCAAAAAGTGAAACTTGGATATTATATTCATTTATTACACACATACTGATATTTCAAATGTTTATTTCATTTAATTGTGATGATTAAAACTGACAATTAATGAAAATCAGTATCTCCGAAAATTAGAATATTAATTAAGACCAATACAAAAAAAGGATTTTTAGAAATGTTGGCCAACTGAAAAGTATGAACATGAAAAGTATGAGCATGTACAGCAAGATGACATGGCACCCCAAACCATCACTGACTATGGAAACTTTACACTGGACTTCAAGCAACGTGGATTCTGTGCCTCTCCTCTCTTCCTCCAGACTCTGGGACCTTGATTTCCAAAGGAAATGCAAAATTTACTTTCATCAGAGAACATAACTTTGGACCACTCAGCAGCAGTCCAGTCATTTTTCGTCTTCAGCGCAGGCGAGAGGCTTCTGATGTGTCTTGTTCAAGAGTGGCTTGACGCAAGGAATGCGACAGCTGAAACCCATGTCTTGCATACGTCTGTGCGTGGTGATTCTTGAAGCACTGACTCCAGCTGCAGTCCACTCTTTGTGAATCTCCTCCACATTTTTGAATGGGTTTTGTTTCACAATCCTCTCCAGGGTGCGGTTATCCCTATTGCTTGTACAGTTTTTTTCTACCACATCTTTTCCTTCCCTTCGCCTCTCTATTAATGTGCTTGGACACAGAACTCTGTGAACAGCCAGCCTCTTCAGCAATGACCTTTTGTGTCTTGCCTTTCCTTGTGCAAGGTGTCAATGGTCGTCTTTTGGACAGCTGTCAAGTCAGCAGTCTTCCCCATGATTGTGTAGCCTACAGAACTAGACTGAGAGACCATTTAAAGGCCTTTGCAGGTGTTTTGAGTTAATTAGCTGATTAGAGTGTGACACCAGGTGTCTTCAATATTGAACCTTTTCACAATATTCAAATTTTCTGAGATACTGATTTTGGGGTTTTCATTAGTTGTTAGTTATAATCATCAAAATTAAAAGGAATGAACACTTGAAATATATCAGTCTGTGTGGAATAAATGTATACATTATACAAGTTTAACTTTTTGAAGGGAATTACTGAAATAAATCAATTTTTTTGATGATATTCTAGTTACATGACCAGCACATGTATATTTACTGTCAACTTTTTTTGTCTGAATTCTGACTGAGAAATGTATTCTCTATATAGAGCCCTCAAAACTCACCAAAATGCACCAAAACAGTAGTGTCTATGCCATGTTTGCTACTTTCTGATAACAACACGCAAATGTTATGAAACACTACATCTGCCAGCAATGAAGCTAAATGATGACTGATATGGGTCTGCAATCTCAATTTACTGCTCACTCTTGAGTAAACTATTGAATGTCTATTATATAGGCAGAAGTAGTAAGTGGGAAAATGTTTTACTTTTGTAATTTGGGTGAACTGACCCTTTAAAAGATAAAATCATGCATTTTGAGACATGAACATACAGAATGACTTGGAGTTGCAGTAAAGTCTGCCTGTTGAGAGCCTATGCAGCACAAAGCCACTCTGCCGCAACATGAGGACAAGCATCTGAACTGCTCCAAAACCTACAGTATCTGCATCTTAATATTATGGTGATAGTTGTGAGTGACGCCAGAAGACTGCAGATCTGTTTATAATTGTAATATCTGTGAATTTCCACCTCATTGTGTGACCACCTGCTGATACCAATGCCAGAGAGTCACATGAGCGTGAGTGCAGGATCTCAGACAATGTCTTGCTTGTCTTCTAAGAATATATTAAGAATGTCTCTCCATCAGTTACCCTGGTGTAGCAACAGTGTGATGCTTGACACCATTTGCCTGGAAAATGTCCAAACAGCGTGGAAGTCTTCCAGATTTAAAGTATGCATATTTATAAGCCACAATCATGGCTGAGGCTCTGTAAAACATCATTACATATTCATGCACAGGGGCATTTCTTATCTACACATGTATACTTTACTTACCTACTTTATTTTAACTCTATAGTTAGTAAAGGTATACTGAATTAAGAAGGATGAGGGGAAGAGAATATGAGAATTCCTGCTGTGGGTCAAGGTCAATGCACTCTTGAAACCTGTGTATTTAAAGATAAATCACTAACAACAATCAAAATACTTGAACCAAAATTACCCAGATGTATATGAGACAAGAGGAAGCTTGGACTGAACATGTTAACCAAAGCTTCTTACACTGTATTACTATGAGCTTAACAAATGCTGTAGTTGTTTACTTGGCCGATAAATTGCATTTTAAGTGTGAAACAAATGCTGGCAATGACCGGTACACTGTAGATTGTCAGATTTCAAAAAACAAAAAACAAAACAAAGAGCCAAAGGTACAATAAACACATGGCTAATAGATGCTACAGAAAGAATAAAGTGACAAAGCCCAGACTGTCATTTAGAAATAGTGGACATCTTGCCAAACGTCTCACTTCAGCTTACAGGGAGTGCGCTTTCTTTTGAGCTGCTGCCGCCGTTTATTTCTCATCCATCTGTCAAGAGAGAGTTGCAGCATGTCGGCGGTGCACTCACCGCCTTTGTCTTGTAAATTCAACTTCTGACATCCACGAGACTGCAGAGGGTTCTCGCTCGACAGAAATAGACTTCTGTTTTTATTTTTCGGTCTTTTTTCCCGTTTCCCAACAACAAAGCACCTCTGTATCAAAACCGCAATGGGTGTACCTTGAAGTAGGAGCCATATATAGAAATCTTGTAAATCAGGCTTGAATTAACATTGAGGTGGCTGTTGACTTGGAACATTTCAAACACCTTCAGAAAAATGATGATGTTGGCGATGACAGAGGAAAATGATTTATTATGGAGGAGTAAAGGAAGCCAAGATGCCCTTTGTACTAACAGAGCACAGGAACATTGTGGTAGTACCTGGGATGAAGTAATGGAAACAAGTGCATTTTTCATTATGAGTTTTGCAATTAACGCCCTTGTGATTCTGGTATTGCTTTTGAGCTGAAAATGAGTCCTTCAAACTACAACTGTATGTATTTTGGAGCAAAAATGAAAAGTTTTTCAAAAAATCAATAGTAATAGCCTGAGATTTAAAAATACTGTGCCGGTACACTGCACAGTTTGATGTGGGATCAATAGAGAAATGCATCTGGTTCACAGCAGGAGAGATGGAGGGTGGATCAATAATAAGCAAATTTCCAGGAATTGCAAGAGTTATCGACTACTTAATTAGTCATTTCACTCAAAAGGTGCATCAAAGACTCATGGTAAAGAAACTAATAGGTCTTTGTAAGAAACTTAGACAACAATGTGTCGTCAATCAAAGTCGTATGTACTATTCTTTAAAGTACACCAACTACTTTATTTAGGCCTGGAGAAGAAGTATGACTTTATCTATAATGCATCATGTTCATGCTGTACATTTGTGGATCTCATAATCTCACCAAATGTAAGTATTTTTATCATTGCCAACAAATTAAAAAGACCATAACCAGCAATAAGTTGATACTATTAAGTATTGTCTGTTCAACCAAAGCCTGGTGTAGCTTATTCCTCTGTGCTGTGTTGTGACCTTCAACGTCCAAAAACTATTAAAGACGATGAACATGGGTACTGTTTGTTTTGTCCACATACATAGAGCAATGATTCCCAGTCTGGGGGTCGGGGTTGTGTGATGAATTGAAGTGGTCTCTTTTCAGACTTTTCTCTATTTCTTGTTCCATGTGAAATACTGTACAGGTTTACCCTCTCCGAAAAATAATTCCTATGAAACAGCCTGAGAAGAAAAAATCACTGCACAAGAGCACCAAATGTGCAATAACCCACCACTGTAAATAGCCACCAACAAACGCACTATTTCCTGTTTGAATAATGCTAAAAACTACAATGTCCAGCTGTTTTGGGAAATTACTGGGACTACTGGGAAGAAAAAACATATATTTGTGACCCATTTTTAAAGAGTTATATCTTCAGTATGGTATGGTATATGGTATATGGTATTTAAGTGACAAAAGTCAGAAAGTGGTCTTTTCATGAGATAATAAGAAAAAGAAAAATATCACCAGCCCTATCTTTTAAATGGAGAAATATACTACACACATATGTCTCCATTTTACTCTGCAATTTGGAAAAAGATGTGATTCTGTCCTTGAGGGCAACTTTTGCAATTGATAAGATCACATTTAAAGCCCAGACATGAGTGGGTGTAATTGCCTAATGATAGCAGTGAACATTGATATAACAAAATGGCACTTAAGGATTTTAATGCATTAAAATTATCTGGAAGAAGCTGCAACCATCCATCACAAAGTACACATCATATCAAAATGTTTCTACAGAACATGTTTGAATTTGACAGTCACCCAGGCTTTAATGGCAGTGGCTCGCTCCTCTAGGCATATTCACTCAGAAGGGTTTTTAATTCAAACATACAGAGATGATAAGAAGATAGGAACAGCTGTGTACAAAGGCCTGTAGATCCACCTCTACCGGATAGCCTGCAACAAACATGAACACAAAACAGATGAATCATGAAAAACAGAAAAAGAAAACGAAGAAGAAAAATCTGATGGATGCCTTTGTGAGGAAACACAGGGAAAAAAAAGTGCTTACACACTGAGGGTGAGTGACGCTTATGGGCATTGGAGTTTTTCTTTGGATGACTCCTCTCATGATTTATGTAGGTAGAGGCGTCTCCTCTGACCTTGAGAGCCGCTTCACTTTGTGCTGATGTTCGGGTTAACTGGGGATTGTGGGAATTGGAGGTCCCTCGGAGGGATCTTTCTTTTTTGACCTCACACAGATTTTCGGTGTGTGCTGGTATCATGATCAATATCCACCTCAGTTCATGTGGGTTTTTCAGAGATATAGGGTACTGATGATAGATTGAGGTTTTGATATTGCTTTGAACCCACCTTGCCTGGAAAATTCATGTTTGATATTTCGCCAGTGTGCAGAACATTGAGTTTAAAACATGAACTTTGCTTTCAAAATATAAAACTGAAATGTGAAGTAAGCCATTTCTGGAAACTGCCATGATATTGTGATGATTCCATTATATTTAAACCTCTTCTTTCTCAGTAGCATTAGGGAAAGATCACTGAAAGTTTAAAAAATAAAAATATTTATCTTGATAAAGTCACCTTTCTCTACATATTAATTAGAATTGAACCCTAATGGATATTCTGCATTTCTTTCCATTAACTAACATCACTTTTCTGTCATTTCAAAGATTAATGATGATCAACTGAAGCTGACTTTCATAAATTCTCATCAGCACCCTTAGGGGGATGTTCAAAGCTACTAAATCAGTGTATTCTTCCAAAGATTTTAAACATTTAGATGAGTCCCTGAGGCTTTGATGCAATAAAAGCTTATTTACCAGGGCATGGCAAACACACCTTGCATCTTAATACGCTGACAGAGTAAGAAGATGAATAGCGTGGTTACATCTGTATCATGTTCACGGTAGATCAATCTGTCACTCTGCCGCGGTTGGTTATTCAATATTGTCCTTGGCCTTAAACTCCACCAAGTGAGATTTATGCTGTCAGTGCGAGCTTGGAGAAGAACAGAATCAAGACTCAAACTACTGTGGAGGCATTTGATTTCCCTGATTTAAATTCATCGCTTCACTGATGGAATTTGCATCCAGGCATCTTTCTACTATTTCTTTTCACTCATGAGCAATCCCATAATTGTGAGTTCAATACACTGATGCATACAAATCATGTCATCACACCAAAAAAGTTCAATCCTGTGCAATCACTTTGTACACCGCACAACGCACTATAGACAGTTCAGTAAATCCGCAAAAAGAATGATTAACATGAAACCATTCTCCCTGAGAAAAATCACAGCTTGTGGCACCAAAGAAAATAAAATGTCCTCAGAGACCGAACATGAAACAGAAGCATGGATGAAGTCAGTTATGACTCACACAACACGTTCAGTTGGTTCAATTTTCAGTGTTTGAGGAAAATGTCTTGAGTTTGTCCTGGCATGTTTACTTAACAAAACGAACCCTTCTTAATTTGAAGTAAAATGTAAAAAGCAGGGTACATTTATTCCTCTGGGGAATTTCTTTGCGCAGATCCTGGTAACAATAATGACCTCCTAGTTCTGACAAATGAAATGTTTATAAATGGCCCCCATGTTCCACCTCTAATGGCACATGATTAAATGCTAAGAAGGTCTAATCATCTCCAAGGACTGTTATGTAAAACACACACAGCCAAGGTTAAACGTAGCCTCAGTCACATTTCCACTGTTTGAGCAAAGATATGGGGCTTTGTTTTTTTAGATAAACATGTTGCTGAGAAGCATTTCATCAGCTGCTTATTCCAAACAGTGTGTCACAAGTCATGGCCTCTCAATAGTCCTAGACTAAATTTCATATTAGTGGCCATGACATTGACTCGGAGGACTGGGATTCGCATTCTTGGATACCTTGCTAAACAGAAGTCTGACAAGGTGAGAAACACAAGCTGTCAAGGGATCATACAGAATTGAAACTAACACAAAATGAAGGCAAGCAATAAATTCCTGCTAACACTATCCGTTGTATCCATCACATATTACAGACCAACTGTTTAGGTCTCCCTGGTGGGGATTATTATTAAGAGTAAGGAGGTTAAGAAATGCTCAGAAGCAAACATCTAGATTCTAGCAACACCATTTTTGCTGATAAACTGCTGACCACGATCAACACTCTATCATAGTGAGTGAAAGAAGGTAAATATGACTTGTTGCAGAGAATAGCCTCATATTCAGCAATGCAACAAGGCAGACCTTCCCACTGGTTCTCTTTACCACACAGTAAATGAAAGAATGCAAACACAATATGAGGAATGCAATTAAAGCAGCCTAGTTCTGCAATGACCCTACCAATCGGTGAAATTCTACACTGAACTCTAAATCAAAATCTACATATTCATACATGCATATCTATGGCAAGGCTTCGGTTAAACCCTTGCGAAAAGTCTAAATCCAGCTTAACTGTGACATCTATTTCTATGTTTGTGTTAGTGGAGTTTGGATACACCAAGAAGAGCCCCTTATTAATTGCACATGAGCAACACTGTTACTCATTGCCTCCCCTAGAGGGTTTTGTTTTGCTTTGAATTGAGCCACTACGGTAAATTCTGCTGCAACCACTGTATGATGAGAATGTTTCTGACTGATGTAAAGCTAAAGTAACTAAAATTGCAGTGTGGTCATCCACTCAAGCTGGCCTCTGAGCGTCAGTCAGCAGATGTTGCCGGATGACAGAAAGTGGTGAAAGCTCCCTAGTTAATGAGGTCTCGAAAGGGTTCATGACCCCCAAACGGCTTCTTCCTGCTTGTTTCTCTGTGTTGGTTTCTCTTCACACACACACACACACACACACGAACACTTGCAACGCATGCAAATGTTTCTATGTGTGCAACTGATGGCTGCAGGCAGTAGAGGTCATGTTGTGGGTCAAAGGTGGCGGCAGATGAGCAGGCATCTTGGGAAAGCTTATTGTTCATTGAATTCTTATTTTAAATTGGTGTTTGCAGAGGGCAACAGACCACTGCCTCCCACTCCTTTTACTAAACTTCTGACTGGATGTCAGTTGAGCTGCTCATCATCCTATTTACTCCTGTTTTGCTGCCCCCCACATAGTAGGTGAGCAGTGACATTCCTGACTTCACAGATTTGAATTCACATGCATTGATATTTTCGTCTCATTAAATGACCCTCTCTAGCAGCCTGTTTTCAATTCAACAAATCTAACATCATCATGCTCTAGCTGATGTGGTTCATAAAAGGAGCCATTCCAGCAATGTAGCCCTTGGGCTGTGCCATTTCCCAGCCAGAAGCCAACACAAAGGGAAAAAAGCGTGGTAATATATTTTGGATATAATTACAGGATGTGAGTTATAAAGGCCGGACCCCCAATTCCCAGATTAGTTATTGAAATAAAATGAAAAGAGCTCTAATTGACTAGGCTTCTAGTGATTAAAGGAGACAAATAATCACCCAACCCTGTGCAGCAACTGAAAATAAAGAGGGACCTTAAATACTCTGCACATTCCCCTCAGTATGGCTGAGGCCATCCCATTTTCACTTCAAATGCACGGTAGACATTGCTCCATTTGTCAAGCAAATGAGCATTTTACATTTACAGAGCCGTAATGTGACATAATCAAGTTATAATTTATCAATTAGAATAATTAGGAGGCAGATCCAATTTAATTAAAGTGTCGAAAAGGCGCAGAGGAAGCCAGCCACACATAAATGAGCCTGCGTGTTTTTTGTATTTTTTTTCTAGTCGTGGCTTCAGATGCTCGGGCGAGTTTACTGTCATTCTCATTCACTCTCCACCTAATTGATTTAGGTTGTTTGTGTAAAGGAATGGAGCACATAGTTTTTAATCATTCCTTCGCACAGGCCAAACTGGGAAAAAAGGAAAGATCTAAAAAATTAAAGTACAATGTACATTATGACTTAGAGTTGGCTGTGCGTCAGTGGACACTAATGAATTGGCACTGTCAGCAGTGTGAACTCTAGACCCGACAGTGTGTATGTGCTTAGTGGTCATGCTGAAGCATGTCAGCAGGCTAGGCCCAGTGAGCTTGCAAAACAGAAATAAGAGAATGAGAGCAGCGGGAGCAGAGAGAGAGAGAGAGAGAGAGAGATGACAGCAAAGGCCTCATCAGCCATGTTTGATAAAATCAGCTGGCTCTACTCCTGGTCTTAAGGATGTAGGATTCCTCTTCACCTGCCCAAGTTATCACTGTGTCACACACTCTAGAGATTAGCTCTCATAATTTGGTGTTGTGTCATCTATGAAAAGATGTTCTTACATAATTTAAAGCTAGGCAAGGATTTATTTTCTTTTTTAAACCACCCTTCCTTTTTCACCTCCTCTTTCCCCTTTCCTGCCTCACTTTATCCTCTCTTCTCTCTTCATTCTACCACTCCCCCGCTCTTTCTTGCCTTGTCCTTTTCGCCTCATACCTGAGGGCAAACGGCACACGAAAGTAACTTTGTCCCTCCCACAATGACAAATGGTCATTTAAAAAGGCCAACCTGTCAGGCAGACAGCATGGCAGAAGGCATTGCAGAGACAGATGAAGGAAAAATATACTCAAGGTAAAGGAGACAAACGATCAGGGTGAGTGGAAGAGGAGGGGATGAAGATGAAGCGGGAGGAGATGAAGACTCTTCGGAGGAAAGAGACTGAAGGTTCCTGACTCCCTGTCCCAGTGTGAAGCCTCACTTTATTTTGAGTCAGTTTATTTTAATCTATGCATGCTGCTGACTTCATGCAGTGAGTCTGCATGCATCCAATTTATATTTGAAAAGTTTCAAGTTGAGCTTGCTGGTCCTCTGTGAATTTGATGTTGCTGGAATGTCACTAAAAATAATAATTTCAAAGTGTTCATCCAAGCCCATAAATAAATGAATAATTCACTTAGTAAGTGAATCCATCATCCACCCATCCAACTATGTTATCCCCATTAGACCACGAGACCACCAAGTTCAGTGATGTATAATGTAGAATATTATCACTCAATTTAATGTATTTAACTTGTAGAACAGTGTCAGTAACACAGAAACGAATATATATTATCCCATAATTTATACATTAGTTATCAAAAGGAGATGCCCATGTTGGAACATTATCTGGAGGAGTTATTTTTTTATTTGGGCTGTTTTGTCTGTGATGTGATGGGTTTACTGCTAACCATTAGCAGTAGCCATTAAACTAGCTGTCTGAGTTAGACTGGCATTGAGCTGTGTTCAGGCAGAATTTGATGTTTGGTGTGATTGCATGTAAAGTCATACAAACACACTAGTTTCCCTCACTCCCTTGTTTGTCTTGGTGTATGCCAGTGTTCCTCAAACGTTTTCTGTCACGCCACCCCATCAAAAACGGATTTCATTTTTAACAATCATTAACAATATAGTTGTTTGAAAGAAACAAGATTCAGTATAGGAAACTTGCCTTGCTAGCATCAGAGCACTTTTGTTTATGTGACCACATGAATCATATTCATGCAACGTTAGGTCTGCTCAAAATCCATGACCCTCATTAAGTGGCTCTATGCCCACCCAGTTTGACAATCACTGGTGTCCACGTGTATGGGCGTGGCTACATTCTGGGCACCTGGTGGAGCAGCACACCTGACTTCAATCATCTCTCCATCCCCCTGGTTAAATACTCCTGGCTTTCTACTGCTCATTGACAGATTTTTCCAAACCCTAGCTGTTTCTCAATCTGCGTTCTTGTCTGTACTTGTGTTCTTGTGGACTTGTGAAACTTCATCAGTCGTAGCCAAAGTACTGTTCAAATTCAAAAGTCTGCATCTAGCCACTACAGTCAAATACCCGGATGTGTTCTCGTTTTACCGAGCCTGCATCGGTGGTGACTTGTGTGGACTTCGGATTGCCAGATATCCCAGAATGCCTTTCGCCGCCAAAAAGCGGAAGTGTCGGAGGAGAAAACTCACAACTGTAACTTATAATACTGCTGTTCTTGTGTCACATATAGTAGTTTTTTATGTGGGAATATAGTTGTTTAAACTCCAAATATGTGGTAGATTTCTCAAGACAGAGCTCATTTAAAAAATTGCTTGACGTTTTCGGAGATGTGAGGTCCTGAGCCGAACTTGTCAAGTTTGAGCATTAAAGTACAGAAGTACGAACTTGGCGAACTCGGTATTGAGAAACAGCGCCTATGTGGTACAGTACTTTCTACCTTTTAGCTTCAGCGTCTACTTGCTAGTAGTTTGTTGTTGCTGGTTCCAATGACTTGACCTCACCAACTGTACCTTTAACAATAAAGACTGGTACTTTTTGCAACCGCCTGCTGTGGTTTTTGTCTGCCAACAGTGAACCGCTGCTAGCTAGCTTTGAGCTAATATCAGTCAGTACATTGGCTGTTTGTGGTAAATAAACACAGACTGCACAAAAAGTCCAGTGGTCCATGAGGCAACTTTTCTTTGCTTTCTGTGTGTACAAACCTTCAAGCTATGTGTTGCTAATACAGCATTCTAATTTACTGGTTGGCTATCTGTTATTTTTATGTTTTTACTTGAAATATGTGTATGTTTAAAGATAGACTAGATTAAAAACTTCCTATGGGAACTTAATGTTGATCTTTCACTGATGATACTTTGTTTCTTCCTGCTGTTCGGGACAATGTAACTAATGTTAGAAAGAAAGGGCCTGTGTCCACCAAAGCGTTTTTCGCCAGCTGGCCTTTGCTCTCCATGAAGAGAAGGCTGAAACATGAGAGCACAGACTGTCCGTAGTTGGGTTCATGAGATTTTGCGGGCAAGGAAACACCTCGGCGAGTAGGCACATCGTTTTGTTCAAGATCGGATGTGCTCGGTGCGGTGTTTGTCCCGCCCCTCCGTGATTGGACGGCTGGGTAAAAAGAAAGTGACAAGCGCAGCGTTTTTCACAAAGTTGATAATTTTTCAACTCTTGGCAACCGGAAAAAAATGCTCAGCGCCCAGTGCAGAAAAGACGCTCAGCGCCTCGTCACGCTGCCGTGTTTACCAGCTTGGAAAAACGTGGCGCTCCCATTGCAATGAATTGAAAATAGATGCTGCCATCAGAAAAAAACGCTCTGGTGGACACGGAGCCTTACTGATGTTACATTGTAATTTGACAGCTAGTACTTTTGAGAACCCAGTTTGATTATTACTGTACTAATTAATTTTGACAATACCTTTGGTTTATGGAAAATCACTATGTAAATATTGTTTTCACATTTACTTCCAGTAAAACCTTCAAACACATTGTGTCTTCAGCCTTACACATAACAAGGTCGAATAATAATATATTACATTATATATTTTGCTGTCGAATTGAGATTTGTTTTTGACGCGTGTTGACATGTTTGATAGTAACAGCAGGAAAACACATTAAATCAAACCCAAGTACATATTAATACCACTGTATAAACTCCATACTAATATATATAATAATCTTAATAATACTGTTAGTATATAGGACACATTTTGTACTAACAGGAAATGAAAAACATGTGCACATACACAGACAGACGTCTATCAAACTGCTATTTTAAAAGCTACAGCAAATTAAACTGAACAAAAGACAAAGAAAATGATGTTTCCTCTGATTTAATACATTAGTTTTGGCTTTTAGAGATGTTTCCCAGAGCTGTCTCACCACTTTTAACAAATTGTTGTATTTTTTCCAGCTGTGAACAGCTCCTCTGTATCCTTTGTGCATTGTTTTGTGGGGCATTAGTGTCCATCAATGACACAAGCTCATGTAAAACTCACATCTGTGAGTACACTTAATTTTGTCACTTTCCTAGAGTGAAGACAGTACACCTTTAAGAATTATTATCTAGTATAGATCTGGGACAAAGCCAAAGAGCAAAGATTGTAGAAGTGCAGTGTTTTACTTTACAAAGTCTTCAACTTCTTATAGTTGTGTTGTTTGGAAAACTCTAAATATAAGATGACAGTTGCATCTATGCAATCAATTGTTTCAGTGTTGATGTTCTACCCTTTTCCAAAGAGAAACTGAGATTTTTTTCCTCAGTTCTACCAGAAGCCCCCCCCCCCATCAAACTGCAACAGCAAAAGAAATAGAAACAAAAACAAACTTTCCATCCTTAAACATTCTTCTTTTTTTCTTTTTTTTAAAACTTCAAATTGACACCATTTTTCTCCTTGAAAACTTTCAAGGTTTTTACAGCAAATTTCTATCTCATCTCTCAACTTTGGAGCTGTGGATACAGTGGAGGGAGGAGACCTTCACATTGCACCCAAGTCACACAATGCATGTGGGGCTTCGCCATATGAATTCAATTTTCATTACCCCCCTGTAATAAATGCGGTGTGAATCCTGGGAGGCCATGGCAGCAAAAAATAAATCTGATACATGAATAAACGATGTCCCCAGGGAAGGCAGGCTCCTCCTTTGTGAGGAAGATTGACTCCTCCAAGATGGGACACATCAGCCACAAGGAACGGAAACAGAAATAGAAACTGCCGACAGAAAGGCGCTTGCTCACAGACTTTCTGTTCAGCCCCCCAACCAATCTCAAAGCTGTATATAATAATAATACATATTCTATGCAGTGTGACTGCAAGCCATCACATTCTCCCAGAGGTCAGCACTTTTGTAATTGCCACACTATGAGAATGTAATTAAACTTTGACGCAGAAACTTAGTCTCTGCACAGCACTTGTCAGTTCATTTTCCATGTCTAGCCAAATCATTTTTGTGATGCATGTGGTGGATGATGTTGGTGTTTACACATTTCTGACTTTGTCAGGTTACTAGAAAGTGTATGATGTGCCGCTGAATTATATTTTTATCCCACTTCTGTTGACTAACACTGTGACTATGGTGCTACTTGTTTCTTTTGAGGTGTGTTTGTGCACACTAGCAACCCCTATTTATTTGCCTGTATTATTTTCTACGCTATTTCTTATTGACAGACTAGCAATATTTTTTTGTTTACTTTGACAGCGCCGGCTGTTGTTCTACCACCGTCACAGGTGGTGGTGTGACGTAGGCTGCCAGGTGGCGATATTTATATGTTGTCAAAGTTGGCAAGACATGATTTGGTCGTTAAACCCAGTGGACAGGAAACTAGGCCTACCAGGTATCTCCCATCTGTAATGCTATACTGAAAATGCTGCCTATCAACAACATAGGTATCATCTTGTCGCATCTGGCAAGAAAGGCATATTACTACCTGACAGAGCATCCTTCTACCGGTAACATTTCTGAGAAAAGATATAGAGCTGAAACTGTCAAGGTAAGTAAATTAATATTGCTAGATTGCTAAATAACGTACATAAATCAAAATATCCTAGACAAAATTTAGAGTCAGTAGACGATAAGAAGAGTTATTAGTGATCACACCCCCATTATCTGACCTACCCTGTGGTGGTAGTGCATCCTCAATAACAATCGCAGAGCATTTCAATAGTGTTTCATTAATTCACAATTCTCTGAGGGAACAAACACTTAATTTACAAATTGGTCCATGCTACTGTGGTGAATCTCACTGAGGGCTATTAGCTCGACCACTGAATTCCACCTTCTGCAACCCCCCAGTCTGGCGTAACAGCAGATGGGTGGAGGTCTGTGATCTGTTGAGGCAATTTTGTGCATGGCTGCCATGGCCTGTCCTGGTGTGACATCTCCTGCTGCTAGTCGGGCTGTACCCTGACCTTCACACTGGGCTGGTGTACAGCTGTCTGGCTGGGAAATGCAAACACACACTTACACCCCGACGCACACACATACACATAACACACTTACAATCCCTGGGGATGAACAAAAAGTTTAGTTGGTAGGGAGGTTCTGGTGTTTCGTGTTATTTCATTGGTCGGCCACACTAGACAACTAGCTGGCAGGCAAAAGGGAAGCATGCTTTGTTGAACAAAATGTCAAATATGGCTCTGAAAAATTGGTGCTTGGACGGTCATAGATTGGATTCAGATATAGATGATGGAGATTAGGAAAAAAATGTATCTGTGTGAAGGGATTTTGACTGCAGAAAATGTCAATTGCAAAGTAAAGGAGAGGATACACAAAAAACACACACTCACACATTCACTGCACACATGTGCTCCAACATACAACCCCCAGCCCCTGCACTTCCTATTTGTCGGGTTAGAGCAGGAGGACACATAACATAAACCCAAAGAGACACTTACTCCGTGGGGAGAGATCTCCTCTCATTACGAGCAGGATTGACACTGGGCCTGGCCTGTCCAGAGGGAGGTCTAAGCCAATAAGAGAGTAATTGAAAGAGGCGCTTGACTTCCCGTCTGTAACAGCTTACAGACCAGGGCTGATGTGCCTCTAGGAGTATGGTGTTTAGAAAACAGATGGGCAAAGACAAACAACATAAAAGTTGGCTTAGAATTGCAGGGGAAGAAAAAATAATCAGAGAGAGAAAGAATTTTTACCTCCTCCTAGATTATAATGTTTGTCTCCACATATCAGTGTGAGCCCTTATCTCAAAGCAATGCTGATTTTCCAAGTAGATACATGATTAACATCTTCGTGTAATGTGGAAGAAATACCAAAACTTAACGCGCCAACAGAAGAGTGTTTCATAGCTTTTCAATATCGCCAGAGTGGCTGTTGTCCTAGGTGTCAACTGCTGGAGCCAGAATGTGGAGAGTTAGAGGCTGTGCCATAGCATCTTGTCTCACGGAGGTGTGTGTGTTGAGTCCCAGCGGCTAGACTTGTTACAGAGATGACAGCGTGTTTTGTTTCACTACACAGCCCTTGCGCTGACAGTCTGAAAGCCTGGAGCCAAACAAACAGAGGCAACAGCGATGCCAGGTATCTCAAGATCTCTCTCTCTCTCACACACACACACACACACACACACACACACACACACACACACACACACACACACACACACACACACACACACACACACACACAAATTCACACATGCATGCAATACATACAAGCTGGGCAGGAGACACACACGACACACACACTACAGCATTGCAAAAACACTGACACATACACATAACCAAGCAAACATATTTTGATGTTGTACAAAACATCTGCATCACTGCAGTACTTTGACTGGTGGAAGCTGAGAAGTGATGCAATTCCCCCTGCTTTTACACCACAAGTGGATCATTATTTTGCCTCTAAATGTTACAATTAAATGATCTGTAGTTGTCATTTATAATATTCATTGGTCCTCTAGAGTCAATAAAATCTTCTGGCATTGAATATTACTGTCTAACTACAGTCCTTAACTCAGTGTGGATGGGTAGAAGCAGGCTATGCATCATTTACCGTACTGTACGGACCTGCAGGGCATCAATAATTCAAGCATGCACCTGAACCCCAGGTGTAGGAACAACGCAGGCCTTGTAACATTGAAGGAGCAACCGCAGTATTTCACTTCACAACAATCAACATGATCAAGAGACTGAGTTGGCAGAGTGAGCACACGTTACTAAAGAACAGAATGTTATTCTAAGACTTGTTAGAGTTTTACCCAGAAGCTGCTCACAGCGCATTCCTTGGCTATTGCAATAACTCAGCTCTTTTGAGCCTTAGCATTCACAGGAAGGGGGGTAGCAAACTAAAGGTTAGACACAGTGGGCTTGTGAGTGAAAGGCTTCAGTTTGAATCCCTGGATTGGTGGTGAAAACAAATTTATATACTCCAACACAGCGAAGATGTTCTTTAGCAGTGTCTTTAACCCCCAAATACTGATCGAAGATTAATGCAGTTGTGTATAATGCAGTATGAGCGAGAAACAATACACTGCTGAAAAATACAGTTTATGATCAGCGGATGTTACCTAGATTATTAGAGGTTTTTCTATGGAGTGAAGAAGCTGTTCAAGGGTGTAAATTTGACCCTTTTGACTTCCAACGCAACTAACAGCTTGAAAGCAGAATGTCTTGTTTGGAAGCTCCACTTCTCATGCAAAACTTTTAAACCTGATCTAATGAGAATGCACATAGATATGGGTGTGTGACTCGTTATATCATTCCCCTGTCCATGAGCCACGTTTGCTTCAACCGACCCATCCAGTGATGCACGATGAAAGAGCTTACTTTCCCTTTCCCTCGATCTCATTCCTTTGACCAAGTGTTTCCTCCTCTCTGACTATCGTCTTCACCGCAACCAAAGCAGCTGGTGAGAATGAGGATGAAATATTGATAGTGTGGCAGTAATGAAGTCTTAATAAGAGGGATCCAGTCCAAATAATGAAAGAGAGGGTCAGGAAGGTGCGACGCCCAGTGTGCCACATCAGAGCCATCCCTCTTGTTATTTTATAAGGTCAAGTCAATTATGTGGCCACCACAGGTAATTTATTCAATTGGCAAACTTAATAAACACTGGAGGGGATGCTCCTGCCAGCTTCAAGTCTGGACTTTCTCACTTGCAATTTAAAACATGGACCTGACTCGGAGGTACAAGTTACTGAAAACAGACAACAGGTAATGATCTATTGCTTAAGAGAGGCTGCCAAAGTGAAAGAGAAAGACAGCCGAAGCTCGTTGGGGATATGGGAAATGGGAGGGGCCTTATTTAGCAACTTCTATTTCCACATTCACGCTGAAAACAAAGGAGAGAACAAAAGAAAAGTACCTCTTGAATTACTGGGGGAGCTGGCACACTTGTTTTCTGTGCTCTGTGTTGGAATAAAAGATTTGTCTGCGAATAATTTATTCCAGTACTCCCTTTGCCATTTCCCTCTCCTTCCCCCAGTGATACACAGAGGCTTTTTGCGGTAGAATTCCAAATGATAAATACTGCACATTTATAAAAAGTTGAGAGGGGATATTTAGAACACAGGAAGATACTGCATAAGGCCTTATGCTTTATTCACGTCCCTGTGGGAGCCACAGTATCCGGGGATACGTTATGTAAAACTGGTCAAAGCCATGCTAATGTGATTTTGAATGCATGACTTCATCATCTGTGTACCACAGGTATTGCATTGCAGCACAGGTTGCTCAGACTCATGTGTCAGCCAGAGCCAAAGGCCCCTGACTGAAATCAATAAACAATTCTAAAATTACAGCGTACATTGCAGCGTAATCTTAACCACTACATTTAGGGAAAAATGGCTTCATATGAAAGACTCTCAAGCAGGCTGTGTGGGAACAAGAGCAAGAAAAGGAAATGGTTTTGTCAACGTGATTAACTAGATCTGATGATAGGCAATCAAAATTTATGTTATTACATTTTTATATCACTCTATCCATTCCCAATCTTTCTATTTTGGAGTGTAACGTTACGTTGGATAACGCTTGTGGGAATGGACTTGTCACCAAAGGGGATGCTGTTGAAATGATGCATGTGGGTGTACATTTGGTGTATTGCTGTCTTCGCCTGAAGCAAGAGATGAGAATATCGGAATAAAGAGACGTCTCAGAACATTTTATGTTTTTGGGTTCAGCACTGATACATACACCACCAGAAAAAGGAATAACAAAACATCCACATGCAGAGGATCAGAATCATCATATCATAACTACTAATCTATAATGATTTCATCAGTGTTTTTTTCTGCCCTCTCTCTGATTTCCCTTTTTTGATGTCAAGCTGGACAGACAAAATAAATGACTCGCGGAAGGTTTATGAAGCATCCTGGTGTCTAGAGCTGTGTCAAACCAAGTGTCTTGCCTAAATGAGAAGTCACTCAATAAGACATAGGAGCACAGGAAGCTGCAAATGCTAAAAACATAATAGTCTGTTAAGCCAGCAGTGAAAAGAAATGGAGGGAGGACAAGATTAGATTAGATGTCAGACATTGCCAGTAGAGATTTGTGTGACATGCCTTGATGTGACTCCATTGTCCTCTAGTGAATTCGAGACACGAGGATCTATTTATGAATGGTAGGAGCAAAATGAAAATACAGGTTTTCATATAATAACACATTATGTTACAACACTAAATGGAGTGGTTGTAGTAGTCATCATTTTTTGGCATAGCCCTAGCCTAATGGATATAGAAGTGAGCATTTGACAAGGTCACTATTTTGAATTTTGGCTGGAAAAAGTCTGGGTATGGGAGTATAATAAGAAGCGCTCTCAGCCCCCGTGACAACTGCCTTTTAAGTGCCCTTGCTAAACAAGTGTCCTTGATCAAAGAGCAGCCCAAACTGCTTAAGTTAACAGTGTTATATGTAATATTTCTGTATTAAAATGTCTACAAATGACTAGACCTATGTGATATATGTTTCGAACAATATTTAAACCCAGAGAAATCCGTAATTTTATTCAGGTCGCATTTCAACAATGACACTGAAGACAACTCCCGTGATACCCATGCTACTTCACAAAGTCGTCAAAGTTTTTTGTTATTGTTTTGATGCAAAAGCCCCCCAGCATCAGGTATTATATACTGTGTGTTTAAGCTAGTAAGTAATAAAAGACAGTAGTAGGCCTGGCAGTTGTAAGGTGAAAGTTGAACTCTCCTGACCTAAAACCGCTCTTCCCAGATCAGTGCTATAAATATTTATATAAATATTATATATTTATGTATAATACTTATATAATATAAGTCAGGGTTGACAACACAATGCTTTGATAAAGAAAGTCAGGAAAATTTGTTCAAAGTCCAGTGGAAATACAGCCTGCTGCTGCTAAAATTATTGGGTCAATAAACTGTAGACCTCTTCTCAATGTATGTTATTGTCTGTACTTGTGCTCTTGTGGACTTGTGAAACATCACTAATAACCCAAGTACTGTCCTAATTTACATGAGGATTTAGCCAAGTACTGTTGAAATCCCTGGAAGTGTTCAGGCTGTTTGGGGAGCTGAGTTGTCTTTGCTGTATTGCACTGTTCACTTTTATTCAACATCCTCTGTTGGACACACACAGAAAAACACACACAAGAGCAATGGCTTGCAGACACTTATGAGACAGGTGTCAATTGTACAAATACGTGTTTTGAATGAACTGTAAAAAATGTATTGTCCCATTAGCAACCATCGTAAGCAGCACTAGTTTTCAAGCCTATAAACACGGCTGGAGGACAATGCCACTGCTCATAGAACTATAGTTACAATGCCCCACTTTGTTATTGCTTGATTATTCATTGCACAGACCCTCCAGGATTTCATGGGCATTTTTAGTCATTGTTGTGGTAAAAATAAACCTAAAACTGACCATATTATGCTTTTCTAAAAAATTGTGATGAAAATTGCAATGTTTTGGAGTATTTTTTGCGATAAAATTGTCCTTCCAGGATTTTGCAGACCTAACCCTAACCCTAACCCTGCATATTGAAACCAGCTTACCTTTAGTATTTCAGCGCTTGCAGTTGACCGGGATCCAACAGCCTGTGTCACAGTGATTTGTGTTGTCTGGCATCCTCTATGCTTTTCTGCCATTTTCCACATATGTTTTGTGACAGCAACATTTTTGTCAATAGGCGATTTCCTTTTATGTTTGATCACAATACTACTAAATATTACTTGCGAATCGCAAAATCCTGGAGGGACTGATTGTAGAGTCTATGTAGTATATTCAAAAGTCTACATTGTTAACAGAAAGCTCACATGGGAAAGTCTTTAACATCTTTACATCTTAGATGTGGAGTGAAATGCCACTTCAAAGCAAAAGACTGTTTATGGTCATTCGAGTAAGATTTTAAACTTGGCTCATCTAACTTTACCTGCCACCCCTTTAGACTTTTCATCTGGTGACACCAGTTTAAATATTAATGACTCCCTTATATTGCCACAAGCATCAGGAATTCCCATGTGATTCCTCTCCCTTTTTTTTCCTGTGTGAAGAGACTATTCATGTCCCTTGGTATTTATGAATGACTGCATAGTTTTAGTTACTGAACTTCCTGCTCCTTGTATCACCATTTTCCTGTCTTTTATTGAGACCAGAAGCTACAGCATAATGGAGACTTACTTAGTAGTAAATGATGGCTTATATAATTTATTATTCTCACTATCCAGCTCTGTTGCTGCTTTAGCAGCACTGATGACATGCTGGTATGCAGAAACACATCATTTTAACAACAGGGGTTATACTCAGTGCAGCAGAATGTGAGGCATTTGCTTCTTTTGTTCATTAATGAAAAAGGCACCATGTACATTACTTCATTATTAAGAACATGTTACATTATTAATTATTGGATGTTTAGTGAGTCAATTTAAATATTAGCAGTGTAGTTTATCCTAATAGCTAATTAAGTATTCAGAAGAATAAGCATCATGTGGGCCTGGAATGATCATGTTTGTACTGTGCATATTGGTGCTGCTTGTCTACTACCATGTCTTTGAGTTGATGACCATTAATGCTATTCATACAGCAATGAGTCCACTTCAAACCCTTCAAAATGCGTATTTTCTTCAGTAGTGGCACCACAGGATCTTTGATATCCCTTCCCAAGAGGTATTATCACACACAATCACATTTCTTCACAGCTGTGATTTCCTGCCCAAGCTAAATTTTTTAAAATTATTGACCAGGTTGTCAGTAGACTGTGTTGATCCGTACAAAAGAGGATGTTTCATTTGGTAGTTTATTCCCTTTAAATGCTTTAGGGGGGCATATGGGAGCTAGTGTAGTTTTGTTATTTTGTTATTATTACTCTCTACCATCTCACTGTGCTTAGTTTGCCGTTTAGTGCCCAAACACCAAATGTCATCACTGTACACTGTACTGCCACTCATTCTCAGATGAATTATTTGTAGACTAACAATTTAATGAAAATAACTTGTGTAGTAACTTAAAATCTTAAATGATTGTTACTACACTTGTGATTATTACTATTACCAAATGCATTGATCATACCATTTTGCTTGGTGAATGGAATTGGCCTTATCAAGTGCCCAACCTCCACTGTCTGTTTTAAAAAGAAAATGTAATATTTTGGAGGTGGTACGTGGTAAGCATAGATGACAACAGGGATTTTACACCCCCCCCTAATTGAGCACTGGTGTGACAGAATTCAATCAACCTCCCTATTCTTTCCTCAGTAATTCTGTTTAAGGACTTTTAACCAGATAATTGCAGCCTCGTTTACCATAATGTGCTGTTTTAGGCTATTGTCATTTCATCAGTTAATCGCTGCAACCAATTTATATGAAGGTTAGCATGTCATTCGGGCGCTGTGCAAACAACATTCACCCAGTGATGGGGAGAATGAATACAACATTTTGCTCTCTTTTTATGATGTGTGTCTGCATTGTGATAATTTTGCATATCAGCAATTCTTCCTGTTGGGGGAAAACCTCACTGTCGACTCTGCAGCTATGGACAGTTTGTTGTACTTCAGCCTTCATTTCCATGAATCACTACTGTGTAACAACAAGACTGATAAGAACGCAGAGGATTCTTACAGAAACCAGTCATGGATTCAGTAAGCCTTGGTTTCTTTGCCGTATTTGTTCAGTCTGACGCAACATAGAATCAGTTATGTGCTTTCTGCTTCCTGAATCCTGACAGCGTCTTTGCTCTGTGCTTCCATTTCACAGGTGGGCTCCCCTACAGCAGGGGCTGTTTGTTTTATATGAACTCACCACTGACCCCACTGACCACAAATCATGTTGAAAGAGAAGTGAGAGAGTAGCATAAACCTCCATCATGGGAGAGGAAAGTACCTTTTAAGATCCGTCAAAGCCTTTGCTAATAGGGGTGATCCATCCAGGGCTCTCAAAATGTCACAACCCAGCCTCATTCATTTGCATAACCTGTAAAGCATCCCTGAGAGCGTGCGGGGCATTGATTTAGCCAGTGACTTGGGAGATGCTTCCCTTGTTGACACAGTCGCCTAAGCGAGTGTGACTGTGGCACTCCTTAATCCACTAAACTGTGTGGCGAGCAAGTACTCTGCCGCAGTTTTACAACCCCATCATGAGTCAGTCCCACACACTCAGGCTCCCTAATCTGCTGACTACTCTTGGGTAAATATCATTATTTGATCTTTGACAAATCATGAATATGTCTAGTAGAGGCTCACTGAAATGTTCAGCTTATAGTCTGAACTATGAGAACCCAACTCAGCAACTTTAAAGTCCATTAATGGATAATATTAAAATACAGTAAAGTACCTGTACGTACATTCAACATTTTGTTGTTATATAAACATATATATATATAGATATATATATATATATATATGTTTATATATTATACCAAGGGAGAGGGAGTAAATATGAATATACTTTACATGTATTCCACTGTTTTCTCTATTTTTAGTGGTGTAAGGGGATTGTGCCAGGAGTGGCCCAGAGGGCACACCTGGCACTAATTAACCTCATATGAAATCCACAAATTTTGTCACATAACTACATGTTTTTTATGACACCTAATTGGTCACATTTTAGGTCAGGTGTGTTTTTTCCAGTTTTGATTAAAGTTTGTTGAGAAAACAACAAGTTGTCTCAACACAAAGTCCATTTAGTAGCTTTTCTGGCACTTTCACATCTCAGCAAACCCCATTTGCTTATAAAGATCATGTGACATGATAGACAGTTCCAGAACAGCTACTAAAGAGTGCACTCAGTAAAATGCAGGTCTCTGCCAAGTGTTTCTGGGGCCATTTGGGTGGGAAACAGGGCGAGCAGGGTGTGTCCATGCATTAGAGTAGTGGAATGAAGGGGGGAACGTTTTTTTTCTGTTTGTTAGTTTTAACACAGCCCGGTTCTATGTGAGATAACAGCCACAGAGAGAAAAGACATATTTGTTGATTAAGAGTTCCCAGTGAACTCGCGGAAGCTATTGCATCAAACGTGTGGTGATGCCGGAGGCCTTGAAGTCGACTAGAGGACAGCTGGTTCAGGAATAATAATATTCTGTATACAGATAAATCAGTAAAGAACGCTCTCTTTGTCCCCTCCACTCACACCCAACTCGAGCTTCTCAGCCAATGACTGCGCGATAAATGACTTGCCTTCCATTTCCACTATACTATGTACATTCTTCTATTACATGCATATATATTATAATTTTATGCATTATATATATTATGCATTATATATAATAAAAATATAATTGTATGCATTGACTGCTGCATGTGCTTGAGAATATTGTGGCCTGATTTTGGGTTGCCTGCTCATTTGCCTAGTCTATAACTGCCTGGTTAAAAGAATTTGATCTTCACACAAAAGAAACCATATCCGTAGGTGTGTTGAAATCTGATTCAAATCTTATGTCTAAAAATGCAACTCAACCTCAGATTGTATTTGAAATGTTTTATTGTCAGTCCTCAATGTGTATCACATAAGGAATGAAAAAGAAAATGACAAACATGAGGGAGAGGGAGCTAACATTGTTGCCTTAACGAATATGCTTGCTCTTAGGAATACATGCTGTCTGCCTCACAACTCTGAAATGCATCATAAAATAAGCCAGAAGAAAATCCATCTTACTAGTTTGCTGCAGCACCCAGAGGTCTTGGACAATAATGCAATTTTACTGTGTGACAGTCTGTTTTGTTACTACAACAAATATAATGACAGAAAACACACAAATCTGATCTGATAACTTGTAAATTTCCAAATAGAGAGTCTGCCTCAAACTTTAGCACTAACTCAGCTATGTGAACTTTGCAATCCTCTACATTTCACAAAAGAGATTTTAAGCTAAACACTGTGAAATGAAGTCTGAATGGCAGGCAATGACGGCAGGTAGAAAACAACTAATTGGGCTTAGGAAACATTTTGGCACTAACACTTGACCTAGATGCCATTAAAAGTTTATACCTGATGTTAGCAGCTACGTCCTGCTCTTTATAGGATTTGAGGAAGTTTATTCTCCAATAACCTCATCCAGTGTTACTGGGGATTGTTTGAATTTGCCAAACACATCAGTTTGTCCTCATCTTAAAGGCTCTTTCTTCTGTAATGTAAGTGAAAAGTGAAAATATAAAGTAATATGGCATACAAGATTTAAAGGTCCAGTATTTCAGTTTTTACATATTTAAAAATCACAATGAGGAAACAAGCCTAGCTACACTTAATTGCACAAAAAAAGCACAACTCTAAAAGGCAATATAAAGAAATTAATTTATTCCAAATCATCACTTCATATTATCATATTCCAACCCTTTACTCGCATTGGTGTGCTCTCATCTGTTGCCAAAACCCAGCTCTGAAGAAATTTTACACAATTGTCGGCAGGTCAGTTTTAGAGAAGAGTTCCAGGATACTTTGTGTTTTAAAATGTGTATTTGTCATGATGAACATCAAACACAATGGCGGGTACGGTAGGATAATGGAGCAGCTAAATGCAGCATAGAGAAGCAAGAGAAATGATGGCTAGTGAACTGAAGTTAATTTGTACAGTCTCAGACAGGGGACCATCAAGGCATCATTTATCAACACCTACATCTCCCAAGTTATTAATCCCTTAAGGCATTGTTTCCACAGATAGCGATCACAACGACACAAGAGTCTGGTAAAAGGAAATTAGAAAAGACACAGTGATGAAAAGTTCAGTAAGTAGATCTGACCCACTGGTGCCAGATCACTGCTATATGAAAAACTGATAACTCTAGTTCTGCCGCACATATCATACACCTGAATTCAAAATAAAGATTTTCTGTGTGTGTGTGTATATATGTGAGTGTGTATAATGTCTAAAAGAAGTTGACATTTCTACAAAATTCCATAGAGTCATTTATCTGATTATATTTAGAGTTTTCATAAATATTTCAGTTGAGCTTTACCTTTAGCTAAAAAATATAGTTTCAGGTTATGTAAAAGTTGCATGGTTACTCAGATATATTCATTTCTTTCTCCACGTGTTTCAGCTACAACTTAGCTGTCAAACACTGAGCTATCTGGGCATAGCAAACTGCAATTAATTCTTTTGACAATAACCCAACCATACAACATATTCTGTACAAGCTCAGTCTGCAAAACAATAAACCATTAGCATCCATGAATGTGATTTATTATAAAGAAAATAAAATAGCCCTGTACTTCATATGCTTGGGGGACTGAATTGATTAGGAGTTGCCACATGAGCTGGAGTGTGTGTGTGTATGTGTGTATGTATGTGTGGGGACCTGCCTTAATGGGGACAAAATGCAATTCCTTTTAGGGTGAGGACTTGGCTTAAGGATAGGGTACGGTTAGGTTTTAGGTTAAGGTTAGGATTAGGTTTAGACAGTAGTAGTTATTATTAGGGTAAGTCTCCATGGAATGAACGTAAGTCAATGTAATGTCCTCAAAAGTGATGGAAACATGGCTGTGTGTGTGTGTGTGTGTGTGTGTGTGTGTGTGTGTGTGTGTGTGTGTGTGTGCGTGTGTGTGTGAGAAAGAGTGCATGAGAGAGAGGAGAGAATGATTCATTGGGGAAAAGGCTGGAGGGAGGTTTTGGAATGATGATGAAAATCGATAAAGAATAATAAATGAGAAAAACCTGGGCAGATTATAGAGGTTATTAGGATGTGGAAAAAGACTGACTTCGTTCTTTCAATTCACACGGGAGTACAGCAGGAGACAAAAGTATGGAAAACACCTTAATGTGGTAATGCTGGATTGCATTTGCTGTACTGTACGTTGTTTTCGGCTTCTTTTTATACAATAGAGGGTAGCAGTAGCCTCAAGGTCAGCGAAGCAAGATTGTGAGCAGAAGGTCACCGGATTGAACTTCTCTGGGTGAAGGAAGGGAGCTAATAATCTCCTGCCCCCAACTACTAATTAGGTGCCCTTGAGCAAGGTCTTCAACCCCCAACTGCTCTAGTGAATCTACTCAGGAGTGGACTGTATGGATCATCTCCCAGGTGTACGTGTCTGATGTGTGAATAGCAGTGTTCAGTATTTTCTGGGTAAATACAATACAAAAACAACAGTGGCACCACAATACTGGCTGTATGTATTGTTGTATTGTATGAATGAACAGCAGTGGTTAGTAGAAATGCAATCATACTAGGACAATACTAGGAAATTAAAAAGCAGGCACTGCTCTTGCCTTTCTTTATCTTAGAGAAAACACACAGAAGCTGTCTGCAGATTAATTAAGACCTTAAAGTGTTTTGATTAGAATATGCCTGTGGAAGAATACTGACAAATAAACAGACAGCTGGTGCCTTTCAAGGAAATTCTCATGTTTTGACAAAAAACTCGGAGTTATAAGTGAAAACAGAGATAGTTAAAAAAAAACAAAAATTAATCTTAATGCAACAGCCTTGAGAGGAAGTGTGAATGGGGATACACCAGTGTTTAGTGGACGTGCCTGGAATCACATCGTTCTGTTTACCACATGGCAAGCAGGATAAAAAAATGTTGCACATATGATTTTGTTTTCAAATATTCTTTTAAACCCATATCACATTACTCACTAACAGAGAGTTGACAGTCTTCTTATCAATTTGGCATCAATATAATCCATAAAGACAAAAGTGTTTCCGTACAAACTTTACATTTTGGATTTTGTTGCCTAAACTCCAGCAGCTACCAGCCTCTGCTGATACTTCAGTGGGAGAAGACCATGGGAATGAGAGGTGACCAAACATTAAGATTTCTCATCAAAATAATCAGACGGTTTCATTATTGCTATGAATTCAATTTGTTATTCACAATGTAGCAGAATATTATTTACTGCAGTATACATATTCGGCTAAACTTACCTAGTGAAAAAAGTTTTCAATATTTACTCACTATTTTGCATTACACCCTTTCTATTTCATGCTTTTGTCTTCCTTCAGTGGCATTGTGCTGTTTTTTGACTTCTCCAGTGCTTTCAACACCATATGGCCAGCCCTGCTGGGCGAGACACTCACAGCCATGCAGGTGGATGCCCCCCTTGTGTCCTGGATTGTTGACTACCTGACTGGAAGACCATAGTATGTACGTCTGCAACACTGTGTCAGACAGCATGGTCAGAAACACTGAGGCCTCACAGGGGACTGTCCTTTCTCCCTTCCCCTTTTGGGAGTGCAAATTGACAATAAACTGGACTGGGCCAAGAACACTCAAGCCCTTTACAGGAAGGGCCAGAACAGTCTCTATTTTCTACGGAGGCTGAGGTCCTTCAACATCTGCCGGAAAATGCTAAGGATATTTTATGAGTCTGTGGTGGCCAGTGCTATCCTGTTTGCTGTTGTATGCTGGGGCAGCAGGCTGAGGGTAGCAGATGCTAATAGACTCAACTAATTGATCTGCAAAGCCAGTGAAGTTTGCAGGGGTGGAGCTGGACTCTCTGTCGTGTCAGAGAGGAGGATGCTGTCATCTTGCACAATGTCTCCCATCCACTCCATGACGTGCTGGTCAAACACAGGAATACTTTCAGTGATAGACTCATCCCTCCAAAATGCACCACAGAGTGCCACAGGAAGTCATTCCTGCCTGTGGCCATCAAGCTCTTTAACTCCTCCCTTGTGTGTCTGAGGTGCAGAAGGATTGCTTGCTGTCTTCTCCTTCTTTCCTGCCGGCGGGGACAATATAGTGTTCACACAATGAGGACGTTCACTTGGCAAATTTGAACTAGCCTCAAGTGAAGTTTGTGCTGCACATGGTAATGCCAGAATAATAACATATTGTTCTTTATATTTTATATCCATCTATCCATCCATCCATCGTCAACCGCTTATCCTGCATACAGGGTCGCGGGGGGCTGAAGCCAATCCCAGCTGACATCGGGCGAAGAGCGGGGTACACCCTGGACAGGTCGCCAATCCATCGCAGGTATATTTTATATTTATATTTTCTACTTCATTCTACTTCATCTTTCTATTATTATTCATCCATCCATCCATCCATCGTCAATGTGCAAGTGAGCGTTTGTAACAAAGAATTTCCCCTCGAGGATCAATAAAGTATTTCTGATTGTGATTCTGCTTCTTCACATAATGTTAATTATTAAGCTGCTAGCTGGTGGGTTAGACATTAATGTTTGCATTAATGTTATTTGTGGAACTACATGTAATCATCTGGCCCATTGTTAATATCAAAATATTGATTAGTGTGGCCTTAAAGTGTTTTGTTGTCAATCCTTAAATAAAACTTATGGTACACTAATTAATCCTGTGTGGAGAATGAAACAAGCCTGAATCAATACTGAGGAGTAAAAGTGGCACTCACCTATTCCAAGGCCAGGCAGAACTCATATAATTTAACAACACTCATTTAATTTAGCACAATTACAGTAGCTGTAGAAATAGGCTCAGGCTAGCTAACCAACCACATATATTGCATATTACTCAGGTGATCAGCTCAGTTTTTTTATTGTTGCATACTGTATTACCCGGACTTGAACCGTGCATTTCAAGAAACCCTGATTCTCAAGGGACCACGGGCTTTACCATAAAAGAGGTGCTTTGATGAAATTGGAGTGGCCATGCACAGCTGGCTGTGGTAGTTGGGGTGGACAGAGTGGTTGGAGGGGTGAGGGTGTTGGGGTGGGGATGTGGGGGTTAGGAGGCAGAGCTGAATCAGGGGGACTCCGAGCTGAGAGGACACCTCAGAGAGCTCCATCTGTTCCCTTCATCAAGTCCTGATGGGCAGGAATCCCTGTGCCAGGATCCTGCTGGCTGCCGCTCCTGCTAGAAATGCACATACACTCACACATGTATGTCATGCACAGTGACACGAGCACAAACAATAATAAACACAGATGTACAGTACACACACACACACACACACACACACACACACACACACACACACACACACACACACACACACTTTACAGCTGTAACTGAATATTGCACTCATGATGTGAGATGTCAGAGAATGTAACAATTCATTTATCTCTGGTTCTATCCTCCTCTTGTCCTTGACTCCTTGACCTCAGCACCAGCTGTACTGCTGTGTCTCCGCATGGGAGGCAACATTCAGCATTTCCACTGACAAGAGAACAACAATCTGCTTTTGATACAGCTTTACCATGGTGCTCACTGCTAATTCACCCACACGAGCAAGGTTGAGACTATTCCTAGATGACACACAAAACTCTGTCATCTCTTGTGTAAGGAACAGCGTTTCAGTCTCATGTTTAGTGGCTAAGAGGATTTGTCTCAGCGAGGTGCCTCTGCCATGAGTTTTAAATCACTGTTGACAACAGAGTTTCTCCTCGGATTAGATCTCCAGTTTCATTACGATGGCCCAGATAGCATCTCCTGCAGAATTGATAGAAGGTAGCTTATTATTTTACACTAAAATGTTTCCTTCCTCGCCAGACTGAAATTAATTTCAAGTTTAAAGAGACTTGTGTTGCCTCAATGTACAGAGCCACATATTCCCCTTTGAAGCTAAGCGATAAAATGCTCCTTTTGAACTTGCTTGTCAATCAGTATAACTTTGCTGTAGATTTGATCTCTTGCTTTTCAAAAGCGCATGCTGTGTGGGTGGATACCTTTGTGTTTATAGCTGCATGTGTGAAATATGAAGATACGCCACAGTACTGACTTCTCAACAGTGTCACTTCTACACAGTACAATTAATTTAAGAGCTGTAAGTACAATGGAGCATTAGATATTCTTCTGCTTTGTGTAGGCTCACTTGTGTGATCTGTTGTTGTTTGTAAAAGTAGTCTTGATGTTGAACAGAACGAGCGTGTGTGGGTACCACAGTGTGTATTTAAAGCAATCATGTGTAGGTTTTTTATGTGATGATTGCAATTTTCAAAAAATTCTGAAGGCAAAAGTTTTTGTTTGTTGTTTTTAGAGAAAATGAGGCAATCCCTGTGAAAAGTGGTAGCATGCATGACTGTGTCTGACACTACCACAGCATTTCTTTGTATGTAGAAGATCTGAAGCGATTAGTCAGGTATTTGACTATCTAAGAAACAATCTGCAAAAATTTTGATAAGCGAGTAATTGTTTCACAATTGTTGTTCAGGTCTCAAGTAAAAATGACAAACACTCTATAAGTCCAAATTCTTAGTTGAGAAGATCTGCAGCTTTTCTTTGTCTACAAGATAGTAAACTGGTCAGACAAACAGACATCTGTCACAGTTTGGACATTTTATAGACTAAACAACCAATTATTTAAGAATATTTGCGAAAGTAATTGGCAGCAGAATGTATAACATGATCAAATGTTCATGATGTCAAAGCAAATCCATATATTTGTGACAAAATATGGTAATATACAGGGCAGCGTGTAGGTTGCAGCGCGTTGGCCTGCCAGTCTGTTCAGTTTAGAGCCAAGAGGACAAAGAGTAATGTAGAAGTAGATTTTTCTTCCCTGAAAAAGCTTTAATATCACAAAATCCTCATCACCCAGTGCTACTTTAGCATGGAGTTTCATCAAATGCAAATAAATTGTTAAAGAAATCACCTGGCCAGTTGATAAAACTTTCATTTAGGTAGATACTTGAGGCAGCGACGTCACAAGCGTGAGTCTGAACGCTCAGCAATTGTTGTAGTGTTAACATAAATTAATTTAACTTTAACTCAGAGAGTGAGATGTAAGAAATGCCCCTAAGGGGACAAAATTATTTCCCTTTCTAAGTTGTGAGGGTGGGAAACTATGTGAGGAAGAAACTATCTTGTGTGCACTACAAAGTTGTGCTTATGTGGCCTAGGGGCTCAATAGTTTTTGGCTTAAAGTTTAGGCAACTGAAACCACTTACTTAAGGTCAGGGAAAGATGGTTTATAGAATGAAAATGTGTTTGATTAATAGCATTAGACAGGGCACAAATATTGCAGAATAATTCCATACAGTAAAACACGGCTAAAAGTAAATTTATTTAAAAATGAGGAAGAGAGATGGAAAAATAAATCTACAGGCAATCAGTGCAACCTCTCAGTTTAATGGGTATATGATCTAAATAAAAGGCTACTGTGTAAAAGGCCTATTGTGCAATTGTTTGAGGAAATCAAGGGCTGTAAAGACTTAATAAATGCAGTGATCCACCACTTTAACCATTTTGTAATTCACAGATTCAAATCTCATTTGTGGTCTATAATAGCAGGGACATCCTGTCATAACACAAGTGTGACAGGGAGCTGCCTGCTTCAGCTGGACCAACTCATGCTTGATAGTGCATTATCATTAGCGTAGAGCCTCCGATTAATATTTCATTAGGACTGTGGCTTTGCAGGGGCTTCCAGGCATACCAAGTGATATGTTATTCCCTGCTTCACACAGATTTCTCCCTCACAGGCAGGCCTGGGATGTAAGAGCTCTTATTATGATGGACAGAGCAGTGGAGCAAGGTGTTCAAAAAAAAAAAAAAGAGATATCCCTATTTAACGGTGAGCAAGCATGGCTGGCCAAAGTGGTGTATCATCACTTTTCAGGGCATGGCCATAACAAACCATTATTGGGCTGCTGTGGGTGGCGGGGAGGAGCACCAATCTTAACAGGGCTGCTTGTCACGGACAGCGGGGATGGCTAACTCCCTTTGGATTAAAATCTGTTGAAAAACAAACAGCTCATTCATTTCTAAAACAGAATATCATGTTGTTAAGTGCAAAAGCTAAGAAAAATAAGAATAATTGAACGTCATAGTAAGTTGTAAGTTACTGCAGGTCTAATGACATTCCAGTAATTATTCAAACTGTTTAAAACAGGTTACAAACAATCTATGTCATGCTTTTACCTCCACAGAGACTATTTTAGATTATCACATTTCTGATACGTGTCATGGTGGAAAGCTGTAGCATGTGATGCTAAGCTACATAATAGTGATTTTATTATTGTAAACATATTTACAGATCTTTTTTCAGCTGTTATTACTCATAATTGGCGTTTCAATCCCTTGGCGTACACAGTCTACAAGAAGAAAACAGAATAACGTTCCTTGATCTTGTTGTTGCTTGTACTGTATGTTGGGCAGCATCAGATTTCATCGAGAAAACTGTTTGATAAAACTTAAGCAAATCCTCCCCTTTGCAAAGTGCTTGTATTATTTTTGACATTCTCTACAAACTGGTGAGTCTTCAAAGATGGCATGTTTAAACCTCAAACTGTTTGAAATATCAAAGCAGTAGTAAGGCAACTTTCTAAATGTCACCATGGGGGATCTTCCTCCACTCTTTTAATGCTCATTTCATGAGGAACAGTAATGACAGGTCTGAAGGTGTTCAGCACCCATATCAATGCAGAGATGCTGCACTTATGTCATTCCTCCCTCTATTTGAATACTCACTTTGAAGATACAAACATGAATCTTTTTTTCATTCCCTAAACCTGCACATTTTTCATCTTTTGAATGATGTAAATTCTTGGCTTACAGAGTAATTGCTGTTGTCATTTTCCTGGATATCCAAGCCCCCTATCAGAGGTGTCTATTACAGTCTAAAGCATTATGCATTTGAAGCCGGGGGATTTCATACCTTATGGAAACACTGGCTTATAGCCTCATTTATTAGGCAGATATTGTTGTAAAGAAAGTCAATGAGGAAGGAGTCCTTTCTATCTCTTTATTCAAAGTACGTATTGCTGCATGTTCCAATTCTGCTACTGACAGACTAATGATAGTTATATACAAGCTGATGAGCCGAAAAGAAGGATTTTTATGTGAAAATGTGAGCTCCACTAACGGCTGCATTGACCCAACAGTGTGTATGCCGACACAAGACAATCCATCCCTGAATAATGCCTCCATTTTATAATTTAGGGCTGGGACAACATGATTGTTAGTCCATTTGATTGTTATCCACCTCACAGCAACACTTTAGGTCTGTTTGTGCATTGGCAGGCTCTCATTTATCACTGCCTCCTCCATTCATTTCTATTCTATACAGTGCTGATCCAATCCACCTCACAGAATGTCTAATGGGCTTTAATTAAGTTGATCAAACCTCCCTCCTCTCTTTTCCCCCCTTTTCTTGGCATCTGTTTTGGGACGAGGAGAGCTTCAGATAAAAATATGGAGCTGATTGCTATGCACACAACGTGCACAATGACTTCATGACCAGCTAATCAGCTAATCAATGGTGTTAATGAGCAGTCGCCGTGGTAATTTATATCAACCCGTGTTTCCCATTCAGAAAGGATGGAAATATTACCTTCAGGACCCTAAAGTTTTCACTTAGGAACATGTGTGTTCATCGACTGAAAAACAAAAGGAGCACAACTGTTTTAAAATAATCAAACACTTAAGTTAAAGTTAAAATACCTGCTCTTAAAGTTTGATTCACACTATGAAATGCCAGATGATATGAGATAAAACACTGTACACACACCACAGTGCAACTTTGGAGATGTACTCACTAAATCTTTTAGCAAAATAAATTAAGATAAGGCAAAGGCAGCTTTTAAAGAATGGGAAGTTGGTGATGAAATTGTCTGACAACACCAAAGTGATTATTGTAGAATTGTCATGAGGCCCCTGCTGTGAGCCTGTGATTGTTGTGGATGTCTGTCTGGTGTGCGTGTGGTGAGCGTGTCGTTTGTTTGTCTCTGCTTGGCTCTTCTTCTCTCTCTCTCTCTAGTCTGGGAGCTGGGGGCGTGTCTGCTGCGGGCTCTGCACTCACCTGAGTCCCATCTGCAATCAGCACACCTGACCTGCATTCCTCAATCACCGCTGCTTAAAGGAGAGGCTCAGACATCCAGTCCCTGCCGGATCGTTTGATCTCCGTGCGTATGTTGTGTCAACCCCAGCCAACCTTTTGACTAGCCTAGAACCTTGTGAATTGTTGCATTTGGTTAACCTTTATTTCTCTGTCTCTCCCAGAAGACTCCCACCACCTCAGCAACCACCCGCCTGTTAGCTTCGGTTCCGCCCGCAGCCTGGATACTCCCAGCTCACGGATTTCCCTACAGTCCGGACCTGGAGAGAGCCCTCAGAGAGATCTCAGACTTCCCTTGCTGATTCTCTTTGAATAAACTGTCTAACTCTGATCTGCATTTGGGTCCTCTCTGCCGGAAACCTGACAAGAATAGAGGAATTTAAACAAAATGAGCCATACTATTTAAATCAAATCATATAATTTGCCTGTGACATAAAGTTAAGAGGTTTTTTTTTGTTTGTTTTTGAATGACATTTTGGTTTCTTCATATGTAAAATAGAATAACATCTGGCAAACTGCAGAGCGCATCCATTGCCTCTTGAAATTGAAAAGCTTACAAATTGCCGTTGGAATTCTTGTTTAAAAGTTTAAGGTACAAATGTGGCAGAATTTGTACTTTAACTTTTGCAAATGTGACATGCTCACAAGTCATATCAAATGCCTTTGATTGTTGTACATTTTAACATTTTAAAATCATAAATAAATTGTTACTACTGCATAAACAAAGTCTAGTGTGCAAATCATTTGTTTTTAGATTGTGTCTTCCAATAACATCACATGTTTCTGGCCTCAGATATACATTAATAAGACATACTTGTCGCAATGTCCGATATTGTCTTATTTATTAAAGATCAAGCATTACCAGTCAGTGCTGTCCACTGTAAATACAGTGAAGGTTTCAGTCTATAATAACTATAACTATTAACAACTATAATGAAATGAATTTCCTTAGCAATCCAGACATTGCAGGATTTATACTTTGCTTATTTCCATTTTAAACCTGAATATAAATATGAACACAGTTCCTTTTAAGTTAAAGGAATAGTTCAACGTTTTGGGAAATTAGCTTTTAGCTTTTTGCTGAGAGCTAGAAGATACGATCATGTTTGTATGCAAGATATGGTGGAGCCAGTGGCCGGTTAGTTTAGCCTAGCAAAGAGACACAGGGGGAGCTAGCTTGATTCTGTCCAAAAGCCTTGCAGCACCTCTGAAGCTCACTAAAATACTATAGTCTGGCACCTAATCCAGTGAAAATCAGCAAAATTGTCAAATTTACACTACTGGGTTTTGTAAGGATAAACAAACAAGATGAAATATGTTAATTAGTGAGCTTTAGATGTACTGACAGATTTTGTTACATTTGAACAGAGCCAGGCTTGCTGTTTCTCCCTGTTTCCAACTTTTTATCCACATCTAAGCTAAGCTTGCTCCAGCCACATATTTTGCGTACAGACATGACAATGGGTATCAATCTCTTCATCTAATTCTCAGCAAGCAAGAAAAAAAGCATATTTCCCAAAATGTCTCTTCTTCTTCCTTTAACCAATAAGATACAGATACTAGTTTTACACTCTTCTAGAAGAAACGTATGTTTTTGTAGGGTAATTGACGCCTTTATTGAATAATACTGGTTTTGTCATTAGGTAAAGTTAGTTATAGTGTCCTCCATCTTATCTTTGGTTTTCATCAGTGTCAAGGGATACAGTGTCAGCAATGTCCCTGGCCATCAGATTAGATGTGAGTGGTAAGGAGTAGTTCACATGTGTTGTTGTCCTGACTGAATGCATTTACCTTATTGCTCTCCATTTGGTACCACTGGCCTTTCTGTCTGTTATTGTTCACAGAAGGACAGCTACAGATTTCATATTTGGTTAAGTGACAGTTGTGTGTAAGCAAACACAATACACACACACACACACACACACACACACACACACACACACACACACACACACACACACGCTGAAGGAGACTGTGAGTAAATTTACCTCCACTTGGAGTGTCATCCTGTATGCATCATTAACCCTGTCATTAACAAATCACTGCTGCTGCAAACATCGCAAGTGATGTTAACTATTATTGGTCATAAGAAGCTGTCAGACAAGAATTGTTGTTATTGCTGTTTTAGTTGCTTTCACACACTATCACTACAACACTGTGATGTTATGGCATTTGCTCCAGCATGCAGTGCATTGTCAATGCCAATCTGACCTGTTTTGGACTTTGTGTACAATGCTGTAGACATTGGAGAAAGAGCAAAACACTTCAGTCAACAGGCCAGGGCAGCTAGCTGAGTGCAGTGCTGTGCTGTTGCCTTGGCTGGCCCACTGTGTCTTCCCCTCAGTTTGACATTCAGCATTGTTTCCCCCATGTTCCAGACCCTTTGACCCCTTCACGTCCCAGACCGCTGGTGACTCATTCTGACCTGGAGTTGTGGGCTCAGCAGACCTCCCGAAGAAGAACTGGGAAGCATCTTCCTCCAACAACATCAATATTATATCTTCCAGGTAAGCGTATCCAGAGAGTATGTGTGGGCCCTTCTTAGTTAATTTTATTTATTTATGCATTTCTGTCCTCTTTTTGATAGGAACCACAAGTCTGCAAAGATTTTGTTAGCCAGTTTATATTTGCTTGGCTAACTCTGTACTTGATTTTCAACATAAAAATGCTAAAAATGCCAGATTAATTACCTTTTTCATACAGTGGTCTTATAAAACAGGCAGAAGAGGTGACATGCAGTGGGTTTTTCAAGCGACTTTTTCCTAAGTTAACACAAGCTCTTTCTACTTATTATCCTGAAAACAGTCAAATTCCCAGGACACTTTTGTAACACTTTCTGTGTTACTCTCTGCATGGTTGATGTTATGGCTTCAAGAGGGCCCTCTGAAGTCCCAAGCTCCTCAGAGCTGATGCAGTGTAGAGTTGGAACCATCAGGAAACAAAGGACTGAGGGAGCATAAGCTCCCATTTTCCACAGCAAGTTAAAAGCAGCACAGCTCCTTCAAATGCTCAGAGGCCTATTTTAGATATACGGAGCTTTTAATGTCTAATGCACACTGCTGGGCTCACTGACAATGTCGATGGTAAAAAAAAGGACTTCAAAAAAGCTACAAACATGGAATGTTCCACACTTTCAGAGACAGGGATGTGTTGCCTGAGTGACGGGGGTGCAAATGATGTAATTTGAGTGAAAGTACCAAGAAATGTACATATTTTGACTGCTGGTTTTTAATGAAATACTGTTGAAATTAATAGTGTATATTCTTATTTGACAAATTGGGATGCTGTGCTAGGAAAACAATCAATCCATTTCCTACACCCGTTCATCCTGTTGACGGCTGCCGGGGTTCTGCAGCGTAGCACAGCATGCACTGGGTATGAGTGTGTGTCTATGGGAGAGAAGCACTGTGAATGTGCTTTGTTCTGCTCTCAGATTAAAAACACTATATTAGTGCTATAGAAAACATATTAATAGATTTTGCAACCATAAAGAGGGTTATTATGTATTTTTCTGCATTTGATTCCTTTATTAGTAGATAATGGAAAGCTACCAGGAACCCCAAAATGCTCAACATTAATAAGAGACATTAAGAAATAAAGAATCATACGAACCATATAAAATATATAAACAAACCAACAATTTGTGAAATAATAAAATATAAATAATATAATAATAAAAGATATTCGAACTCAACTCAAGATTATGAAATGTTATTTCATCATTAATTTTCATAATAATTGAATTTTATTTGAAATCATTTTTATCTCCTTATAGAAACTCTTTCTTGACCTTTTTTAAAAGTCTGTTTTTATTTCATTTAGGGCTGCAGCTAACGATGATTTTAGTATTTGAAGCTTCAATTATTTCAACAATTCATCGATGTGTTGTTTAAGAAGTACTTTTGCCAGGCAGCGCAGGTCTCCAAACCAAGTTTTGTCAAGAAAATACATGTGAAATGTGAAACGGGAAATGAGCAATCCTGCACACGAAACAGCTGTTGTTTGTTGTTATAAAGATAGCAATTATAAAGACAAAGAATCTGGGTGAAAGGATGGATTAGCACACGCAGGTAGCAGGGATTGTCTGAGCTACAGAGAGAGCTGGAGGTGAGTTAAAAGGTGCAGCTCCCCGACACCCAGTTAACTCATGACTGTGAGGTTATAACTTACAGCCCAAAAAGGAGAAAAACAAACGCACGTGTGTAAATTTTCAGCTGAGGACTGCGGCTTACTTTGGCTAGCCTTCAACTCAACAATCAATCATGATCTCAGTGAGTTGCTAAAGTTGCTGTTAATGTTACCTTGTCTGTGGTTCGCTGGCAGAACACCGGCTGCTTTCTGATAAGGCGTCGTGCTGTTGCTGAGGCGACATAAGTTTCGTTTTATGGTGGACGGACGGTAACATTACAGAGTTGTTGTTTTCTTTAGCCTGAAATAATCCCATACTTTGGACACTCTTCTTTGTCCCTCGCTATTTTCTCTCCCTTCCTCCACTTTGCAAACAGCTCCATTATAATCCCATCGTGTTCACAGCGTAACGAAGCATAGATGCAAAGATTTTATGTCGATGCATTTTATTAATCGATTTTATCGATGAATCGTTTCAGCCCTAATTTCATTATGACATTTTTCCCCGATGACACATTTCTTGTCAAGTTTGACATTGTTTCTCTAGCTAACAGGTGCTAACTGGCTAATTCTGGTAGGAGCTTGCTACGTTAAGAGGCAGGGGACATGTGATTGGCTGATGAGAGGACGGTGACGCCATGGCCATGAAAAGTGACATTATGAAATAAAAAATGACATGAAATACAAGTGTTATTGGAAAAAAGTCTTTATGAAATAAAAGCAGACTTTTGAGAATTCATATTTTTATTTAGAACAACACCCTGTCTATAGTGAAGTAAGTTCTATAAAAATAAAATAAACAAAATAAAAATAAAACTTAAAAAATAATATGGCTTAAATAACATTTTATAAAAATGAGTTGAGTATGAATCAATTCTTAACTTATTTCACAATTTCACAGAGAGATGCAACAAATGTCCCTAGCTGGATTCAAAACAGAGATTTCATTAATGGTAGGTAGGTCATAATACCGTAAATAGGAGCTGGTACTATTTACTCCCTGGTTGGTGAAGTCATCATGACTGTAAAATTGGGCACTGATTTGTTCTTTATGTCAATTTTCAAATAGTAATCATACTATTCATTCACTGTCTGACAAATGGATTCTCATAAATCCTAAACCAAAGGGAAAAAAGAAGGAAATCAAGATTGAGCAAGACAATATTGCTTCTTGATACCAAATAGTCCTCTCTGGTGCAACTTTGAAATGCTGAAATGCTCCCCTGAGTAATTTTTACGCTATGGAAACAACCTAAAATGGTCAGCGTGTCCAAATGATTTTGAGCCCTTTGCAAAAAGTCAAAAGGATCGTTATTAGGTTCTCTTACAATATGCATACAATCCTAGATGTCTGAATACACCAGTGTTCTAAACTTAATATCTCATTCCTCTTGTCCCTCTTCATCTTCAACTAACCGACTTCAACGATGGATTGTCGAATGTAAACACATTATTCACCTGATAAGCCATACACCATGTTCCGGCTGGAGTAACAGAGCAGGGTCATTATGTGCTTATTTACTTTCGCAGTAAATAAGCACTGGCAGACAGGTCTGTGCTCTGTCCCTCCTCAATCTTTTTTTTTTCGTGGCGATTACAAGACAGAGCACAAGGGTCAGGTCTCTCATCTACCCTAAACATAAAAGGAAAATATTATTTCAGCACTATGTTTTTATCACCATTTTTTTTTTCAAGTTTCCCAAGTTTATATTTGTTTTTTACAGTGAGAGCAATTTAATCATGTTATAGTCTACAGTAGTTTAAGTGGATGTCTGCCATTTCCCCTTAGCCTTAAAAGTCATGATTAGAGATAAAGGCTGGATAATACACATTCACCCAACTCAATTGCTGCAGCTGCAGTGTCTGAGGGAGCCCTGTGATAACAATCATCTGTACTGATCTGTAATGACAGGGCAGTGGTATGGGGGGCTAGCAGAGCAGATCTGATGAATGAATGGAACGAGAGGCAAAATGGCAAACAGGGAATCCATCTGGCCAGGAGAGGGCTCTGGATGTCAGGAAACACGAATTCTGCATAGTGGGACATGTCAGGCTTTAGAAAGCTCATTAATTAGACCTGCCATCATCTTCATCATCCCCTCTCCTGTTTCTATCTCTTCTCTTACAATTTCTGCTCTTTCTTCCAGTTCTCTTTCCTCCATCTTCTTCTTCTTCTTGCACCCTCATCCTCCTCTCCATCCTGCACACCAAGACACCATGCATTAACACCCGGGTCTAGTCTCTGACTGCTGTTGAATATTTCAATATAGCTCTGCTTATCTGGCAGCCCCTATGACCTGCCTGGATGAGCGAGAGAGAGGCAGAGATTCGCATGGCGAGCTGTGGAATGGATACTATACACAGTCATATATAAGTGAAGAACTTGCCTCGAGGTGAGCAAGCACATGAATACCAGATCTCCCTGCACTCTCATTTGTGTTGACGGACGCCGAATTCCATAACAGATACTGAATTCCAGCCTTCATTTGGGAGTTTTGTTTTTCTGGATTCTATTCAAATAGCCATGGCAAAATAGAGTAAAATAAATAACTGCATTTTTTTGTAAATAAAAGTCAAATAGCCATGAGACTCAAATTGTTCTGGTTTATTTTTTATGAATGTCATTACAGTTGTCCCATGAGAGTGAAATACTGGACTAAAATATTGCAGAGTCCAGGTCTGTCTCATTCATGGTGCTCTGTTCAGCACAAATCATTTCACCCCTGATTAACAAAGCAGCCTTCTTGAGATGGAGGCGTGGGGTCATCTGTCTGATGGAATGAATAAAAGTATAAGCAAAATACTGAAGAATAATCTAGTGTAAATATACACAAAAGTCATACGGTAGGGCTGCAACTAACGATTATTTTCATTATCCTTTAATGTACTGATTATTTTCTCTAGAGAATGTCAGCAAATAGCAGACATGCCCATTGCAAGTTCTCAAAGCCCACAATGATGTCTTATTTTGTCCAGCCAATTGTCCAAAACCCAACAATATTCAGTTTTCTATCCTGGAAATATATTATATCTTTATATATATACACTTGATATTAATATGGTTTCTGAATTGCAGCTATTTTATGAGATGTTTCAGAGACTGAAGCAACTGCTCCTCAGACTGCACTGAACCACAAATACCATCAAACAAGATTGCCTACTTGTCAATATCTATTAGCATTAGAGTGGTGATTTCATATGTACTCCCTGCATCTTAAGCTCACTGCCTTGTCTGTCCTTGAATGGTGACGTGTTTCCAGAATGCACAATGAGAATGGGGAATACACTGACCATCTAACCATCTAATCCCGTGGAACCCCAGCCCCACCCCTCTTCTCATTGTTAGTCCTTTTGACTGAGTGGTTAGTGATCTTGAGAATTGTAGGTTTGTGTGTTGCTTTCAACAACAAACAGTGTGGTCTCACCACAGACTAGCAAACTGTTCTAGACTAATCTAGGGGGTTGGGACTGACCGTTGGGGGGGCTGGGCAGTGGACCACAGAGAACAGGAAGAAGAGCCTGGACCTCAGATCAAGAATGGCAGCAGAACATTAGGGGAGCACAGCTTGGGGAAAGATTTGACTTCGACCAATAGAGAGGAGTTAAAGGATCATGGGATAGCAGTGTGCGGGGAACAGGGAGGGTAGAGGACACCATGCCGCCTCTAATTGGTTTCTCTTTCTGGAACATCCATTGCTCCCTTTCTCTTGGAGAGCTGCTGTGCTCAGAAAGCCACAACTGAGAGCCCAGCAAAGCATATTGGATTTAAAGGGAATCTGTATCTTAAACGGGGTGCTGGGCTGTGGAGGGGGGGCCATCACAATCAATAATTCATAAGGCCTTTCCTTATTAGGGTTTCTCCTGACTGGGCTAGTGGTTCTTATGCCCAGCTCTGTGTCGGATGAGAAGCTTCTTGGATGGCAAAGCCGCAGAGGAACTGCCAGCTCTACGTTGTTCCTAGCTGCCTACATATACTCTGCTATTCCTGCCCTACACTCTCACCCATTCATTCAATGTAGATCCTTTTGTTACTCATGATTTCTCAAACCTTCAAATATGAATCCAGCTCTTTTGGCATAACAATGAGGATGCTACAGAGCACTTGATATGTAAAGAGGTGTCTGCACAGACAGAGCAGGCAGTTTTACAGGCAAATCTTATTGTTTGTTCAAAGGAGGGGAAAAAACATTTTATAATGTCTGTAAAGGTTCTCAGTCATAGAAAGGTTAAAGTTAAAATCAAGGGCAACTGGACTTGGTTGAAGAAACTAGAAGAATGTTTCATCCCTCATCCACGAGACTTCTTCTGTGGGGTCGTTTGCCAAGATCATCAATACCATCTAAGAGGAGGGGGTCTACGCCATCACTTATCCCCCACTTACAATGTTGTCCTTTCATCACTTCCCAAACTTAATAAACATTACCTTTTGGCCTCAGGAAAAGATGCCAACTATGGTCATTCAGACTTGGCCTTGGGTGGCTCTAACGGCCATAACGACTGTCGTTACAACAGCCAGGAACACTAACGAACCAGCGGTATCGATGATCTTGGCAAGCGACCCCACAGAGGTTAAATAGCTGAGTTTCCCTACTAGTCAGTCAGAAGTGAAGAAGTCTCTTGGATGAGTTTTGGATATGTTTTTATAATCTACAGACTAATGTGGAAGAGAAATATTGTCTTAGTTATGAGGATTTTCTGACATACAAAACACTCAACAAGACAAATAATAAATTCCAAGCACACAAGACAGTGGGTGTCTGAGTTTAAGTACCGCATGTTGTTATGGGTGAATTCATTTGTATTTGACATGGGAAGTCCCTTATACAAAATTTTTTTTATTAAATGGCAGGTTTCATCAACGGTGATAAATTATCCAAAAGTTCCGGGAGATGCGGACAAGTCGGTACAAAGCCAGTGCAGCTGGGGCTCGGTTTCCTCAGCAAGTGTTCCTCTTCTGCTGCTACATACACGCTACGCCTACACATGCACACTGACGACCCACGATTAGGATTACAATTTTGGACTTATTTATACATAATGTTTCTGTCACAAACTCAGACATGTACACGCCAGGCACTTACTTAAAACAACAATTTCTTAAAAGTACAAACAAAAGAACAATGGGTTGTGGAAACCAGCAATATCGGCAATGCATGCATGTGTGACATGCGTATTGTGGAGGTGTTGCAGGGTGGATGTGGGAGAGTCGGAGTGAGAACATGGGCCAGCTTTTATAGCCTGGAAGGCCCAGGTGAACTGGCAACACTCCCTCATCAGCCAATTGCCTGCTGAGGTTAGACAGGACAAACTCTAAGACAATGATAGGGACATCTATTTCATCCACTAAGAACCCTAAGAGAAACCCTCTGAGTCTGTTTGTCTGCATGTCTGCATTCCTGCCCACCACACATCCAAGGTGACTGACAATTGCAGTGTGATGGGGTGCTAGTGGCCAGTTCTCCTCTCTGGGTCTCTCTCATTAGGCTGCAGCTGTAACACATTAAGAGCAGATGAATTACTCATCTGCCATGTGGTGAGATCTAATCACGACAACACAGCTCCTCTGGATGCCTTTCTATCATTAGCTCCCCCCAGGTTGTTCCTCACACCTTGTTTGGCTCATCATCCCATCCCATAAACGTACCTGAATTTATTATCCTTAGTAGCACTTAAAGAAGTTACCTTGCGGTAATTGAACCTTTAACCCAGTTCTTTTATGTCTCACCATTTCTATATTCAAAATAATGCAATCACCTTGCAGTGATGAATGTGATTCTGAATATATTACGCTTAAGGTTCACCAGGGACGGTGCCAAAGGTGATATTTCCAGGCACAGTGAATTTCACATGTTCACTTAATGCCTCTAAAAGTGACTGCTGTGCAGGTAGGAGCCATGATGCGAAACAGATAAACAGTGATTACGCTCAACGTGATAAATGAAAGGGCAGCTCGCCAATGTAAGGAGTTTAACTCACCATAGATCACAATTTGTAAGTGCTGCTTGCTCGGGATGCCAGAGTGGAGTGGAAGCCAGCTCTTTTTCATTCAATCAATAAGATTTTATGCAGTTGTATGCTACATTAAAAAAGTGGACACAAAGCAAAACACCTGGCTTCTGAGTACATATTAAATATTTGTACTCAATCAGTACACACTACCTTAAGGCTTGGCATAAGAAGCAAGAATATTGCATGTTTTTCATCTGTGATGGGCGACTTCTTTATCTCCTTTTCTAATCATTATTAATTATTCACATAAAAAATAACACCAGTGATGAAACCTAAGTGCATTTACTCAAGTACTGTATTTAAGTTTCAGTTCATTTCAGTTTTGACTTTTTTATTTTATTTTATATTTTTGGGCATTTTTAAGACTTTATTTGATAGGACAGCGGATAGAGTGAGGAAATGAGGGAGAGAGAGATGGTGGCAACATGCAGCAAAGGCCCACAGGCAGCTCCTGTAAGGACTCAGCCTTGTACATGGGGCTCACACTTTGCCAACCAAGCTAAACACTCCCCATTTTGACTTACTTTTGAGTACTTTTCACTACACTCCATTTATGTGATAGCTCGAGTTACTGGTTACTTTGTAGAATGAGATTTTGAGTACAAAACATTTGATTGCTTTATAAAATGCGGGACAATGTTACAGATTAAACTAACAGTGGAGTGACAATAACTTGAATTCCTGCATTTTTCAGCGACTCCAGCTACTCTTGATTGACTAGATGTGTAATAACTAATGAAAGTTTGGTTGTAAAAGGTACACACAAGCCATCACATTTTTAGCTTTGTGTAATGTAAATATGTATGGTATGCGTTTTTCCATCGCTTTAATTGAGTAATTTAAACTTATTTGCTTTCTTGCTGAGCGTTCGATGGAAGAAGATGGATCCCACTTTCGTGTTTGTATGATAAATATTTTTCTAGAGGCAGGAGACGGATATCTTAACTTAGCATAAAGATTGGACACATGTGGAAACTGGTAGCCGGACTCTCCAAAAGTGTAGCTAGTATTTCTAAAGCTCATTGATTGGAGTCTCTGCTGGTTGCCTGACAACCTTGAGGTATTAACAAGACTCTGGGAAGTCACTGCTCCTGGCCAAGAAATAATCTTCTGGAAAACCACCACCTTGTTTGTTTTACACTTTGGTTTATATGCAAATGAAACAAATGAGACATAACATGCACAGACGTTTAGAGGTGTTGGTAGGTATTTGGGTTTTTTTTAGCAGGAAAGCAAATAAGTGAATTTACCAAACTATTCCTTTGACAAACCAACAGTCAAAATTCCACCCCTCCTCTGATTCATTTATTAATCACCTTTATTTTATTACAGTAAAGTGTTCCAGCTGAGTAATGAGAACCATTTGAATAATTCAACCACTTGAAGTCAGTGCCACATAAATACCTCATTCGTATCAATTTATTGGGCGGGTTCAGGCATAACTGAGTTTGTGGATGTCTTATCTGCTAGTCATAAGTGGAATGCAAAGTCGACGCCTTTGTGATTCCACCTGGAATTACAGTTTAATTTATTCTGTTTTTATGCACCTTAAAGATCTGCATGAAAGGAAGGAGTAAGTGTTGAGGCCGGTGATGATCAGAGAGAAATCCCCCACCAGTGCAGCTCTGTTTACATTGCCTGGCCATAACCAGAGCCTTTTTCTCCAGAAAAGGAAAGAGGCTGTGAATCATCTTTGATGTATCTGACAACTCTGAGTCATTAATGAGGCTGATTTTGTCCTTATGGGAACACCACCTGTTAGAATTCCGCCGACGTGGGTCAGTTGTGCCTCTAAATGCCACCGTCTAAATTCTAAATATTTACTTGAATAACTATTCATACCTCACAAGGCTGAGGGGAATCTGACAAAAACATATCCTTACTTTACTTAGATGACAATTCCAAGTTTTAAACGCTGAGTTTTCAGCTGACGGTTTAGTTAAGTGTTAGAATAAGAACAAACTTGCACTTCAAATACACTCTTTGGATCTTTGTTTGTTTCTGACAACTACAATATCATTTGTTGTTTTATTTCAATAATTGTTGGATTGGGGGGGAATACTGCATGAAAGGCTTCTTTGTATGTTGTGAAGATATTCCAAAATAATCTCAAACAAGACAGGAACCATTAGACGTTGTTTGCCATGGAAATTAATCAGGCTTTGTTTATCGAAAGAACATCTTAATGTCTTATTCTCTTTGAAATAATGAACTGTAACAAGATGAAAACAAGTTCATTTCTAATCCATTCCCCGTTTTGCATTGCCCTATTACCCTTGAGTATTAGCAAGTTTTTTGTTCTTATAATTCCAGACAACAACAAAACTGCTTTTATTTCCTACTGGTTATTATTGTTAGTTTATGTTGCCTGTGTAATAGGGTACCTATGATATGCAGTATATGTATATATATATAACATGTCAAGTCACATACTGAATTATGACTGTTACAGTATGTAACACAATAACATGTGAGACTCTAGTCTTGACTTCTGTACTGCTACTTTCTCTGATACAAACACTGACATAACAATAAAAACTTGGAAGACACTTTTCATAGCATCATGTCATTCTTGATTTTGCCTTAAAGTAATGTGTATCAATGCAGATGTGTTTTGGAAAACTACTCCTCCCCTGTTGACCACCTCTAATTTGTCCAAAAGGACAGAATCTGACAGATGCATTTTTTTTTAGATTTGTTTATTTCGCTAGACACAGTGTGTACAGTGTGTGCAAGAACTATATTATATTATATATTATATTTACATTTCATTTTATATATACATATTGTTGGACAAAATACTGTGAGGTTGTTACATCGCAAATGTTCTGCAAGAATATTTTGTCATTTCTCATTCTCAGTGCATTGTGATTTTCTTAATCTAATCCAATGCATTTGTAATTTGAACTATATTTTGTCCATGCTATAGAAGCTCTCTGAATCCTTCCTGCCACAATAGAACAATTGGCTTATAGACAAATTTCTACAGTACTACGACACTATACAAAATATTATAGAAAACCATCTGAAAAGCTTCTATTAAAGAAATTGAGGGTTACAGGGCGAGGTTGGGTGTAATGCAAAAAGAAACAAAGAAATAACACATATAATAGCTCACCCACCTGGGGGTGGGGGGGTTGCCCCAGCACCTCTTATGAGGGCAACATTTCTGTATGAGCTTATCAGACCTCTGTGGCACGCTTCTCATCTTTGCTTGAGGCCAGTGACTCAAGGCTACATTAGCCACTGCTAGTATAACCTACCCGATGCTCCAGCCGGGTCGTTGCCAAGGCGGGGAATTTGGGCCGCTGTGCCCACTCATGGCACATCATCCCTCAACCAAAAGTTAAAAGAAATAAATTACACTAATGCTACATCTACTACAATGTGAGAAAACGGAGTGTAAAAACAATATTGAGGATAGTTTTCACTGACCTCTGCCATCCACGTAAGGTGCAGCTAGCCCTGAGTAGATTCCATTTCATTATGCAGCTGCGGAAATAGGTTGCATTCCCACAGAAGTGACCAAGGTAATTCATTGTTTAAAAAAAAAGTGGTCAGTGTGCAGAGGGAGTTGTGTCAGCACTTTGTCTGGGCCTTTGCCAAACTGTTGAGCTGCCATGACATGACTGATGTAGAAGAAATACCACTGACTGCTCCCTACCAAAATAGGACAATGTCCCTTCATAAAAGCCTACTTGGCATTACTAGTTAAATTATATCTGCAGGTTTCTGCCTGTCCATTCACCTTTCATTAACCTTCTATCATTGTTTTATGACAGTGGATTTTAGTGGGCAGGCTTCAAATAAAAAAAAGCTGAAGTGACATCTTGGCAGTATAAAGGTGTTCTGCTTAAATTAAAGTTGACTGCTCATTTTCACTTACTGTTTTTTCTGAAAGAGGTTTGTTTTCTTTTCTTTTTCATGTCAGTGCCTTTGGTTTCCTGCGTGCTTCATCTCTGCACTGTCACCTGGTTGTTGGGGGGGGGGTTAGCTGATATAAATAGCTCCACTTTCCACAGCTGTGTGTATTGTTAGTCAGTGGTGCTGTCAGAGCCTGTTTACGCCACAAACAGCCTCCTCCTAAGGTCTGCGGTCCTCATACTGTCACATGTGATTGGCCGTCTCCTGCTCGATGGCCCATTCTGCCAACATGCTGCAGAGGGAGGGAGGAGTTGTGAAGCCCCAGAAGCACCAGCAGTCACTGTCATCTCTGGGCCTGACTCTGGGCTTAGTGAATAAGCGAAGGTAAAGATTGATAGATGACAAGAACAGAATGTTGTAGGGGAGATGGGGGTTGCTGACAGAATATGCTTCAGATTGGAGAGGTCCTGAGAGGGCTGGCTTGACTTCAACCACACATGACTAACTGCCCTGAAGGCAGGTAGAGAAAAGGCCCTGTCATAGTCTATTACTGTATCTCGGCTCTTGAGGCAACATTACAGCTACACAGCAAATGCATCTGCGCTTTCTGGGCTGAGGAGAGAGACTTTGAAGTATCTGTGCTAGTTGAAATAAAATATGAGTTGCACTGCTTGTTAAATCACATGCAACACGCGTTCACTTGTATCCCACGAGAAATGTGTGTGGCTCTGCTCCGCCTGAGACATGTATATCATGAAAATCGATATGACGTGCTCCTAAAATACATGTCACATCATCACTCTGAAGCATTTGATAAAACAACGGTACCCAAGCTGGATGCGGGGAGAAAAGGACTCACAATTTCAAGTCATTAACCAAAACTATTTTATGATGCACAGCTGAAATAGAAAAGCATTTTCAGAGGATTTTGTTTGTACAAGCCCATTTGCTTCCAGATATGCACCTCACAATACTGTGAGCTGCATCAACAGCACTCTGTTGAGCTCCACTGCAACACAGCCCCGCTGACAGCAGTTAAGCGCTAATCTTGCTGCAAGGTGCATGTGTAATCCTTGTTCGGCAACGGCATTAGTCACATTTTAATCTTTGCTATATGAATGAGGAAGCGTTTGTGTTTTCCTAATCTCCCTCTTTGACTACTGCTACTATATGATAATTGAAAAAAAGTGTTACTTTGGCAAAAAAGGGGATGGGCAGAATATGGTTGTACATTTACATTATAAAGATGGCCAATATGATAGGACTCTCCAATTTTTCTGGCTCTGTGTAGGCCAGAAGGCATCTTTAATTTTTTGGGAACAGAGAAAATTTGGGAAATATTCCAGGCTCTTCAATATCTATATTCTTTACTTCTGGATTCTACCACCATCTATTGGCAGCTTCATGGGTTAACAAAATTTCCTAAACGCATCACCAGGTGCATAAGGACAAAACTGATCGTCCATGACGAAACTGCTAGGGAAATAACTTTGTCTATCAAAGACAATTAACTTATAAAACCACACACAGGCATTTTACAAGGCCAGTCATCTGTTTGCCTGAGGGCGTGCCTCAGGTCTAGCTCTCTGAAAATGCAGACATATTTGATAGTGACTGATTGGTCACCAATCAGAACTCGTTGATTGTATCTAAATGATGGGAATGAGGGTCTACCCCAACTCTGATCCGCGGTCTTGTCAAGCAGAGCGAGAAGCTGGCGTCAGCGTGAAACATTTCACATCAGCTGGTAGCAGCATGTGTGCTCACTTACACTTACATGCTGCTGCTTAAACCTCAAAATGTGCTCACATATGGATTCAATGTAAGATTAAAATGAGTGGCATTTTATGAATATTTTATATTATATATAAAGAAATGGTTTCCAGATCTACTGTAAGAATTGTCTGGTACATTAATGCAATGTTGTGTAGAACTGTATGTATGCACAACAGCAACTACATTTGGATTAATAAAACAGACTGTATCACCAGTTAATACAGTATGCCTAAAAAACATGGGTATTCTTAAAAAGACTTCCATCTCACCAAAAGGTGGATTGACAGACATCACACAGCTTATTTTCTGTCTTGTGGACAATCCTTTAAATCTGCACCAACGAACCCCCAAAGTGGAAGAAATTGTTCAGACCATGTTATTGACAATTAATTATGACCAGTATTCTACAAAACTGTTGTATCATATCATAAAAGTTGTATCAGAAGTTAGATCTCTGCAACGAGTAGTTTTGCACACAACATGAGAACCAAGCACACAAGAGTAACTGAAATGACCATTTCTTGTTTTGTAGATGCTTTTTGAAAAAAAGAAATTAGGAGGACAAAAAATCCCAGTGCTCATAAAAAAATCCTGTGAACCCTGGCAAAAATCCGATTCTATTTTGTTTGACAGCTCAAATATATGTATTAGACAGGCACCAATCTAGCGTGACCTTGAGCCTGCACGTGGATCAGTGGATTTTCTTGCATCGGTCAAATTACATTGCAGTTGCGGAATAATGAGACAGAACTGAAACTTTTTAGAGAGTTCAAGGTGATCGATGTTTCTATGATCATTATTATTACACCTTCCTGTATTTCTTTATCCAGATGGGTGCGTTTCAGTGATCCATGAAGTGGTCATTCAAGTGTCACTCCATGAATAGGAGGCTGATCAAGCGGAGGCTGTTGTCATAGCAACTACCAGGGAACACAAGTAAGGGCACGGATGATTGCCTGAACTGAAGAGTGCTTGATGAGAGGTAGGGGCCACTGTACAATCATGGCTCAGTGAGTCAGGTTCCATGAGGGAAAAAAAACAACATTTGGGATGGAGCAGCAGCAATTCCCAAATGTCTAAAAATCACTGTTGCTTTGTCCGATTGACCAACCAGATCAGTCCGTCTTCACACCTTTTGACAGTTCTATCTGAAATCTCACAAGATCTGGACACTGGTGGTTTGATGTGCAGGTCTTGCTGGATGGCCAATAGACTCAGAAAGTGTTGAAAACACTGCATGAATTTCACCTAGATCTATGACAGTAGCCCTCTATTTTAGGTCATGATATTTCTACCTTCCAATACCTATTTTACAGTGGTAGATTTTTCCCCCACTCTTGACATTAACCTTGTACAATGTGTTCTTCTAGACTTTGTGTGAATCATGAGGATGCTGCCTCGTGTAAGATTATGGCTCTAATAGTCCTCTACAGATGCCCCATTATTGATTTTCACATAGAGCAAATAGTCAGCTTAATGTACCAAGCCAGTGGAGCAGAACTGACATCATCCAGCCGTGGGCCTCTTACCATGGCACATAGAGATAAATGTGCTTCTAAACAAAGCGGCTTTATTTTTTGAGCATTACCCACAGCTGATGGATTAATTGTAGTAAATAAAATATTCTATCTTATATTTATGGGTTTGAAAGAGTGTAGGCTATAAACAAGCCGTACGTATGAGAGCCAGCATCTGTGTGTGTCAACATTCCCAAATGCGGCGATATTGAGCTTTTATCTTCTTGTGCAAGGCCCCGCGTGATGTCTTGTGACCATGCTGTGATGTCAGGTGTTGTCCGGGTGAAAACTATACAATAGGCACTCAAAGTCAAAGGCAGCCTTGTGAGAGAAAAAAAGATGTCAGTGGATGAAATAAAGGCCAAAGACAGCTGCGTTTGTCGCAAGGAGTGTGAAAGATCATCAGCTAATTAAAGGCACAAAGGAGGTTTCCATGTTAGCCCTCTGTATCTGCTGTATCAGTGCATTAAGTAACCATGTTACGCGATTGCAATCAGGTTACGCATTTAATCAGAGAACATGTTTACATGCACTGTGGTTTTGGATGGAATTATTTTAAATACAAAGATGGATTGCTACAGTGAAATGATCCCTCTCTTTCATTCACCCGTTCCGCTATTACTTTCCATGTCTACATTCTTTTGTTATGCACAAGCATTTTTGTAAAAACCCAATTAGAAAACCGAATACCTGTATACATGGCCAAAAAAATTAAGAAATCTAGCAGCGGAAATCAGGCTTCTCTGATCCCCTACACTGATTACGGAAACCAATTTTCTTTACAGACTGTGACATGGTTACTTTATTGCATGAACATGCACTGTTTTTATATGTATTTATCAATCTATATGGATATAGGCAGTAGATGTCTACTATACATTATCCAGTAATTCATACTGTAAATTATCTTTCAGGGGAGCTGCTCGCCGCCACATCTGCATGCATAGCCGTTGCCATGGTGATGCAGTGCACAGTATTCATGTATTTGTTATTTATCTTTACTTGGGGAAAGAGCTTTGCCCTCATGTACATGAGCTTTTCCACCTATTGCTGCTAACCCAGTAACCATCTCATTATCGGTCCCCTACTGGAAGGTTTTTCCATTAAACTATTGGCAATACTATCATCCAATTAGTACCTGCATTTAAGTATTGATTTAGCATAGCAAATATCCTAACCTGCCACTTACGTGTGAACACATAGGGCACACTGAATATATCACCGCTGAAGAGTTGCAGATCATTTAAGTAATACAAATATTAATATCACAGTTTCTACTTTAAGCACCACCGAGTACATGCCAAGTACACACAATGATAAATACACATCCAGAAGTGGTCATGCATATTCATGTCATCCCGCTGGCCATTCATTACTAGTCCTACTAGAATGTGCTATGTGTTTATACGCTGGAGATGTGTGTTTACACGTGTGAGTGTGTGTTTTTGTGTGCATGAAGTACAAAAGATGAGATCCCAAGTTAAGTCTGAGTTTAAAATTGTGGAAATAAAAAAAAGCATCCAGATATCTCCATGTACTTCTTCTTCTGCAGCTCACTTTCCTTCACTTTCTTCATTCCAGCCCACCCAACATTCAATGATCCCTTGTTTTAGTCAAGGAATATGACTCATTCCTCACATCACCCTATGCACAACGGTCAACAAAGAACAATACTGGTAAACAATAGTTTTTAGCAGCATCAGAACGCATTTCAGCAACAATCCATGGTGCTGATGTCAGCAGATGAATCTAACTGGACATTTTCAGCATAGGCATCTGCAGTCAACGTTCGCTGACACTTAGTTTTGTTGAACGGTTTTAGACACATTTGTTCCTTGCCAATTAATTTATTTTTACATTAGCTGTTGGATGGTAGGGACCTGACTCTGTACTTGGTCATGGCATGACAATTTCTTCCACTTTGGGGGGTGTTGGTGCAGTTTTAAAGCATTTAGTGCCTGGAGATGTGTTGCATTTATAGTCCACAGGACAGAATTAAGCTGTGTGCTGTCTTTTGGTGAGATGGAAGGCTGTGTCATTGTACAGTGTATTTTTTTATTTATTTTTTTGCTTCTCTGTGGGCATGTGTTTTACACTGAAGAGGCCTTTGTTAGTTGAGAGAGATTGTTGGACACACACAAGGCTGTGCTGTGAGAACAGCAGGGTAGCATCCAGCCACCTACTTGTTTTTCAGCATGATTATGTGACACCTGCAAACAATTTTAGGTGAGAGTCTCTCCTGAATGTTCAAGGGTTACCATGTCACACTCGCCCAATGTTTTCATCCTGAATTACTTTGTGCCTTCATCCTTGTGTGTGGGCCTAGGACCAACAGAGATGCGATGGATGACTTTACTCCACTTGCTGAATCCAAAGCAATGACATTGTAATTGTAGATCTATGAGCAACAATCTCAACCTGTTTCTTCTTACAGAATTGACTGTTGATGTGGCGGAGGGGTTATAGCGGGTCATCCACTAATCAGAATGCTGGCAGTTAGATCCCTGGCACCCCAAATTACAACCGATGGCTTGTTGTCAGTGTGAATGCATTATTTTCTGTTTCTGTTGAGCAGCTGGCACCTTACATGTTAGCCACTGCCATCAGTGTATGAATTAGTGCTGAATTAGTGAGTGAGTGCTTTGAGTGGTCGGAGGACTAGTAAGGTGCTATATAAATACAGTCCATTTACCGTTTTACTTAGTGGATACTATTGGGGATGTATACAGCTGGTACAAAGGGTAGGCATCATGTCGATTGGTTGATGAAGTCCATGTAAACTTCACTGTTATACAACGGAAAATGGCCAAGCCTGTAGAGCCTGTCAAGGAAACAGTACCATGCTCATAGAACTACGATAACAATGTGCAACATTTGTTCTATGGCTTATTTAATTGCAATGTCTGCCCCAGATATTGTCTTCATTTATTCAATCACTCATTCACTCTTTAATCCAATTGTCTATTTATTTCTACTAACAGGGTTGTTAATTGGAAAAACCTTTGCTGATAGAGTGATATGTAATGATTTAGTTATTTTATTAGACATATCATGAGGCGGCAAAGTCTTCTTTGAGAGCAATTAGACATGCACTTAACATTTGTGTCATTCTGAGCATGGAATATCTAACTATTCAAGTAGTAAGAAACCAAAGTAAGCCATGCAATTTTCACACTGAAACACTAGACAGTTTTCCTTTTTGATAGGTAAGGACATACTGTACCATGACAGTTCTAGGATATATTTTCTGCATTTAAAAATGTAGAATATGTTTTGAAATGAATGCATATCTTTGGAATTTGCATTTCAGTGGTTCTCAAACTAACTATATCTATATCTGCATACCTGCCCTGTGTCAGAAGAAAGAGGAAAAAGAAATAGGAGAAAGGGAGAAAAAAAGCTGCCTCTGCATGTGAGAGTAGATGTCCTGACTATTCATTTGCTATCATCTGTAAGTCCAGTTTAACGAAAGTGGTAGTCATCCTGTAGTTATGCTAGGAGTTAATGCATCCCGATTGGCCTTCTTTTCTCCAGGCTAACCTGGAGGTGTCAGAATTCATCCGCTCCCGTCCATCTGGAGGGGATATCACGCGGTTTGATAAATGATAAATTCCTGAAGGATCGCCTGCAGACAGTCAGCAGACAGAAAATAGCTCACAGCTCACATGACGAATGTTGCCCTACCCACACACTTCATTTGACCCTAGGAAAGATGGACAGCCTGCCTTGCTGTTATTTTTCCTCTATCTTTTTTAAACAACACACTCAACTGTCAGTAACGCTAACAATTACCACGTCCACCCAACAAATGGGTACATTTTCAGGGGACAGATTTAATTCCTTTAACATACGCGTGAATTGATTGTTAGCTTCAGAATCATTAATTAAAGCACAGGACATTTCCTGGCAAGCTGCACATTGATGGAGAGCAGATCATTAGTGGCCCTTTGGGTCCTTTTAATATACTCCTCTGACAGTGGGCAATTCAGCAGTGACTTGAGTAGGAGGACCCAACCCGCAAATCAACCTTGTTGACCTGTAATTTGCTTTGGGCTGGATATCAGCGGCAGTGAAAATAAGGAGACACCCCCTGGTGTTTCCCCGACTATTACTTTTATATTAGCTGGTTGGATTTGTTGTGGAATTGCTGGAAGAGAAGTATTAGCCTTTATATGTGTAGAAAAATTACAATGCACATTTATGAATACTATTAAAATCTGGAGGAATCAACATGTAACTAATAATGTTGATTGATGCTTTGGTATATTTCTGTTTTTCTTTAACTTAAACTAGTAGAATGAACTACACACTAACAAAAACAATATAATCTTGATGCAATTGAAATATCTGTATTGCAATCTGTTTTCTTCTCTCTATATCTCATTATCTGCCTGTGTAATTTGTGTTGATCTGTTATGAGTGGTGAGTCACACTGAGGGCATGTTAGTTCAATAGCAATGATCACCAATCCTGAAATCAATTGTGTCATTATTTCCCCACTTGTAGTATTGGCAGTTTGATAGATCTCAAAACTTCAGGGTATTGCAAGTAATTAAAAGGAGTGTAAGAGAACCTTACGTTGGCAAGGCTTTGCATTTCAAATGACCTCCTTTTCAGAGCTCAAACAGAGAAAGAAAAATGTGTGCGGCAGCATCGAACTCACCTTGAGCACATAAAATGACAGGCTAGTAAGATGTCACATTAAAAAGAGCATCCCCACACATAACACACAGCAAAAGGCTAGTGACCTTTACGAGAAGGACGTGCTCACACTCCATTGACTAAACTGAACTCAAGACTGATGGAGAAAATGACATGCTTTCCAAGAGTACTATCTTCCCAAAAAAAATGAAAATGTAAAAGAAGCGATGAATCAATAGGTTGCTAATTCTTAAAGGGATGTCTCTATGGGGCAAACATTTGGTGGTGGCAGCTCCCTTGTGGCCCTCGAACGCAAAGAACAGCCAGACTCCGGGTCACAAATCAGCTGAAGCTCCGATTGCATCTTCCACCAAGATTGATTTCCTGGGTCTGTGGATGACCGCAATTCAATGACTGGTCCCTGATTAAAATCAGCGCCATGTTTGACAAAGTAGTGGGGGTTATGTCCTGACCGCCATCAGTATCACTGGGAATCCAATACTGATTTTCAAGTCGTTAGTTCACTGAGTGGCTTCTTATTAACCAACAAACCTCTGACATAGGGTTGGGTGAATGTCTCTATTTTCATCGTCTGATCATGGCTCCATGACATCAGCGATTGGTGAACAGATTGGTAGGGGGCGGTGTTACATTGCAGCAAGTCAGTGAAATGCCAGCTTGGAAGAAACAGGCTTATTAGCTTTAAGAGAAACCACCAGAAACACCTGTAAATGCACAGTACAGTGTTTCCCACATAATTACCGTTTAACTGTGGCGCCACGCACGTGCGGCGGGGAGAAGGAGGATGCAATCGATAGCAGCTATGTACAGCGTGTCAACCTTGACAACCCAGCTGTATTCTAATGTCCAACATCGACAGCGTTGTGTTAAGAAAATAGATAGACTAACTTCTCAGAGTTAACTTCAATGCATTAGTTTTTCTATAAACACACAGCTCCATTTCAATGTGTTTGTGAGAGAGAGAGATGGAGCGAGCAAGCAAGAGGAGGAGTTGAGTGAATCTATGCACTGCGTGCAGCTCAACAGTGAATTAAGATTTTACTCATATTAAATAGTATATTATAGTATGTGTCAGCTTTGATATTGCGGCGTGTCATGTCGCCACAAATAAATCAGTGAATGGGAAACACTGGAGTGTGGCGCAGATAGAGACTGTTTTTATGTCATCTTAGTTCTGATAGTGAGTTAGTTAAAATTGTCTTAATATTGGCGCATGAAAAACCAATCGCTGATCATCCCTTCACTCGTCAATTGGCGATCCAATCTCCAATCGGAACAACCCTGCTTTGACATACAGTAGAGGAGGACTTCTACTGATCTTGATTCATTTATAGTCAGAATAAAATGACCTGGATCCCTAAAGAGTACAAATTTATTCTTCAAGAATAATGAAGTTGAAACTACTCACTACAGATAGTGGTAAATCCAGAAACCCTTGCCCCCTGATCAAGAAAGTACTCCCAGACCCCTTGCGCACAATGGATCAGGAATCAAGACAACGTTTAAGGAAGAAACCTTTTATGGTCAAATAAGATGTAAAAAAAAAAAAAGTACTTTGTTATCCATTCTATGCATCTCCACATAATACCAAATCATAAAAAGCCTGTGGGCCTGTTTACTATGATGGGCTCTCAGTGATTTCTTACCAGCTCAAATGGTTTTTGTAAAACCTGGTTACTGTCCATGGCTTTGAAACATTCATAGGTGAGGCCAAAACAGCAGGTCACTCGCGCTTTTGTTCCATTTTGTCCTAAATAAAACTCCTTTGAAGTCAAATTAAACCCTAGTTAAAATGATCTCGAAATATTTGAGAACAGCTTCAGTAAGGTGTTTTATTCCAATCACCATCAATTGCCGGGTATGACAGGAGCTTCTGATCCCAGAATTTGATTCCAAATCTAGGTGTTTAACGCAACAAGGATTGAGGTTGAGGCACAAATTGTACCAATTAATATGATGCCATTTTCATATCTAATGCTTTTGAAATGAGGATGAAACACATATGGATCAAACCTACCAAGATCAGAAGAGGCTTGCAACATTCAGCATTTTACAGCCAGGCCAATGTGCAGTATTACTTGGTATCTTGCTGAACACCTAAATAAAATGTGCAGTAAGGAGTTTTTTTCCTTCAAGGAGGATGTAAACGGATGGGGTGCTCTGCTAGAGTGGATTTGGGGGAGCCAGCCGAGGCTGACTAATCAGAGGGTGCTTGGGAGAGCATTAAGACAGACGTGTGGAGGGGAAATGTGACACCTGGAAATTACACAATGTAATGGAATCAGCCAAGTGGTAAATGTAGCTTTTAAATAGGTTTTGTGTTCTCCATTAACTTGCCAGACACTGATTGGTCCTGACAGCATCGGAAAGTGACGGTCAGCATGTTGCCCCCTCCCTCCAGTACAGCCTTTACTGCATGCACTTGCACACACACCCACACTTCTCACTGTGGGATACAAAGTTCTTTGTAGTTAGTGGGAGCTTCTGGAGCCAAACAAAAGTCTGTCTGGAGTTGGGGACAGGTGATCACAGCACAATGGCTGCAATTATGCTCAGTTGCATTTGTACATGCAGGGTTATAGCCAAATCAGTTCCATTCACTTTTCACTATTCACATTACTATTTGAAGTAATCTATTTGTGTCCAATTTAACTGGATTTGTGTATAGTGCAAGACTGATTTAAATTACGTTAAACTAGTTTTAAAATAAATAACTGTAAAATAGTTTTGGGGTTCCTACATGTTTTATAACCATTCTGTTTACATATTACATTACAATAATGCTCTTGAGAGCAGTTATCTATCAGTATTGAAGAACTCTTTTCTATTTTCTGATAGGATTTTTTATTGTATTAGTAAGATAGGCTTAATGGGCTCCTTAGTTTGATCATATTTCATAGTTAGAAGAACACAGAGAAATTATATGACATTCTAGTAAGGGGTTTGGCAAGAGTTATAATATTTACATTGACTTACTATTGTAATAATATTTCCATGTTTGTGAGGTAATGCCATGCTTTCTATTTCATGTCATATGGAAGGAATTTAAATTGTCATCAACTTCTGCACAAGGAAATATAAACTGTACTTAAAGCTGCAAGCAGTGTTGGCCGGAGGTCAGGAGACATGGCTCTGAATTATCAGACGTTTTAGACTGGTCACGAAGGACTTACACATCACTTCCTGGGTCCCATTGTTGGCGCTAGACAACATCACCTATTATTTATTATATTATATGACTTCCCGTTGGGTTTAGGGTATGGCTCCAAGAGGCGTGTGTCCTGGGATGACACGTGTGCCACAAAGAATTCCACCATCCAGTTCAAACGTGGCGTGGGGGTGACCCTTTAACCGTATCATTAAAGGGTCACTTCTTGTTATCGGTAGGGGGTACTATGACTTTGACTGATTATTGGCATATGTCTTTGTGGTGGACTTTCATCAAACCTGTAAATTGCGGTGCAGATTTAAGCATGTACATTGAGGTTATAACAATTTCCTGTTTCATGGCTAATTGTCAATTTTTGATGCCACGCCACAGATACCCCCTTAGAAAAAAATTCACAAATAACACAACTTTTCATTGTCAATGCCTTTAGATTGCACAGCGAAATTCTGAAGTCGATTAGTATAATTCTCTTGGAGGAATTTGTTAAAGTACGGAAGCTGTAAATGGCAAAAAATTATCATTAAATCCAAAATGGCCAACTTTCAGTTGGGTTTAGGGCATTGTTCCAAGAGGCTATTTGTAGGTCTGGACATGGTATATCTAATATGAAAATTTTGTACATTTCAGAGAAACACGGCCAAGGGGCTGCTCTGTAGGGGCCGCTAGCAAGCTATTTTGCCACTCCCATGCACAAAAACATAGGACATGTACATTTTTGCAGGACTTGAATTTTGTGCAAAGTTTTGTGAGTTTTTGAGAATGTTTAGGCCGCCAAAAATGTCCTTTATTGTCAGAAAGAAAGAAATCTGTCAGTTTCAATAGGGTCCTTGCATGTTTCAAGCTCGAGCCCTATGATATCAGTTATTGTGCATATGTTCCCATTTTGGACATATGTGGAAAAAGCATGTGCACTTCAAGAGCCTTGGTCGACGATACCCACTGCAGCAGATGAGTGATATGAGAGTCTGTCCTATCCAAAAAACTGAAAATGTGAAAGCTAGCAAGTAAGGGTAATTACCTTTGATTCAGAAAGAGGAAGCTAGTTAGCCTTGCTTGCTAACAATAGCACAGATTGCCACTCTGCATTATTTGTCTTTACTTGTAACTTGTCACTATTTCAACACCTGCTAAGTCATCTGAGGCAGCTACTGTATACTCAGTGCTATGTTTGTTACACGTTATGCAATAAAGGGTGGATCTAGCTAGCAGTAGCTGTGTCTCTTTCATGGGTCCAGTTGTGGAGACGTAAATGTAAAAAAACAACAAAATAACAAACAAATAAAAACTTACAGCAACAAGTACCTTAACTCTTACGTTACGTTATCCTATGATTTGAACCATGACCTTCATTTATTTAGAAATATTACTGCGTAAACTCACTTACTAAGTCTACCCAGGCAGTGAAACACTTAAACATGTTAACACATTAACATAAACTATACATGGGTATTTACGCATACATATTTGTGCATAGCTGCCACAAATGTGAGTGGGGGAAGTAAGTGCTGTTTGCCTTGCCTTTGCTCAGAGCTCTTACATGTTCACCAACATGTGGGAGTATGAACTGGCTCAAGGGGGCCCACACAGTGCCATGAAGCTCATAAGCCTCAGCCTTCACACGAACCCTGCAGTCCTTTCAATGCAAATGAGAGCGGAAAAGAGAGGAGGGCTTAGTTGGTTATGTTCAGTATCTGCCTCCCTGCTTTTGCATTTCAAATGAATAAATGATAAAAGCGCACTTTTTAGTCAGTTGGTGACTGTCCTCTCTCCCTTTTCATTTACTGAGCTCCCCCCGTCTCTCCACCCCTCATCCCATCCTTCCTCTCATTGTGAGTTTACTGTGGTTTTCCCTTCGTTGCATGGTTATTTTCCCTCTTATGAATCTGAGGTTGCTTTTGCATAATATCTAAGGCTCACATTAAATGGCTAATTTGACCAGTTGTTGGAATCGTTATTCTGGCAATTAGATGCATTTATTTGAGGGCCCCTGTGGTTTACAGCTAGCCATCAAAGACAGTGAAAAACACTGAAAGTAGATTCTCATTTAAGTCAACAACAGTTTGTTCAGCTGAAGCAGCAGAAATGTAGGTTTTTACTGTGGATCCCTTGCAATAAGCGTGAGCCGTTCTCTCTACCATTGTTTCCACCTCTGCTCCTGTGCCTTAGCAGCCTGTTGTAAATGGTATGGTTGGTGTGAATCGAAATAATGGGCCATTATTACTTTTACAGAAATACTTTTAAGAACTGTAGCATAGGTGAATTTTTGTACAATACCACAAAACTTCGGATCTCAGCTGGAGAAAATGTCTATGTCTGACATGGTGTGAATAATTGGATATAATTAAAGAGCCAAAACTATAATCAATTAAATACAATTAATACAATTACTAGTAATGCTTCATTACTTTGACATTTTAGGGGTTGGCTTGTTCACTATTGCACTGGGAGTTGGAATCTGTTCTGTGCAAGGACTGGAGGTGTGGGGAGGAGGGTGGCCTCCACCATGCTGTTTAGGGTCTGCAAACACCTCCAAAATGGCTGCCATTAAAACCGTAATATCTAATGTGTACAGAAAACGTTACGTATGGGTACGGAGGCTTTGGAGTTGTTTAAAAGCATCTTTTTGATGGACGTGGGCTGTGTAATAAAATTAATTTAATGGAACAAAATGGAACTAATTACTTTCTCTGTTTCTCTGAGTATGTGGTAAACTAATGTAATTACTTTAATTTCTTTTTCTTTTTCTGTTTCACATTTATCACAGTTATACATTTTGTACTCATTTTCAAGCCTTATACCTGCGCATTGGAATCATCTGAGAACCGAGCAAAATAGGAACAGAGAGACAATAATTACTTTCATAAATTAATAACATGTAATGAGTTTAATTTTTCAAGTAACCTGCCTAACAGCTTGTTCATCTTGAACATTTCCACACCTTTCCTGAAACCACTCCATAAACATACAAAGACAAGGAGAAAATGAGAGACTGGAGAGAAATAACAGAATGCACTCAAGTTCTGAGGTCAAGAGTTGACACACACACAAATATATATATTACTGTCAAATTCATATAAATAACGCAAGGCAAAAACTCCACGCTCTCTGGATTCCTTTAGGGTACTGTGGGTAACAGTGTAGATTATTTCAATGCTGAAAACTGTATGGAGTGTATATATAATCGCAATGAGCACAACTGGAACATGCACTAACAACAACAATTTTATTTTATTTTAAATTGAAAACTTGGGCCTTGCTTGCATGAAGGTGACACTGAAAAGAAACTGCGTCACTGTGAATCTTAGATGATACCATATTTACAGACTATTCATCCCCCAGGGACTCAGTGAAGAGTTTCAGCATGACAGTAATCTCTGTAACATTCTCTGTACTCTTAACCAAAGATGTTGCTCAGTTTAAAATATTATTTTTTTTATTATTTCCTGCAATTCAAGTAAAATGCATATGTATAATATTTCACAGACATTCCACTTGCCGACTCTACCAACATTTGTAATCCCTTAAAAAATCCCTAAAGAATTTATAAATAACTCAGTAATAACACTATAAGAGACAACTTCTAACTTATTGCACTTTAAAATGCATTTAAGGCTGTGGAATTGAATTTATTTCATTACTGGTGTCAACATGAGAATGAACACAATAAGAATTCTAAACTACTTGTAACAACAACATACATGATGATGAAATTAAAACTTTTTCCGACGCAAGATATTTAATTTTGGCTGCGGAGGGGATGGCAAGCAGAAAAATCTGGGACAAATTCATTCATTATTAATCCGGCTTTTATTTCCACACTTTCTCATTTGATTATCTGCTTTCTAAAATGGCAGCGCTCATTTGCCTTCAGATATTAATAATTCAGAATTTATACTGGTGTTCAGACATAGATACTTTCACACTTGCAGTGCTCTGTAACAGCAATAGTTTGTTTCTTTGGTGCATTCAGTCCACACACGTATTTGCTCTCTAAATGCATGTGTGTTGTTATCAGGCAGTAAAAAAAAAAGGAGTGCATTATGTTAGAAGTGACGTATTCATGACAGAAACAAATATTAAACCATTATGAGCACGAGGCAATGGTCTGAACACAAACAGCGATGCATTAATCCAAGTTATTTTGCTTTACAGAAACCGTTGTCTTGTTTTTCTGCACCAGACAGTTTTTCAGCATCTACAGTTCATAACGTCTGAGGCAGCAGCAGTTTTGTACAAAAACAAAAAAAAACACATCTAAGGCGCCCTCAAAATGCTATGTGAGTAGCAATTCTATTAGGTTCAACATTTACCACATTTAATCTTTAATGAGACTGGTTCAAATTTTATCACATTTCCCTTTTTCAAGGCATCAGTCAGAATCGTTCACGCCTTGAGAAAATTCTGAAGCCATGATGCGAGATGAGTCTTATCAGGGAAGACAGATGGGATTGTCGATAGTTGACAGACATGCTGATAGCGGATTTCGGTTTTATCTCCAATCACTTTATAGGGTGGTAAAGCCTGACCTGACAGCACGCATCTTCAAAGCGACAAAAGGCCAGAAACACACCGTGCTCAGACAGATGGAGAGGATGTGTTTTTAATAACCTCTGTGCCACCGTAGCCCAGCAATGATGCTAGACACAAGGGTGCCAGCGAGGGACACCACACTGTTTTTGGCTCTCACATCTGTAAGGTGGCAAAAGTGATAACATCTTTTCTAGCAAAAATGGCAATATGGTAGGAGGGGCACTTCTGTTGTGGAATTTGCTCTTTTTATTTCTTTGAAATGTTAATGTCCCCTTTACATGTAGTCAGATTTAAATGTAACAGCCAGATATCAGGTCACAAGTTTCCATTCTTTTGAGGTTTCTTAATTTGAACAGAGTTAAGTACACCATTCCTGCGGGCTATGAGTTGAAGTTCATGTAGTATGGCAGGATTTTTTGTTTGTTTGTTTATCATTTACTCGCATGCTGCAGCCTACAAGTAAACACAGCAAGTGTCAGGTCAAAGCCATTTATCTTAAGCAGCAACGCTCAATTCATGTGACGTCCCCGTAGCTGGACGCTGGGTCTCACAAGCTTCTGCAAAGCTGCTTTAACTGTCTATGTGACAGTTACAGTAAGGGCCACAACTGACCGCATAACGTTAATGCAAACTGATCTCGTCTCTGAGCAGCGCACTGAATTCTAACGTCAACAGTTATGCTCGTTGCCATTAGCATTATGAATCACTGCCTCAACTCATCATACTGTTGCTCTAATGACAATGCTGTGTTGGTAAGCCGTAGCATCCCCTCAATACAACCTGGAAGCTTCTAGTGCTGTGCTTTAATTATCTGGATTTCAAAAGTCCAGCAAAAAATGGATTTAAAATCAATAGAGATAATATTTAATATATAAATATTGAATCACACACACTGAGACACTTGTGTTCCATCACACATCATGTTGCATTTAAGGAGTGAGGGAAGAGGGAGAGATGGAGAGCCCTGTAGAGAAAAGAACTGACTATTGACTGGACATTGATAAATAATGTACAACTCTGCGGCGCAATTTGATGTGAATTGCAGAATGGCTGCTTTAGGGTTCTCAATGTTTAATAGGAATGCTGTTTAGAAGTGTTGTACAACTACACAAAGGGTTTGGTAATTATTTTAGTCATTGGCCACAGAACTGCATTTTAAGCAGATAAAGAGACCTGGTGAAAGCATATAACACAAGGCCTTTACAAAATGTCTAGTTGCTATTTGTGTACTACCAGATCTCTGTTCTGATTCAAAAGGAAATACAGCAGCATTAATACAGTTGTACTTCAGTGCAGAATTTCACAGATTTCACACAATCAAAGCTTGGAGTATGCAAAATATGTAACATATGTCTCAATGAAAAGTTTTGTTCCATCCTCTGCCGGGTGTCAACTTCAACTGGAAGCGTCTCAGACACGTTTCAGGAGCAGAGCATATTTTGGGTTTGTTGTCCTTTTTGTGCTTCTACTAGGCCTTCAGGCAATGACTCCCTGCGACCCGGTTTTGTTTCGTTGTCTGCACAGGGATCATTTTGGAATGAGATTTGCCTGCTTGATTTTGCTGATTTGGTAATTAGTGCTTGCTTTTTGTGGTTCTACTAAGTAGACTGCGTAGTTACATGGTTTCTTTTTGTCTGTTTTAATTGTGCTCATTGTTGATTTACGATCTGCACAGTGTGTTTTTATTTTGAAAATGTACTGGATTCTGTAAATTGCCATTCTGTATCTGACTTCCTCCCCGGTTCCATCTGCTCTGTGTAGCTTGAGGAGGCTTTCGTCAAAAAGACCCCTTGTGGAGAGCTGCTTCTGGGAGACTTCTGGGACATGCTGCGTCTGCGTCTGGTAGACTCCCAACCATTGACTAGAATGGCCGCAATCAGCTCCGGCAGCTCCAGCAGCTGTGGCGCAGCAGTAATACAGCCAGACTCAGTGGACTTTACAAGTTACAGGTCATCCTAAAGCCATTACAATCCATCCATGAATGCCTGTAACTAATTTCATGGCAGTCCACCCAATAGTTGTTATGGCATCTTAAAACCACAAACATCAACCTCATGGTGGCAGCAGAGGAACATAAAGTCAGGGGATCACCAGAGTTATTTTAATTCATCCTCTGGTGACCATAAATATGTAGTTATATGGAAGTTATTTGGAAATCCATTGACTAATTGTTGCCATATTTTAGTCTGGACCTACTGCTTGCATGACTAGAAATACGTGTAGGAGTGACATTCAGAGAAATCTTAACTGATGAATGAATATTTTCTTCACTGCTTCATCTAGTATTTCTGTTACACAGGGTTCTGCTTGCCCACTGCTGTCTGACCCCAGCACAGTGGGGAAGTGACAAATGTGTTAGCTCTATTGTTTTGACTGAGTCACCTCTATCTAAAAACATAGTGTACAACTGTAGTACAACCTACCCCTAAAAATAACAGCAAACTGTTGACAAGCAGCGGGGAACCTCAGGCTCAATCTATGCACATCTGTCAGGAAGGTTTGAGCAAAAGCATGCTGCATTATTAATGACGCGCCTCTTAGGGAGAAGCTAGAGGCCAAGCCTAAGGATGACATCTGTCAAAGAGTAGCACATTTCTTTCTAGACTTGTGTACTTCAGTCCACAATTGCTTGAGGGGATAAAAAGTGTGTGTGTGTGTGTGGGGTGATTCTTCTAAGTTGACCTTCCCCTAACCTTCATTCATCACCTATTCTTCCTGCAAATTTTCTTACACTACTATTCTTTCTCACAGTGAGGTTTTATACAACTTTGTCAGACATCACACTTGAGGCTATTTTAGAACTCATTAGTTTAATTGGCAATAAACTGCAATTATTTTTGCAGCTGCAAACTGCATTTCTATGCTACTACAAACACTAGTGATTTGAAAAGAATGTGAGACTCGCAAATGAAAGGAATGCCAGCACCAGCTTCCCTGAATTTCTCCCTCTCTGTCCTGCATGGCTGTATGGAGAGATAATAATTACTGCTGGGGGGATAGGCAAGATCACCTTAAAAGTTCCCCCCACACCAAAAGAGCCAATTTCTTCTCCCCTGCTTTAATAATAATACATTTGTGGGCTTGTCTGTGGCTTTCCATGACTCAATAAAAAATAGATGAATAAATAATAAGCTCAATTGAAGGCATTTGGTAAACATTCATGCTCCAGCTTCTTCTCCCTTACACAGAAACCTACCTATTCCCTTCTCACATGTATTATACATAAGTTTAGGAATGTAAGAGTGACCTGACTGATGAGAGGGAATTGTACGCACAAACAAATTATTTGGGGTGGAGATGGTGCATAGATAAGATGCTTGCCTTTGGTGGGGGAGACCTGGGTTTGATTCCCACTGTGAGACATCCACCATTGTGTCCCAGTGGGACACTTAACCCCTAGTTGCTCCAGAGGCGTGCGACCTCTGACGTGTATAGCAATTTTAAGTCGCTTTGGATAAAAGCGTCAGCTAAATGAATAAATGTAATGAATGTAAATTACAATAGGTATTCTGAAAAAATATAATTTTGTTTTGTTTTAGACATATGGTGCATGATTGCGTCTAGTTCAGAAGCAGTGCCTGTCTACAAGATATACATTCACAGATTTTAAATAACTGCACAATGAAGTGGCACTCTACAAACAGAAAATCAGAATTTAGAATATTCTCTCAAAGTAAAATGAAGGTGAAATGAGACGATCACATTAGTGGAGAAGGTGGACTAACTAAAAAATCAAAACACTCATTTGTGGCAAGTTAATGGACATCTACCCAGCTGTATAATGCACCACAAACAGGTATAAGGTCTGGTTCGAGACTTCTGTGTCAGAGGTTGTGCAATTAGTCTATGAATGAATGTTTACTCCAGAGGGATGAATGGGTTGTGTGCGCGTGCGCATTTTTCTCTGCATTTGTTTTTCATGTGTGCATGTGTACGTGTGCCATGTGTGAGTATATCTCTCAGGCAATGAGACCTTGGACAGGAGAGTAATTGATTCAGAGAATCTTCAAATCAATTCTTGGACAGCTGGGGCCGAGGAGATTAGAAGTGAAGCACAGGCGACCCGGAGTGCAGTCAGACAGGCCCCAGAGCAAACAGTAATCTCAGGATTATAGACCTGGGGGAGATGTACCTGTTTTCTCTCATTTCGTTCCCTCTTGCTCTCCCAGCAGTGACAGTCTATATTCACTACTAACCACTTTCCCCCAAAATGCTGCACTCCCGTCTTCCATCTGTAGAGCTTCACAATAAAAAGGTGACTAAAAGCTCTTGCTGACATCGAGGTACAATTTCAATGAGAATATATGAACGTAAGGCAATTTGGGGAGGATGTAGACTGGCTGATATATGCTGCCAGATGACTTTTGACCTTTTTATTCTCTGCATTTCCTTCAAATACTGCTCATTGTAAAAGCAGCCAAGTCAGAGGTAAGTGGAGGTTATCTGGCCGTGTAGCTCAAAGGAACCACTTAACCTAATGAAGTAAATAAGATAATGTGTTCAAAGGTCATTTGTATAATTGTTTTGGTTGGATTGAGTGCAGACGAATGATGCAGACCTTTGTCCCATGGCTGGAATATATCTCACTGCCTCTTGCAATTGATTGAATTAAATCACAAGGGTAAATCTGTCAGCTTAATGGTGGAAAAATTGGCCTTAGAAGGAGGTAAGGAGGAGTAATCTTAAAAAGAGCTCGGGAACAGGCAGCACCACAGGCTGCAGTTGACACAAAATAAACCCTTGCTCTATGTGCCATATTGCCTGTTTGACTTCTGACTGCTTTTGTAATTCTGCCCCTGAGCAGTCATGAAAAATACAGTATATAAACCCCTAATTAAGTAGAGCTTGCAGGGTCCACTGAATGCATCTTTGCGGTCACAAAATATTTGTTATTATGAGAGGGAAAGAAAGCCCAAATCATTCTCCAGTATCCAAAATGTACGTTTCTCAGGGGAATTTAACAATGACACAGCTGAATATAGCGTAGTGGGGCAGTGCACACTCACCAATCACTCACACAAGATATTGTAACTGAAATGAAACAGTCATGCTTTTTTTCTCATTACCAAGTGTAATATTCAGGGAACCTGCATTGTCTGAATAAAATTATTAAAAATTTTAGATCTTAAAATTTAGCTTAATATTGCGTAAAATATTGAGTAAAAACACTTTGACAATGACTCCCAGTGTGTTTTGCTTATGATTGTTTTAAAAAGCTGTAGGACTGTTTACTTCCACGAAATAGTAGCAGCTGGAATAAAGAGATAATATGTTTGCAACAAATAACAACAGAATGCATAGCAGTACAACTAAGCTGACACAACCAAATGAGCAGCTACCATAATGTTGTATAGTCTTCTGGGATAAATGAGTCACTCACGCTCGACTTATCAGTCTGTTTATCAAACTACCTCATGTTACCAGTCCATTTGGCAAGTGCAACACTAAAAAAATACTTTTATTTTGAAAAGTTGGACATTTCTGAGCAGTGCTTTTGAGAGCTCTCCCTATTGGTTAGGATTGAGCAGAAGTTGCAGGAATTGTAGCAGCATATTCATTAATGCAAACCACAGAAAAAACAACAATATAGTAATAAAATAATTCAACAAGCAAAAATGCTAAACATTGCTTGTGAGGATTTGCTGCTTTTCTCTGTTTTATATCATTTATAAGTGGGCTCTGGTTCAATAGTCGAAAAATTAATCCATCTAATAATCTTTCCTTTTTGTTGCAGCTCTCATCTACATATATCTAAAACTGCCTTTTCTTTGAAAAAATTGAGACCAGACGTGGAGGTCCTCACAGCTGTGAAAAGTTCAATTGAAAATGTTCTGTGTGAGGAGATTAGAAGAGGAACAATAGCTGGAGGATGGATATCTCAGTCAGCATATTCCTGCCGGAGGGAGTTCAAATGAGGCCCTGTAATAGGATGAGACTTCTGTCAGCTGTGTGGTCACACTGATGAGAATGGTGGCTCCCACAACGCTCAGTCAAGGGCTTGACAGGCTCTTAAGTTGATTACTGGCTGATTAGCATTATAGTAATCGCAAGATGATAACTGATATAGAAGTGATTGTTGCTCCACAGTTCACGACCTCCGCAAAAGCCTTATTCCTGGCCAGTGAGTGAGATGAGGCTGGGAAAATGAGAAAGCCTCTGACCGTGTTCAGTGCATGATGGAACATGATGAATTCAACTTACATCGAAGCACTGTCAAAATGTATTTTGCAGATATGGTCATGACCATATTCACCATCTTAGTTTAGCATGTTAGCATTATAACATTGGCTAATTAGCAATAAACAAAGTACAGCTGAGGCTGAATGTCATTAGTTTTTCACCAAAATACATCTCATATTGCTGCATCCCTTGATGACTTTCGTCCTGGTGACAAACGTCGCTCCGGAATGGAGTTTGAGGTTTTGAGGTAGTTTCTGTGCCTAACCAACTAACGAAAGTAGGTCAATCAATGAGAGCTGCAATGATTAGTCGATTAATTGATTAGTTGTCAACTATTAAATTAATTGCCAACTTTAAGAATATATGTTAAAATTCTCAGATTTTCTGGTTTCTTTACTCCTCTATGACAGTACACTGAATATATTTGGGTTGTGGACAAAACAAGACATTTAAGTGACGTCATTAATAATAAAAATGATCAACAGATTAATCGATAATGAAATGAATTGTTAGTTCCGTCCTATCATCAATTAACACTTTATTAGACTATTAGGGGGGCAGCCTTACAATATGCAAATCGCCTTACTACTTGTACTGTAGAAAAGGTAAAATCCTTATGATCTGCAGTTTGAAGTCCTTGGATTGGCATTTTCCACTGTTTTGGAGGTAAAGGGGTGAATCATGTGATGATGATTATGAAATGGCAGAATCCTAGAGGTGCATTGGCTTGGATTATTCCAGAAATGAGATGCAGAAACAGAGGAAAGAAAGGCAGCAGGGGCTTGTGTGTGGGCACTGGTTGTAATGCACCACTGTATGTAGTGATCCAAAACCGGGAGGGATCGGATCAGGAAGAGAAATTAGAAAAGCTCCTTGTGTGGCTTTCCACTGGAAGCCTCAGGTTTGACAGCGCCATGCAATTTTTATACTTGTCAGAATGTGTACCAGATGCATGACATGTAAATTAAACTGGCAACAAAACACAGCCAGTGGGCAATGGAGGCAACTGAGGTCTGAAGTTACCCTAAAATATCAGCATTACTAAAGTATTACCAGGGAATAGATTTTGAAGTGTGCCATTGTGGCACTCTCTACAAAAAACAGTTGGAGGGTTGAAATTCCTGCCTCAATTGTTGAACAGTTGAAAAATCAATACTCCTACACCACCAATAACTACTGCAAACACTGTCCTTAGCCACTCTGTCTCAGATAATCTGAAATACAGTCCAAAACAACCCACAACTGTACATGCTGAAAGACAAATAGAACAAAAGTACAGTAAATCTAGCCACTGATTGCTGTAGAGTGTTCTCTGGCTGACATTTGTCTTCTTTATCATGGTCCTGGAGCAGAACAACTGCTGGGCCGACCCAGACCCCATCCACACTACTCAAATATGATCTCCATCTACACCAGCATTTTAGCTGCGTATCAGAGCTGATCTCCATCTACACTAAAATGACCGAAAACACACATCTTGTGGCCTTTCACGTAAATTGGACGTGTGCCAATGTAAACATGAAGCAGATGGTCTATTCCGTAGTTACAAAAGATTTGGCAAAAGAATGAAGTAATACAGACGAAGAATCACACCAAATTTTACTGTTACTGACTGTTACTGAATGTAACATGGAAGTTAAAAGCGGCTGTGGCGGAAAACAGACTGGGAGTCGTCGCAAAGTAGCCTAAATACGGCGACATGCACGGTAACTTACAAGTGTAGTCTATAGGCTAAGGGTTATTTGCACGGTACAAGATATTTTAATAAAAATACTAAATAAAAAATTCTGTCAGTGGCAGTGTTTCAGCTTTGCATGACTTATAAGACCCAATCTGAGAGCCAAATGTGAGCGTCTGCATCATCATTTCTGAAAGTCCTCCCTTTTTACCCGTCCCCACTAAAACGCTCTCCGAAGTTTTAAAATGGAAAATGGGGTGTGCAGTGTTTTGAAACTTCTCCATTTTAGTTCTTTGTTTTCGTTGTTTTAGTCTGGACAGGAGGTGGAAATGCAGGTCTCCGTTTTAAAACGAAAACATAGTACTGTGGATGGGGGCCCCAGTCACATCACATTGTGCAGCTTTCTCCCAACTTGCCTTCTGCGTTGTGTTTTCTAAGTTTATAACCCAGGGAAGACACTTGAACTTTTGTTAAATCTGAAAAGAGTGATAGCAAAATAGTAAAAGTAATAAAGTGGGAAATTTCAGTTCACAAAAAGGTGAGTTGCCCCCATTACTCAAAAAAGTCTGACCTTCGTCTGTAATGGATTTTCTTCCTGAATGACTGCTGAACATGGAGGCAACAGGGTACGTCTAGAAAAAGACCCTTGCTCTACAAAACTTGGTGTTTACCATATTTCCCCCTCATCCAACTCCAATGTAGCTGCTCTGAAAATATCTCAATGTAACATGGCATGGTCCAAAGTTGACCAGTTACCCACAAACGGACAAGAAAATTGGCCCTGTAACACAAGGAACATGACTTTTTTTAACGGTTTCACAGTAAATGGATTTCAAATGAATTTTCCTATAAAACAGATCAAATATAGCAAGTAAAACGCAGACTTGATTAATTCATTTGATACTGCTCTCTTTGTTGCAGAAATATTCCCTGTTTGTTTGATAAATCCTCTCAGAAATCAGCTTATCTGAATGCTCACCACTACATTTGGTTTCAGGAGTTTCTTGTGCATTCATGCAGCCCTTTTTTCCAATTTTCAGGATGGGGAGCACATTAGCCTGATTAGCAGGTGGCCCCAAATGTTGATTAATGTGATTTGATACAGGGAGATAATTCTGCCTGATGCCTAATATTTAGCTGATCCAAAAGACAATGGACATTAATTATCATCGTTACTAATGCTTCTGGCATGAGATGTTCTCATTACCTATTCCCATCTAATTTAACACCAGGAAAGGCAGAGGAAGAAAGAGAGACAGAAAGGAGTGGAAGACAGATATAGGGAGCAAGAGAAAATACAATGAGAAATATCAGACAGACAGACAGACAGACAGACAGACAGACATTTTCGCAAGAAAAGCCCTTGAGGATGAGGATGATCCAATGTGTTTAGCAAAGTAATTTCAGGTAAACTTCCCAAAATCCAATATAGAGCATGACAGAGCCACTAATGTTGCCCTAAACTCATAGTGGCATCTGGGAATGATGTCTGTCCTGAGTGGGGATTTTTCAGCGTCACTTGTAACCACACATACCGTAGGCCATTGACCCAAATAGAAGGTGACATTTTTTCTAGAAATTACATTTAAAAAAAAAATTGAGGTCATCTTTTATTCAAGAAGTAGACAATTACATGTTCATAAGATCAGATATTGTTTTTGAATGGTTAAAGTACTGGTGTAACACCTGTCCTACAGAGGGTGTTGCATTATGGGTTGTGTCACTAAGACACTAAGTGTCTCCTAGTGTCACATTCTGTCTGTCGGCTTTGCTTAGTTTAGCTCTCAGTATCTGTTATGTTTTCTGTTGTGTTTTGGGTTTCAGTCATGTCTGTTGTCCTGTTTCCTGGTTTCTCTGTTCCCTACCCTGTTCTGTGTAACAGTTTGTCCATGTTTTCTGTTTTGGGATTTTACTCCTGGTCTTGTGTTCTCTGTTGACCCTTGTTTATTCCATTGTTCATTTGCATGTTCAGTTTTGCTCATTTGTACCTGTCTGTCTTGTATCTTAGGTTTAGCCCTGCATTTTAGTTCTGAGCCTTAGTTATTGTCTTTGTACTTACTCTTAGTTCTGTGTTTGTATTATTTTGGTTCTGTTTAATCCTAGCTTCAGTCTGTGTTCCCTGTTGATTGTAGTTTATTTATGATCTGTCTGCTTGTGTCTGGATTAGTTAGTTATTTATATTATTCTGGTCTGTTACGTCTTATTTTGATAATGTCTGTGTTTTGTCTTCAGTAACCTGTATCCTGTCTGTTACTCCAGAAGCCCTCTGCCTGCCTGTCTCTCTGTTTTCCCATGCTATCTCTCTGCCTGCCTGTCTCGTTAGTCCTGATCCCAGTCACCTGTGTTGCTCCCGCCTGCTCATTAGTCCCTGGTGTATAAATGTTTGGTGTTTCTGTTCAGTCCCTGTCCGGTCCTTGTAGTGCGTGTACGCTCTGTTGTGTCATTTGATGAGAGTTCTGCCTGTTTCTGTGCTACCAGTTCTGTACTTCGGATTTTGCCTGTTTCCACTACCTGTGAGTTTTGTTCATGCTTGGTCTGTGGGATTAAAATCCCCTGAACTGCATGTCCGCTCTCCAGTGTCGTGCTTTGGGCTCTCTCCTGCTTTGCATTCACCAAACCGTGACACCTACTCTGTTTAGTATGTCTTTAAGGCGCACACTGCCTTATTTTCTGGGAATTCTGTGCCACTATGCCGACTTGCTGCGCTGTGTGAAAGGTACGAGGCTGGAAAGGAGGGTCTGATTTGATCCATCTCTGAGCCGGGAATGTTGGTAGTGATACATTCAGAACAATGTCTGTGTGGAAAGCCACAGCTGGCATGCCAGAGTTGTATTACAGATTTTTTCCTACGCCAGTGCTTCCGAAAAGCCAAAATGCTATGTGAAAACATACATAGTAGTTAAGCAAATGTCATTTAGTATGAATGAGCGAATGCGGCATACTGATGGATATTCTCTCCATGTTTATTGTGGGATCTCCGTATGAAAGCAGCTTTAGTTAATCATCGTGTTTCGTTAGACCAGTTTAACCTACAGAAGTTTCTTAGGGCTTGTGTAACGTGTTTTTGCGTCCTTCAACATTTTTACTGCGGAAACAGACTGGGGGACAATCACCGCTTTCATAATAAGGAGTTCAATAAGACAATGTGGTAATAATGTAGGTAGTTATAGCAATATTCTAACTCTTAGCTACACTGGGTTACTGTGGTAGTATGCTATTAATGACTTAGGCCCAAGCAGACACTTTAATCCATTTCATACACTTTTAGCATACTAGTTTATATTTGGGGTTTTGAAAGGTGAAACAAAAGATTCAAGCTCTTTGGACAGACCTTTTGCTACATTTACACCTGCTGTCCAGACTAACAGCGAATCCAAACACCTAAAACAGAAGTTTGAAAATGCTGCTGACCCTGTTTTTGTTTTAAAACTCTAGGGTAGTGAATTAGTATAGACAGACTAAAACGGAGGAATGCAGACACTCACATTTGGCTTCCTGATTGGGTCTTACAAGTCATGCAAAGCAAAAACACAATGCTAATGTTTTTGTGTTGGCGTTTTTATTCAAATATTTTGTACAGTGCAAATAATACACTTGTACAGTGCATGTCGCCATATTGGCTTAATGACGACTCTCCGCTTTGTACTCTCGTGTTACTTTCAGTAATAGTTCCACCATGTTGTTGCTCCATGCAAAAAAATCTCTGGTGTGGTTACTCACCATTGCTATGCTTCATTCGGCTATAGTACTAGGCTACTTACTACTTTTGCAGAATCTTCTACAACTTTGGAGTAGGCATGTGGAGAAATCAAAAGCTTCACAGACCTGCCGTTCCTAGTTATGGTTGCAAAGCTATGAATGGGAAATTTCTGCTGGGGGGGGTTAATGAAATGTTGATTAACACAACCTGGGCACTTTGTTGCTACTGAAGACAGGACCTGAGCTACATTTGTCTATTATGATGTTTGTAAAACATGTGAAACTGGTAATCAGGTAATCTTCCTTACATTCTTTTCACAGACTTGTTGCTTAAATTACTGAGATTCTCAACATCACACCACTAAGAGAAATTTCAAACACTTACAGAGCACACCATTTTTGATCCATGAAGGCTTCAACTTAGTGATTGAGGACATATTTTGAGCCTGTAATACAAGACCTTTTGTTCTGTTGAAGTGAGATAACTGATCCTTAGGGAGGGCCCAGAAACTGCCTCTCTTCGAGATGATAGAAGACCTGCGCAATGTCTCCCTATCCAGCATTCAACAAGAAAACAATAAACAGGCAGGGCGGGGGGTGAAGAGATTGATAGGCGTGCAGTTCTGATCACTCAACCAGCAGAAGCTCACTTTACTGGTTCTGTGCTTTATGCACATTTGTGTGTATGAAATTGTAATCGATTGTTTCAATTACATAGGCGATTATACCATGGTGTGTCACAATTCTGGTCAAATGTCTGAGTCAACCTTTGTAAAAAAAATCATTCAAGTGTAAGTGGTGTAAAAAAAACTTATTCTTAGACAGTTTTTTACCCCACTATCAGAAACACTATAGTAATACAGCCACTGAACCAGACAACAAAAACAACAGTCTCTGTACTGGCTCTCATCTATGGACACAGGCTTTGGGTAGTGACCATAAGAAAAAGATCATGGGTAGAAGAAGCTGACATTAGTTTCTCTGTAGGGCGGCCTGGCTCTCTCGCCATGACAGAGAAAGGAGTTCAGTGATCTGAAATCACCTTGGAGTTAAATCACTATTTCTCCACATTGAAACGAGCCACCTAATGTAGCTGGGGCACCTTTGCTCCAACGGTATTCAGTGTGGCTTTCATAATCTTTCAATTAGCTTTTAACCAGGAAGGAACATACTGTATGTCAAGGCTGAGATAATAATGCCGTTTTTAATCCCCAGTAAAGGGAGCTATTAATTCTGCCAGTGGCACTAGTGATTCACTAAGTTTAGCTTGAGGATTTGGTTTTAAAGATTTTGTTGCGGATAGCAGGATGTTGTCAAAACAGCAACAGACTGAACTTACAGTAAAATGAGAAACTGAAGTGAAGACCGACCAAAATTGTGTCTTAAAACCACAGCGTAATGAATGGCTTACTGATATGGGTTTGAAATACCTCAGTTTTTCAAAGACGTATGGTCAAATTGGAAGAATCTGCAATGTACAGCTTATGTTCACTGCAGGAAGGTGTTTGTTTATCAATGTAGCAAAGTAGAAACTATGGGTGTGGAGGTTAGTGTGGTTGATATGTAACACAAGAGACAAAAGTTTGCATCCTATAACAAACCTGCAATTACGTTCTTTTTCCTCTACTTGAAACCCTCACCCCTTGGAAAAAAAGGGGTGAGAGTTATTCAGAGTTACTGGAGGAAAGCCTGGGATACACACCGAAAAGATGGATGGGTTTTTTCAGCTTTGGATGATTTAGATCGAGTGTAATATGCCTTATCAGTTTAAAGTCCCCTTGACAAGTCACTACCCAAATAGTGTCGTTGCCATTTTATTGCTCTCCAGAGGTTGATGCAGTTTGGGTGAAGCAGTGCCATCCCCCCTGAAATTAGGTTCGAAGAGACAAATGTTTAATGTTGTCTCTCCCCATAGTGCTAAACTAAGTGCTGCTGCTTTTTGTGTGATTGCACTCTTAAATGTAATCATTGCACCCTGCAAAATGGTCACACAACTTCATACATTACCAATGACAGGGAGGCAGGGATAAATTACAGATGGGTTGCAAATACAATGCTTCAAATCCTTCCTTTCAGCTTTAACTATGTATTATGAAAATGATGACTGCAACAAAGAATGGGTTAATTCTACATGCCAGACGCTGACATTCATTATGCATTTTTCTTATTTTCTTTGTTTATGTTTTCTGTATGATCCTGTTGTTTCAAACGAACAAAATACAATAAAGTCTAAACAGTTTATTAGTGGGACTTGCTGTTTTATTATTTAGGAGATGCAGAGACCTTGGAGACTGTTCCCGTAATTAAGGGCAATAAATTAAATTCAACTCAATTAGAAAGCCCTCCCGGGCCATCTTAATGTTCAGCATACTATTATGTAGGTCTGGACAATTAATTGAAAAGAAACTGAAACCGAAATTCAGAGCCTCTAACCGACGTAATTTTACCATGTCGGTTATTCGTCCAGTCCTACTGAGCTTCCAGACCGAAGTCAGGCAGAGATTAGCTGGCACTGACCGGCTTCACTCTCCAGCAGTTGGCGAAACAACTGACATCCATTTTATTAAAGAGGTAGTATTATGCTCATTTTCAGGTTCAACAGATTTACATGGTTTAATTTTCAAAAAAACACCATACAACACCTGTGTTGAAGGCTTCATTTTAGCTCTGGAGTGATGCATCTTGTCTCTAAATGATCTTTATTGGGAGTTGCACATGCGCAGTTCCTAGTTAAGGAGTACTAGCCAATCAGAAGCAGAGAAGGGCAGGTCAGCGAAAGACCGGTAATAGCCAATCAGAAGCAGAAAAAGGCGGGTCAGCGAAAAGACTCTAAACAGCTTCGATTCAGCTGTAGGCTACATGTTGCCGACCAGCTTGGTAATTTGGACTGGAGCAAGAGTTTCAGAGTGGTGAGTTATTAATCTGTAACAAAATTATCTTTCATCCATAAAGTTTTAACTGAGCTCTGTCTCTACATCACAGTAACAACTTTATGTCCATTGACTGCCTGGAGGGTAGCTAGTGTTTGGAAGGGAGAGGAGAGGTGTGCTGCAGCTCAGTGTTTTTCCACCGTTGTTTTTGAGGGCGTGTCAGACTAGTTGCTCAGCCAGCATTATGACACGTAGTTTCATTGTGACGTCACAAGAAAGGGAAGTAAAGGCTGGACTACAAATGAGCTGTTTTCAGGCAGTTCAGAGCAGTGTTGAGATGGGAACTCCCTTTGGGGTGGACTTTTGGCTTACCTATTACATGCACAAAAAAGGTATATATCTCAGTAAAGGAGAGGGAAAAAGCCAAAAACCATAATACCACCTCTTTAACCGACACGCTGTGACCTACACTGTACATTTACTGCCAGACTGACAACAAACTTGCGCGTTTTCTGTCACTTTCTGCCGCTCTCTCTCTCATTCACTCCACCACACACTCGCTCCTAACACACACTGCCCTGCTGCTCTTATGCTGCGTTCCAGAGTGGTTGGAACTGGGAAATTTCCAAGTTGAAATATCCGACTAGTGTTTCAGTTGCATGGTGGTGCATGACGCCAAATATAAACAATAAACATGGCTGACCGTGACAAGTTTATACACAGTTAAACCCTCAGCAGTGCACTTGGTGTTATTTAAAAGGACGGCCATTTTATTAAAAACAAGCGATAAATATACCTTACTCGTTGACTGTGTATCCTTCTAGCTAAAAAGCAAAAGTTGTAGGCTACATTTCCAAATGTTTTCACATTTCTGGAAATTTTTAAACATTTTTCTGAACAACTTTTGGGGAGAGAAGACTTTTCTACTTTCCTAGCTACTTACTAACATTGGCAAAACATTTCTACATCAATTTACATGCAGAACAGGTTTTACTATAAGATAGCATTAATAGTTTTAATTTAAATACATGGAAATATACTTTGTTGCCTTTTAGTTTATCTTGTATGTGTGCTTCCAGGGAGCTGCCATTGTTGTGTCACGTCATTCAGCTGCTACTCGTGAAAACGGTGTAGATATTTTTTCTCCAAATTCACAAGTAGGAAATCCAACTTCAAGTGGCGTTCCAGGATCGTTTTTCTAGATGGAGGTCGGAAATTTCGAGTTCCGAGTTGCTTGGAAAGCAGCATCCAGTATACTGGAGCTCACTTGACAGCTGTTATGTAACTTAGATGACCTTTGATGAATGAGGAGAGGAAGCTAGAAAAGCGAGTGTTTCCGTGCTCGCACAGTGTACGTGTGAAAATCAGTAGTTCCGCACTGACATTAATAATTGAGTGAAATTTTAGTGGCTGCACTCATAATTTTAGTGGCTGCACTCATAATTCAGCAGCGGTGATGCGCCAAATATAAGGGATAGTCTCTATAAGATTACATTATCAATTAACATTTAGATAATCAATTTTTAAATTCTGTGAATCAAAAAATTAACTAAGCCCAGCTTCAATAATTGAGCATTTTTACAACACAAACCTTGTCAGTGAACTAGGAGGGCAAAAAAACAACATTCAAAAACAAAATAATCATTCAATAATCGTAATCAAGATAAAATGTTCAATTAATCTTAATCTAATCTCTAAATTTTGATTTTAGGTGAAATCGTCCAGTCCTACTATGATGTCTCTCTGTTTTTCCTGTTTCTTTACCTAGTTATAGTACACAGACACAAAAACTAACCAACTAATTTGTCTTTTCCAAGAGAATATCGTCCACCCTCCTTCCCTCACCCTAAGTCTTTCAATTTACTGAGGTAGCACTAAGGTGTTGATTGAAACTCCATTGACTGTACAGTACACAAATCCCTGGCCTCTAATCCCTATAATTCCAGCATATTGTATTGTCATTAACCACTCACTGGCTAGTAAATACAAATCCTTTCACCTTTCACTTTGCAGTCCATGGATAATTGCTGTATCCTCTCCTCAGAAGTGTTCCCATGGGGAGAACCAAGCAGCACACAGGAAACAGGCGTAGTTGAGCTTGACACCGTAATATGGAGCTACAGTATACTGGAGCTCACTTGGCAGCGGAAGGAAGGGCCTTGTACAGGTCTGCCATCGCTGACAGAGCAGACACAGTGGCTAATTAGACCTTTGTAACCTCCCAGCGGTGAAACACTTAAATGTTTGGTCTTTGAGTTGAAGCTCCAGTCTTTAAGGCTGCTCCCTGGTGGAGCCAGAGCTTGGTTATCTGTGGTTTATTTCACAAAATGGAGGATGCTTACTTGAAGCACTAGAGAAGGATGTACAAATAAAATGTGAATTAAAAATGAATGGACTGTAAAATACATGTTTGAAAGAGTGAAAATGTGATCAGAAACAGATCAATAAATATCTGGTATATAGTCTCCTTGCTTTAATACACACGTTACGATGTCATTTCAAAGGATATTTCTTCAATGGATAGAAATGAGCAAGATTGTGCTTCATTAGACATGCGTGCGTGCAACAACTTAAATAAAATGTACATTCTTGTCAGGTCATGCCCTCTTATTGACTGTTGCACTGTATTTCCCACAGGGCCTTCAAGTCTAATTAATTCTTATGAGACTTACTGGTATTAGTACTGGTCTATGATGACTATGCTCAGAGAGATTTATGTAACAACAAAGCAAAAGACAAAGAAAAAGAAAAAAAGACTAAGATGAGGATCAGTTCTCCAGCAACATGAGCATCAGTGGAAGCAACATGTTCTTTCTAGATGGAACAAAAATATTCTCTAATGCCATACAGGCTCATCTTATTCAGCAGAAGTTCAGTTAATATCAGTATTATTAATTAAAAAATATTGTGAATCTTGCATAAGGATCCTGATGCAACTGCCTCACAAAATTAAATTAACTTCCAATTGAAGAAATCCGAAGTTTCCTCTGGCTGCAGGACTGCACTGCTATCAGCCCTTTTGCTTAGCTTTTTAGTGATTCTGTAGCTTAAATAGTTTATTTGCTTTCCACTCCAGCTTTTCTTCAATACAGAGCTGATTTTGTCAAAAGATCACGAGAAAGTATGAACTATACTGTATTTTAACTCTCATGAGTATTTTTTTTCTGTTCATAGTCAGAACCTCCATTGGAACTGATGGAGCTGCTTACAGTAACCCTAACCCTCTGATCAGATGAGTAAACATCCATTTTAGTCATCCAGAAACCTGCTTGAATCTTTTCATCTTCAACATAGCTTAATTGTGGTTGGAAAACAACAAACTGGCACCATCAGTGTTGTATTCTTGGTCTGACTGTGTGGCAGAAATATGTTTTTATTCTGTCTGTGAAGGTTCGTAGTCATCCAGGTCAGTTATCCAAGGAATCCAAGGGTTTTTTTCTGCTTTTCTCTCTTTAGAGGTCCCAAACCCCTGGTTGGGAAAAACTGGCTTGGACTATAGCTATAATGTAACTTCATTAGAGGCAAACAGGTCAGGACATAAAACATTACTGGATATACAAGGGCTTATTGATGTAGGATTAGTCACATCTTTGCACATTATCATATCGGTACGTATGAGTTCACTTTTAAGCTAATGTGTCACAACTCTATAATCGATTTAGAATTGCATTTCAGCCCTCCATTAACCATAATCAACGTCAAACTAAAACCACACTGATGTGTGAAAAATGATTTGAAGTAAGCGCTTTTGATGTTTTCCACACCACACAGATAACATCACATGCGGTGAAGTTTGAGTGAGACTGACTCCTGTAACTCAATATATGCAAATGTCAGCCAGGCAAGGTTCACTTGTAGCGATTATCCATGTACAAGATCTTTGATTAAGCCAGCACTGTGTAGTGTACATTGATTGTAAGAGCACGTTTCCAAACGACCCCAGTTTTTTTTTCACCCAGTCAGTGATTACTTCAGTAAGTGTGCTAGTCATTTTTCATGTGTGCTTAATGTGCACAGTTATAATCAGTCAAGCATTAGATAGGTGTTTTATACCTAAACCAGTGCATGCCCTGTAATCAACATTTAAAAATCTAATAAATCTGCTGTGAATGATATATTGATGGTAAATGTAAAACAAAAAATGCAATATTTATAAACTTATTATCAAAACCTCAAACTCACGTCACCTTCATGGTGTCATCAACATGTTATCTCAACAGAGCTATCCCAAAGGTCTCTTTAATCTTCTCTGTAAAATTGGTGTCATATCACATAGGATATTAACAGATTCTGGAGGCTAGAAAGTATACGAATAAGAGACTTTCTGGTATAATACTGCACATTTTTGAGCTAGTTCTTTACATTATCCACCCAAGTAGTTATCTGATAAACTGAGGAAATAATTGAGCTCTTCTTGCAACATTTTTAATTGAACAGAATCTGGTGTCTACATGTTTCCCGACGTGAGCCACATAATAAAACTGATTCAAATGAGGTTAAATGCAATCTTGTGTTTTTTAAAACAGAAAAATAAGAATATTTCTAACATATGGCTTTCTGCTTGCTCATGTGCAGTGTTAAAGAAAAAAAGATTTAGGTTTATGTTTTAGATTTAGACGTGCTGTGAACAGGTTGTGAAGCAATCACGCCTTGACGCCTTCCTTGACTCAAGCGTGACAAGAGGGACTTGCCCAAAATGAAACTGTGAGTGACATGTTGCTGGTTGGTATGTGCTTCACTTCACATTCATCTGCTCCTATGATGATGGACAGCACACACACATTCATCTCCACATGGAGAGCGATGTGCCAGGCATAGGCCATACAAGACATAAATGATCCACGGTGCCCGAGGAATGTGTTACAGTGGGTTCACTCATTCATGTTGTCAGCACTCTATCGCTGCTATTCTCTTTCTAAAAAAAAAAAAAAAGAAAAGAAAAAGACTTGAGCTCCCCTGCTGCCTTTCAGCTTCTGTAAGCATTCCACGACTTTGCTACACTTTATTTTTAAATCCCTTATCATACAAAACACAAAGGATAACTCACATCAACAAATACCATAGTGTGAGTTTATCTCGTAGGATTAATAAACATGTTTTCATGATTTAGGGAAGCTAGTCCTTGTACGGCACCAGCGTAAATGTAATCGTTCAAGACTCCAGCGGAGACGTTAATGCAGGAGAGCATGTGCACTTTGTAACATAATTAAAAGTTGTCCAGGGCTAGGGACTGCTGCAGGGTGCAATTACTCATAACTGCCAATGTGATAACATGAAAGTCTGCAGATCACTGTATTGTGCACAAATGCAAACACGTTTCAAATTAGCGAGACAATTTCAACCCCCCCCCCCCCCCACACACACACACACACACACATTAAGACAGGTCTTCAAGCTGCATGCCTGTGTCACCTGTCTGAGTGTGTTCTCTTTGCCAATGTAACCAACTTGTGTACCATTATGTCAAACAAGAATAAGAAGTTGACATTAAATGTGGCAAACCTCAAGGTCTCTGTCGCCACACAACAAGACACAGCATGGAAAGGTCTTGTGTTCACTTGTTTCAAAATATCTGACAAGCTTATGTCTGTCTAACTTTAAAGTTAAATCAGTGACGGGCCCATGAGAGGATAAACATGGAGGGAATAAAGGACAAAAATAAATAAAAATGTTGATTCTCAAAGCTTGCATGCTCTGCAAACACCTGTGCTTTCATGATATTCATTTTATGTTGCTGCAGATTTTTTAATGGGCCATTGATTTGGCAGACGCAAACGAAAACAAGGTGGAAATGCATTCTAAATCATTTATAATGCAGTTTTGAAGCCACTAAGCTTGTCTGGGTTGGATGCTGCATATAATTAATTTCTCATTGTTTGTGTTAGACAGGGTCATTGAGGTTAATTGAGTCTTACTTCAAAATTCTGGCTGGAAGCCACACGTGCAGTCTTTACTGTATATTCATTTTAATTAATATAAAAGGAGTAGGCAGCCAGCCTTGCCAAGCCTAATGATGGGCAAACGCTGTGTAAACAACAACAAAGACTGGCCCTGTTCAACTGCCTGCGCAATTTTAGCTGACATAGCTTCTAATCGCACTGTGGTTGTCACCACTGCTCGCTTTCCGTCACTGATAGATAGGCTACTCGAGTGAACTAAGTGGAGAGTGAAGATAACCTCCGAAATAAAGCCTTGCGGGTATTGGCTGCTGGAGTACTTGCAAAGCATGTCATGATACCGGCCTCACTTTGAAGCACCGAACGAACTCTCTGGAGATGGTAAACACACTTTTAGGGATGCTTCGCTGATTGCCTTCCCTCAGTTCTGAAGTAAAAAAAAAAGATATAATTGTGTTTTTACATAGATTCACACTGTGCAATCTTCAAACCTGATACTTTGAATTAAGCTCAGCAGAGTCATGAGTCTTCATGAAAAGGCAGACTTCATAGGAAGAAAGTCAGTATCACTGTACACAGCTTTGTTCAATATAACAAAGAAACATACCAGTCCCTTGTGACATCAGATTAACTGATTAATCGAGAAAATAATCAGCAGATTTCTCGATAATGAAAATTGTTGGTTGCGGCCTAGATACAGAATGACCATGCTTATTTTGTTGGCAAGATACGTACCTACAGTGTATCAAGAAAGATTAATGTGTTTCCCTTTTACACTCATTCACCTTTTTAAAATTTTTATTATTATTATTATTATTATCTATAGGGTGTTTCTGAGGGGCGGGGGTGGTGCAGTGGAGTTTGCATGTTCTCCCCGTGTCCGCATGGGTTCTCTCCGGGTGCTCCGACTTCCTCCCGCCATCCAAAGACATGCAGGCTAGGTTAATTGGTGTCTCTGAAATTGTCCTTAAATATCTGTGTGTGGACTAGCGACCTGTCCAGGGTGTACCCCGCCTTTTGCCCAGTGTAAGCTGGAATTGGCTCGAGCCCCCCGCAACCCTGTACGCAGGATAAGCGGTTGACGATGGATGGATGGTTGTTTCTGAGTGCGTGGATTTGTGGTAGGGTTGTTGTTATTGTGGATGTTGTAATTAACTAAACTCAATTGAGGTTTCAGCTTCTCTTATCTTTGGTACTTTGCACTTGCTAAATGAATGAAAGCTAGGTACAGCTAAATTGTTGCATGTTATATTATATGTAATATATATTATAAATATATTGTAACAAGAAGAAAAGCTGAAGTAAAAGAGCATATTTTGTGGTGATATAATGTGGTGAATATAAAATTTAATAATGTTTTTATTTTGGCCTTGTTCACATCCATGGCCTTGTTTGACAGTTTGATAGTGGAGACAGGAAATGACAGGGATGACGTGCAAAAAAGGGAATCAAACCTGGGATTACATATGCACCTTGGATAGGCAACAGGGACTCCTTGCTTTACTAACGTTTTTGAACTAATCATAAATCAATGTTGTAGTATTTTGTTCCAAGTGTAAATGTGTATAGCTTCTGAAAACATGCTGATATCATAACTTACGCCACACACTGTTGGGTGAAACAATGAGAGCTCAGACTAAATCAACCAATCTATGAAACCAATCTTAAAAACCAACGCATTCAAGCATGACAGTAACTACTCAAATGATATGATTCCACATAGGACAAAAAAAACAACATCCTGTACGTGACTACATTCTGATGACAGTCTGAGTGTAGGTCGGGACCACAGATGCATTGTGCACGCAGGGTCAGGTACAATCACAGAGATCTTTTGCGCAATAATTAATTACACTTGATTGCACTCTATAGTTTCTCCAACAGAATTGTTCAAGTGTGATTTTAATTCCCCAGTTGGCATCCGTGACCTTAAAGGTCTGCTTGAACATCAAGGAGCAGTCACTTCAGAGCTTAACGACTTTGGATCAGGTTGTAGTAGGGGAATTATTCTTTGACAGGCTCATATAAGCATCTTTGTAACAATGACATTCATCATGTTTTTTTTATAGACGCATCCATTCACTTAAACTAGACTAGTGTTGATTTAAAGGTCGTGAAACTGTGGCTGGGATTTTATTTTCTTTATACATGCGTGCAAACTGCGTCACAATTTTAAGCTTGCATTGAGCAGTTATTTAAGATAGATGATAGGGATGATAAGGACGATAACGCTAATAATTCAATTGATAAATCAGGTAGGTTAGGAATCTATTATTACTCCGCGCCTTTCTCATCTATAACCCGCTAGCAGTCATTTCCCATCTCACAGACTGTCTGGATGACTGATCAGGGTTGTGATTGTTTCCCCTCTCCCCAACACACCACCGCCACATACGTCAGCAGCAGCACATACATCTTGAGCAGTCTCTAACTCCAAGCCAGAGCAGTATAGAGCCCTAGTAAACGTTGCAATCAGCGCCAGAATTGGGCCAATTCCTCATAACCTTGTCTGCACGTGGCACCTTGCCTTGAATCATAAGAGCGTGAGGCTGTAGCGAGTGTTCAATCTGTCAGCAAAGCAGCTATATTGCCCCAGTACAGTTGAAGAGGGTAAATCGACATTTAATTATCTGTGTCTGCCCACAAAAGCGGCATGGGCATTGTAGACCTGATGGAGAGACCACAGAAGTAGTTGCCACAAACCCTGTTATGGCAGCAATATGTATAAACAGCAGTTACGTGACATTGCAGCTCATTTCATAAGGTATATGCTATTATGTTCCTGACAGCAGACACATTTTTTGAACAAAGCTTTTTGAATTGTTTTACTTCTATGAAGACACGTGGCCTTTACAAAAGAAAGAAACATTAAGTAAACATCTCAGGTGTAATGAAAACCCAAATGTTGAATATTTATTCCCAAAGATCAAGCTTCTATGCCTTCAAACCTATTTTTGATTTGTCACTCTCTTTTCTTCCGAGACATCAATACAACCCCATCGTAGTTTGAAAAGTTGACTCTGTGGCTTCTTGATGAAACAATCATCTTTTCTTTTAACAAAGCTAAAGCTTTGCCATCAATAAAAAGTGACTCCCATCAAAAACACTCGGAAAAAAAGGCATCAAATTTATAACCACAAACTTAGACTTAGAGATGAGTTCCTATTGACCCATTGTTGAGGGAAGATGTTCGATCTTCTGCATTATGTTCAGTCTGGTGGCAGAGGTCTTTATGTTTCTCTTGAGGAGAAAAGCAAAATCAATGGTGAAAATGTTTCACATGATTCATTTTTAAGCTCAATCGAAGTGCAGCAATTTTTCCAAATAATTATGAACAATCTCACATCTTGCATTTCACATCTTCACCACCCAATCATAGGTATATAAGCAAGCAGTGAAAGGCACTGTGTGGAAATTGATTGTCCTCTTTCTCCTCTCTCACAATCTTCAAAATAAACAAAATGTGCTGATCAATCCAGTCAACTAAGTACACCTCTTGTCAATGTCTCCAGCTTCACAATGGAGACTTGATGTTTCTGGAGCCATTAGTTATGACCAACTTGCCAGACGAGGAATTGATCGCTGGCCGGTGGTAAATGCAACAACAATCATTTCACAGGGAAAAGAATAGAGTGAGAGAGAGACTGTGTAGTTGTATATGGATGTGTGACCTGCTTAAAAAGTGTCGACTTAAATGACTTTTTAACTTACTCAAAGTAGAAACTGGTTTGATTTATTTCATTGTTGTTATAATAGTCCTCAGTGTCCTTCAGAGTCACTTTTACACTTCTGTGTTTCTTTTTGTTTCAACATTGCCTTGCACAGCAACATTAATATCAAGAAGAAGTTTTCTGGTCTCTTCTAATAACCCTCCTGGCTCCACTTACTTCTACTGTCTAAGTGCATTATACTATTTCTTGTAAAGGCAGGAGACACTGTAGCATCTGGCACTTCCTACAATGACAAGGAGTGAACAGGAGACTAAACTGATGGCTACATTAAGATTTAATGTCAACTGCTGTAAGAAACACAAACAATTAAAATCCAGTTTGCTTCAACAGCTACTAAAAATGTAGAATTTTAACTGCAGTACTGCATCTCCACATTTCTTCTCTTTGTGTCACAGTAGGGAGCTCTCCTGCTCTAGGGCCAGGCTCCCACCAATTATCAGCCCAGGTGATTGAGAGCACAGACCGCCATCTCTCTATAGAGGGCACCCACAGACCCAGAATGTCTTGTTTGCTAGTGCTGTGTACATTTTGTATTTGAAAGAGCAGCAAGTCAATGAATCTCGATAATGCGAGAGCCGGGCCACATAACTCACGTTGATAGTCCTTACATTGTGCCAAGAGGCAATAAATCTGCTCTGGGAGACATGAATATGCAGTGGCAGTCAGTCTGACTTGCTCTTGCTTGCATGCCCCCGATGCACAGTTTATTCCTCTCCCCCATTCCAAACAGAAAAATAAAACCAATGAGCCACAGCACTATCTCATCAACAGTGTTCTATTAAGCACAAATAAATGTAGCAGTGCATTTTTCAGAATATCCTTAAAAACGCCAAATCATTAATGTAACAAATTGCAATTTGTGGTGTTGGCTTATTAGAAATATACTACATAAATGCCAAATTGGTTTATATTTTTCCATCTATCTATCTATCTATCTATCTATCTATCTATCTATCTATCTATCAATCAGCATATTAAACATGTTTCTAGATGTAAAACATGATTAAGCAACCCAGAAAGTTTTTTTAAGTTAAAAATGAATCCCAGGGGCTGCAGCTTTCATCCTTCCAAAGTTTTTATTTTTAGCCTTTTGATGATGCTAGAAGTTTCAGATATCTGTTTTAGGCAAAATGCATAATATAGCCTCCTTGCTGAAATCTGTGCCATAAACAGGTAATTCAATATTTTCAGCTGGGCTTTGCCACCTCCACTGCAGTGGTGAGAGAGACACCAGAAGCACAGCCTGTAGCTTGTATATGATGGCTCTTCATAAGGCATGAAAAATGAACAGCCAGATAGGCACAGGGCAGTTATGGGGGTTTAATGTACTCATTGACACAGACAGAACGTCTCAGAGAACAGCGATAAGAAGTATGCTTTGTCAATGGCCCAACCCTCAGCTGACACTTATTTCCCTCATGCAAATAATTCATCCCGTTCACAATAATGCAGGCAGCCAGGGAGTATCCATCTTCTTTGCTTGAGACAAAGAAAAAAATATATAATCTCCATCTCAGTGCATAGCTAAATAAGAAAAGAAATATTCATCAGTAATATTCAGTACACAAGAACAAAATCTTGAATCGCATTATTTCAAATGTGAAGAAATTAATGAATAACATATTGCACGTGTATACAACACCTGGAAAAGTACCGGGGCATTAGTCGGATCCCTCTCACCTCCATAAAATACTTCTTGGACATAGTTGACAAGTATGCGTAACGACGCGTGCCTCTAGTGGCACCGTGGAAGGAGGGTCGTCAGACGCACACAAATGCCCGGCTTTCTGCACCACCTTCCATCCAGCACAAACTAGATGATTTTTTTTATTTGAATACTGTGTAACAAAGATCCTTTTTGGGCGTTCTTCAATAACCAGCCTCGTGTAGGCTAATCACCGTGCGTAACTGGAGAGGAGCGTCGCGGAGCGGCTTTTCTACCTCCACAAAGTATCTCTGTGTTATATGAACAGGTTTCATGACTGGAACTGCTGGAGTCATTAAACTGCAATAAGCATTTTCTGAATGTTTAAAGTGCGTTCAGATCCCTCAGCATTCCTCGTGTAACGCTTTTCTTTATTTGTCTTGGGCGACAGAATCGAGGCAACCCAAAGTTCCGCAGGCGCAGTTCTCCTCCTCCTCGGCGGTGCGGGAGTCCGACTCGGCTGTTGCCGTGGTACTTGCCAGTAGACAGATAGCATCGGCGGTAGGAGGGGATATAGAGACTCCTGCAGGCTAATTGTAGCAGCCTGCGATCGCAGGTGTATCACTGATCCGCCTGTGAGGACTCGGGGGCTTCAACCTGATCGAGCCGCGCTCAGACTTGTGAGTAACAGAAAAAAAACCTGAGAGAATGTTGCACCAAGTACAATGAGCGCAGCTTTGTCGCAGACACCAAAATCCATATATGCTCCGTCGAATTCAGTTTTGATGAGCAATTCTGAGTCGTCTTTGGAATTTTAAAAAGTGGATCCCGCGACTTTACAACCATGCGAAATACTTGGCTGTCTCCCCGGAGTGCGATTTGGGAATACTGGACATCGCTGATTGCATGTCTCTTTTGGATTCAGTACTCTTACGGGATGCCTCATGTTATTCGAATAGGTAAGTTGTCCACATTTACATTTACACACACACACGTTTGTATTTCAGCATAACCTTGGAAGTTGCCTCTTTCTCCACTCATTTCAGCGCGGGTCCTCACATTGACACAGCGGCACCGGTTAGTTTTTGGAATAAATGAGCAGTCCCTTTCATTTACCGGTCGCCTCACGAGAATTTTCATTTTACTAAAACGAGAAGCAACCAGTAACAACAAGACAGCAATGCATTATTGCATTGCATTATTGCATCTATAAAATTGGGGATGCCTTCTCCACCCAGAGACCAATGAAATATTGTGGGTTACTGTGACCTCTATGCACTCTGCTTTGTCTGTTCCATTTTCTGCAGCCAGCATGTTGAGTCACCAGCTAAATTCAGGCTTATTGCCATGCCTTCTGGAAGTAAGTTTTAGCTTTTAAGGGCAGTCTGTTAAATTAAAAGCTAAAGCATCATATAAAGAAATACACTATCAGGAACTTTGAAGCAATGTTACAATGTATTCAGGGGAGGTAAGTAAAGTTTTATCTGATCTTATCTTTTACCTTATCACTGCAAACAAAACACACACAATATACGAAAACAGTCTTATTCTGTTCAAAGTTGCCTTCCTCCATGTGTGAGACACAAAAAGAAGAAGCAGATTTTGTGCTGGCATTGTCTTTCTTCCAATCACTCACTCACTGAGGAACAATGTGAGAATTGTCATTCGGAGGCAAGAGATGCGATGAAACATTTTGCGCCACTAAGAGACAGGAACAGAATGAAGATCAATACAGTTTTTGTCACAAGGCAAATCGTTTTTGACATTTGGCAGAGTGCCATGCAGGACTATTACTCAAAATGGCATTGGCCCACATTAACATACCACTACAACAGCCGGAGCACAGGCAGGGAGTGAGTGCATCTTACTGGCATAGAGCCTTTTGTCTTGGAGGTATAAATGATCGGTGAAAGGGGATGCGGGTTACAAAATTGCATATTCTATATTCCAGTACTATAACAGAGGTAAATGGCCTTTCCAAACCAGTTGTCTCATGTATTACATATCTACATATCAACTACATCCTACTGTAACACAACTCCTGTCAAGCTCAGTGGGTGGTCATTAAAAAGCATTAATACAAATGAAAGTTATTAGACTTTATCAGGATGAAGTACAGCTACATTTCGTAGCTCTACAACCTGAAGTGAATACTTTCAAGCCTCTGTATATTTAATGCAAATTCTAAAAGAAAGATACCATAGAAACACAAAATAAAGTTTAAGACTGTGGCCTAGAACAATGTTAAGCGCTGAGCATCATATGCAGCTGTCAGGGCAGGGTGTCCCTGTGATTGACTGATGCGCTCTGAAGAGCCATGACTTCTCTAACATTGCTGTGTATGGACTTTGGTGAGGTCTCAGAAACTGCATAAGTCCTTAAAGCTCCCTGATCTGAAATCGTATGGTCAAATACGACACTTCCCCCCGATTTTTTTTAAACTGAGACAGCAGCTCAAATGAAGACCTGAAATAGACTTGACATGCTTTGTTTTTTTTTAAAATGTCAAAGTGTTGAGACAAATTTACCTTGAAATGTGCTACAGTTGCACTATTGCTTTTTATAGAATCCATCATTGCTTGCGGTGCGGGATCAGTTTTTTTTGTGTGTGTGTGTTCCTGAGATTGTGTTTTGACAAGCTGAGGAAAGGGACATGCAAGAGAAGATTTGCCTCAATGCCAAAAGAAAAAAAAATATCCAAAAGGCGTACGTCTTCATATGATCTTCTGAAGCTGAGTGTTTATGTACAACGGCACTGTATCCATTTTATTTTGGCCACTTGATAAATAAGCCTGTGTGAAAATAACAAAGGAAGATGAAGTGATACTACATAATTGCACTTTTGCACATAAATGTCATTATATCGGATTTAATGGTGAATCAGCTTGAGGGAGTGCGTAAAATATGCAATGCATGTGTGTATTATTGCAGACATACTGTAGTATTCTCTGTGATAGGACGTTGGTAATCACATTCTGTTGATTCGTTGAGGGATGAGCGCTTTTGTGATTGGGCGTGTAGTGGACCGTTGTTGTCCTTGTTTTGGGGGGGGAATTTGGTACTTGGTGTGCAACTGTGTGTGCTGTGTGTGTCACAGCCACCCTGCTAAAACCAACAGAGGGCTCTCTTATAGTCAGTGCACGGCGGCCAAAGTCGCTCCTCAACACTGGTTACCAATGCAAACCAACCAGTGAAAATCAACGAGGTGGGCGGTGGTATTTGAGCACGGCGCTCTCTGTCTGTGCTGTGTCTACTCTTGGTTAGGTGGCCTGTGTAGTTCTCCAAGTACGCCATCTGGGTAATGGTGGGCATCCAAGGTAGAGTTGTTGCCATTGATTTTAGTGCTTTTACAGTGCATTGCTCTAAGTTGAGGCCAGATGGTTGCGCTGTCTCATTCTGAAGCTTGTATTTGTTGGAGAGAATAAAAGACTACTCCTCCTGTATTTGTCCTCTTACACGCTGTGCTTCTATTTAGTCTCCCTCTGGCTGCCTTTTGTAATTTATATTTTTTCCTGACATGTTTTGCAACCTCTCATCTCATCTAGGAACCATTTCAGTTGATAATGCAACGCTGTAAATAAAGACGAAAATGCTGGAGGAAGAGGATGTGAATTTTCTCTCAAAAGACAGTGTGTTTGTAGATAATTTTAGTTATTAGTTTGCCAATATGGAAATAAGACATAAATTAAAGCAGTGCAGTACAAGCAGTATACACGTGGTAGTTGCTTTGTATGCTTTGTTCTATAACCTCAGTGAGCAGTATTCTATATGCACAATTCGTTAATATCCCTACATACAAAGCTTTGTCTTCCATCAGTTATGGGTTGCCCAATTTGAAAATTCGACCAGATGAAAAGATCTGCACAGTGTACAGTACACATAATATATTTATTGTTACAGCATACAGTAATCACACATTATTATACATTGTCTCTTTCATCTGTGGATTGATGAAACTAATACATCATTTGATGGCTTTTTTTCTCTTTTAGTGAGGTTATTCATTGCCTGACAAGGATTTATTGAATAATCAATTACTTTATCTACCTAATACTTAAAGCACTTAATCAGTGCCAGTTAATCAATCTCCCTCTTGATTTCATGTTGATTTCATTTCCTTAACTCCTCGCTCTACCCCTACAACACCTGGTCACATGTGTTTTTCATTTAGCTTCCCTAAAATCCTCTGGGCAGCCATGACGCATGCAGACTTAATTATTGTGTGTGAAACAGCCTGAACATTTAAATATAAGCTGACAAATGTGCAGCACTTGAAGCTGTATGCAGTGTGACCACTCATAAGCTTCAGTGGGATAAATTGAGGTTTGTGGTCACCACTTTGGTCTGCAAACACAGAGCCACTTCAGAGGCTTGTCTTTATCCCCACACCAGCAGCAGAGGGAGAGACTGAGAAGTTTTCATGTGATTAACTCTTACAGCGAGGTATAGAGAGTGCACTCTCCACTTGCATGCTCCCCAAGATCCTCCTCGCCGGGGGTTTGTGCAAATGCCTCATCTGAAATGACTCAGACTTATTTCCAGAGACCGCAAAAAGCTGCAATGGTACTTTGCAATTCTACTTTTAACAAAATCAAACCCAAAGGGCTGCTTGTATAGAGAATTACCCACAGGAGGACGGTATGGGTTGGCAAAGAGAGGGAAGAGGACGACATTAAAGTGTTTGGTGATGAAAAAGAACAATGAGGAGATGTTGCATCAAAAGTTGTATCAAATTAAGATGGCCATCAGTCGCTGAGTGGAAATGAATATTTCATTTTCATCTAAATTTAATCTCTCCCTAGACAGAGGGAGGAAGCAGGGAGAAGCTGCTGGTGGAGGCTTGGGGCTGGGGAGTTGTCGTGGTGAATATGAACAAAGGCTGATAGAGGTCACAAAAGAATTGGATACAGGGGAAAGATTCTTTGATGTGTAATTCCATTATCTGTTAGCGAAAGCAGAGATTGAACGGAGAGGAGTACAACGGTTGTTTTAACTGCACTAACACACTCCCCTTCATCCACTTGTATAAACATGGACGGATAAGTGAACTGCAAAAGAAATAGCAGAGGCCTATTTTCTGCCTCTCACACTCTCCGGAAGCTATATCTTAGCTTCCACACACACACACGGACACACATAAAGCCATACTCCATCCACAACATTTTCCAAAACATATGCCTGGTCTCACTGGGCCTCTTGTACACAATCCAATTCCATTCTCTCTGTCAGCACACTCGTGGCTCATCATTAGCTTCAATCTTGCTGATGAGAAACGGCAGATGTTCGTTTTGTTGAGCAGAGGGCCCGTCTCTGAACGTGCTGTCTTCTGTACTTGCCTGTGATCCTGTTTAGACGCATTAGAAAGGAACAATCCACTTCCACAAACAAATATGTGCTGCAGGCGTGCCATAGTCTGTCTTTTCTGAAGCGCAGTGCCTGTTTTTAAGTTAAGTCAGAAAATGCCAGTCAACATGTATCAAACGCACTGTGTGAGTCCCAGAAAAAGTGTATTAAATAAACAGTGTTTATGTCTCAGACAAGGTGTAATAAATGCGTAACGCTCTGAAATGTACTCATAATGTGTCTGATCACTAACACTAACAAGACTTAACTGCGTCAAGGAAGTGCAGATACTTAGCTCCTTGTTCAGTCACACATAATAATGATTATCCAATAATCCAAGCCACTAGGGGCTAATAGAGCGGATCTACCAACCAGTAAGATAATCCTGTGACACAGCAGGGCCCTATGTAGCCCTAGCTAGCTTAGCCTAGCCGCTGCTAACACACCAGATGGTGTTTTCATATCGTACTACAAAGTGGGTGCTCTGCAGTGAAAGGTCTGCTGCAAGCATATGCTTCTGATGCCTTTTGAAATAAATAAGATGCAGAGTTCCTTATGTCTATACATGCCGTTTTTTCATTCAAAAAAATTAGGAAATCACTTGCATGCATGTACATACAATAGATAGCCTATTGTTATGCAGATTTACAAAAAAAGAGATTTAACAATTACAAAAAAACATACTTTCTTCTTTACCCATAAAGCTATAAAGCCATGCAGATAGTTTTGGTTTCACATGCTTTGCTTTTGAGATATCTCCTCTGAGATTTCTACTTCCACCACATTACAATGAAGGTGAATGGAATTTTGTTTGTGAGGCACACAGCATTAAATAAAATGCATTTAAACAATTTCAATTTTACTCTATACAATCCACATAACACACTAAACAGTTTTCCTACGGCCAAATTTATGTAGATAGACAGTCCAGTGAAAGATATTTATAGAGATTATCCAGAGTAGCCTGGACTGTGAATGTTGGGAATGCATTGGACACCAGTGGGTGATGGGAACGTGGATGTTGACCCTGGAAAACCAAAATGCCATTGTATGCAGCACCAGGACAACATTGCTTTTGCCTCCTTTGTATTGGGGTATGACAGCAGAAATCACACAGAATGATACTAAAATCTTTATTTATATAGCAATTTTTAAAAACATGTATTCAACAAATTACTTCACGGTCTTAAGAAAATGCAGTGAGACCAAAACAATAATAAAATTATAATATACATAATAATTACATAAACAGAAAAAATATGATTAAATTACCAAAGTGAAGGGAAGGATGCAAACTAAAATAAAATACACAAAACAGAACTTAATAAAGAACCAAGAAGTAAACAACAACAAGTAAGATTCAAGAAGTATATCAAACACCTTAAGCTTGTTTATGAGGGAATTTCACAGTTGAATCTGAAAGCGGACTCCCAGAATTGTAGGGATGGCTTGTTAGTAGGTAAGCTGGTTGGAACATGTCTTCCGAAAAGTCAGAGTATATCTCAAACCCTGAGAAAAAATACCATTTGGTAATTTTTGTTTTGTTTTTTAATTAAGGTAAAGCAACCTTTTTAACATCTTCACAAAACTCAACATAGCAATGTCCTTCAAAGCCAAGTACCAAACAGCCTGATTGATTTGGTCCACACAGATTCCCAGCAGGTCCCTCAGGGACTCAAATATCATTATAGCAGGATGTGTGCTTTTTTGGATTTGACAGTGTTTTTAAATTCATGGCATGTCAATGTTGGCTATTTCCCTGTGAAAGTTTCTGTACCAAGGCAATGAATCAAATTTCATGCTCGAGCCATTTGTCTTTATTATGTGCCCTTGTCCTTTCCATTTGACTCTCCCATCTCAGCCATCCTCGAGGCTCTGCTGGAAAAGTCGAATAACATCACAATAGTTTGAGAACAAAGCTTGATCACAAGGCATTTCGCTTTCAGGGTCCTGCTAGCAATATAACATTGTTAATTAGAATGATCTTGTTGAGGTAATTTGGTGATTATTTATTACATTTCAGCACAGGGAGCAATTTGTCTTCACTTTTCCAGACACACGGTACTGTATACGTTGGCAAACCGCACACACACACCATTGGCGCACAAAACTGCTGCAGCAAAAAAGGCAGAGGGAGGGAGAAGGAGCAAGGGTGGTTACGTAGATGAAGCTAGGGGACTCTTATTTAGCTTGTTAATTAGCTTGAACCTTTTGATCCCAATTTTAAAACCCGCCACGTTGCAATGCTGGTTTCTTTTGTGTGTTGCCCCAAGCCAGATAAAACTAAGCTTTATTCCTGTGCCTTTCAAACACCATGGCATTCACCGGAGCAGTATTAGCTTTGCTTCCCCTCCCTGCGTTAGCGACGTCCTTATCTATTCCCAGACGCTCTGTGTAAACTTGGTCACCTCTGACACGTCAGTTACATATTGTTACGCACATCCATTACAATAACAAGACCTTTTATTCTCACTGCCTTAGAGCCATCAGAAATTGACAGTGGAGGTATCAGCCGCAATGCACAGGTTTAAATCCTATTTAACTTGGGCTAAGGACAATGAATGGAGGGTGACACCGTTTCATTGTGCCCTTTTAATCAAGCTCTCATTGTTATAAATGTCAGGTCTTGGTTGTGTGATTCCCACAAATTGCTGTTCCATGACTGTAGGGAGATAAGTGTGTGTTTAAGAGAGGGAGAGAGTAAGAGAAAGAGAGGAAGTGTGAGTATGTGCATGACAAGGGGATGTATAAGGGGAGCTGGCATAGAATCCCTGGAGCGTAGGGGTAGAGCAGGAGTTACTAATCAACTGTGAGAGAGTAGGCTTGAGAAGACTCACACTTTATTTTTCCTCCAGAGAGAAAGAGAAGGAACAGATAAGACAAACCACTTCAGGCCAAAACCACTACAAATGAATGGCTATCACCAAAAATATCAGGGGGAGAACAGAGATCCTTTGCTCCACATTGTGCCTCGCACATCTTTTTGTTTTTCCCTTCCCTTTTCATCCCTCGCGAATGCAAGGACGACCGCAGGAAGCAAAAGGGACTCTGGGGTTACCCCTCTAGCCCCTGTGCTCATCCCTCCACTGATGGATAGCCAGGAGGTTGAAAGCCAATGTCAATTTAGTTAACACAGCCAATATCCAGAAGATTCCACTCAGCACTTGTGCTGTGTGCAGGCAAGACAATCTGCCATGGTCCCTCCAGTCTTAGCGAATGTTTTACCGGCTGCCGATCTACTGTCCAGGTTGCCCCCCGGAGAGCATTGTGGTTAACCGCAAAGTGTTCTCCCGTGACTCATCTGAGGACAGCTTGTCTGCATGTTACCAATTTCAGATATATGGCACAAGACAGAGATTATTACTGACAGGGAAGGGACAAGGAGGGGAGATTGTGGGCGGTTTGAGGCTGGCAGTACATTTTAGTAAAGCTATTAGTGATGCTTGTATGAATTAGGGCCTTTAATGTAAAGCCAGAAAAGGTAGTAACTAACTGTCCCGGGTTTTCACCCTTTCAGACGAGGTATGAGAATTAAAGATGGCTGTCATAGTAACCAAAGCTCACGTAGTTGGCAAACTAGAATGTGAGTGGTGGAGATTGTAAGTATGTGATTAGTCTACCATCCAAGCAGCAGGGTTTTTTTTTGTTTTTTTTTTGTTCAGTCAATTCTCTATCACGGAGAGTTAATGAAAAAATGGGCTTCTGATTGTTCTGTTCCTAAATCGTGTTTTCCAGACTCAAGTGCTTCTGTTTCTTCACTTCCAGCCTTAAGTGTATTTTCTTTCTTTCAGTGATCAGTCTTTTGTGTTGCTGTTATTTTTTATATTATCACAGCCTTAAGTTCATTATTTTATCATAATTTTGCAATTTATAATAGCTCACAAGTCATCATTGTAATGTCTTTAACTATGAATGAGTATATCTTTGTTATTTATACACTTTATACACCTGACTGTTTGGGGATTTATGTGGCCACATAGAAAGTTTTTTTTCTGTACCTATGTTTTCCAGACATGAAAAAATCTGCCACCGTCCCCTTTTGTCTTATTTCCCAGGCCAAAACTTCAGATGCAACAAATCCAGAGAGAAAAAGAAAATGCAACTTCATGTAATCCCCTTTTTTTAATCCAGTTGTATTTTTACTCGTACAGAGAAATAGAGGACATTTAATTCCATGAAAGCTGGCTAATTTCTGAATAAAACTTGGCAAACTACATGCTATGCTCCTAATTGCTTTTCACCAAGAGTGAAAATCATACCATGAAATTTGCCTGCGCCAAAATAATCTGCAATCAGCAAGTATTATCTGATTTCATGAAAAGGATCAATTGAAGTAATGCTGCAATAATCATATGCAAATATAATGAGACATCTGCAGTGTATTAGGCTGATTATTTGCATTGGTAAAGCAAACAATGCATGTCATTCTTGCCTGCCATTTAATTGGAAATCCCATTAAACATTAACATTAGATATCAAGGGTCTTTAAAAACACATTTATATTATCTATCTTACGTATTTTCGAAATGCAGAATATTTAACGTCTGTATCAGTAATTCATTTTTTTTAGGTCAAACAAAAATTGAAAACAAAGTCTTCTGTGAGTCAAAACAAGGGAAAAAGTATAGACATGCAATTACTTGTCTAGACAAATCGATTAGCCACATTTTGAGTGCAACACAGTTTAGAAATGGCAATATTCTAAATGTCTTGAAAGGTCAGTTAGAATTAGAATTATTATTATAATATTGTAGGTAAGTGGGAGCAAGGTTTACAATCATGATGCAAATTTTAATTCCTATGCAATCTACAACAACATTTAAACAACCAAATTGCATTTGCTCTAGACTATCCTTTTTGAGCATATTTTTCATTTACACCAAGGAGCTTTTGTTAGCTTGATTGGTAATTGGAGAAATTTAAAACCATCAGAACACTGACCACATTTAAAATAATTGGCATCATGCTGGCATCACAGAATTAATGCTCAGTTAATGTCCTGCTCAGCCTCCCTCTGCACTGTTCACATATGGATCGCCTGCCTGCAAGAGGGGTAATTACTTCAAATGTGGTTAGGACAATTCCTACTGTACAGGCTACAATACACAGAATAAAAAAGAGCAATCTCTTAGTGAAGCAATTTAGAATAGGGCTGAAATGATTAGTCAATTAATCAAACGATGTTTTTGATTTTAGACATAAATTCAGTAAAAATAACAAAAAGCTCATATCATTATCATAAATTGAATATTTAGTCACTATATATCTTACAAGTGGCACTTGACATTTATTGTAGTATTTTATTCATGAAAAATGACAGCAATTATAATGGTTTCATCTTTTGTATAATTTTTTAAGCAACAGCTAGATTAAAGCTACGTTTTTCTTTGTATGTGTTTTGGACTGTTGATCAGGCAAAACAAGTTATTTGAAAATATCAGCTTGGGCTTTTTTTATTTTTATTTTTTTATTTTTTACACATTTCTTATAGACCTAACGATTGAGAAAATAACTGCCACATTTCCAGCCCAAAAGAAATCAACAAGGTAATCAATGATAAAGCTAATTGTTTACTTTCAGTCCTGATTTAAAATTAAAGTAAAGAGGCAGTCTGATACAGAATCCAGCACAAAGAATTGGGAATTTCTCAATAGAGAGCATTATATTGGAAGTCTTCAACATTCCGCTGTTAGATGTGCATATGTCCCTTATACTCAGCATGGTGGAAAATCTGAGATATATACTACACAAGAAGGGAGGGAGACTTTAAAAGGGGAGGAATATTATCTTTTTTTCCTCTATCATGGCCTTTAGGAGACCAGTGGACAACTGGCAGGTTTTGCGAGCTGTATATCCAGTCTGTAATGTTGGCTGGCTCGAGCCAGGACAGATCAGAGAACTCACAGTCTTTGTCAATATATCGCCTAAGCATTGGAGGACAGTACGATATGACAGGATGAGCCTGGTGTGTGCGCATGTGCTCTTATGAGTGGGGCCTATTAGTGTAGGGAGCCTCTTCAGCCACTGTAACACATAAAACAGAGGACAAGAGGAGGTACTACCTCCAATTATGTGCTGTTGCGCATCTGTGAAGTCTGAGTACTATCAAGCTGCCGGGCTGTCAAACTTTTGTCTGTTTAGTAATTCATTTTTGTTTCACATTATACGTATCATGGTGATAGAAAAGGATCCCCCTCTTCCCTGTTTCTTGTCTCCTTCTTTTATAACTCATCTTCCTATCCTTGAAAAAGGAAATAACCATTTATTTGAAGTCGTGTTCTTTTAAGAGGGAAAAAGATAAGCTTTTGTTTGGGTTTCACTCACTTGCTCCTTCTCTTTTCTTACCAGACAGAAGATGTGACTGTGCTAACATATGCTCATTGTGTTAATTCCTTGCCAGGGTAAAATGAGAACTCCCTTTAGTCACCTTTCTTGACCCGTACCCCTTCTGTCTCCTCAACGCACTGCATTGCAAGACTTACATTTCAATTTGCAAGCCCAATCACAGGGATCTTATGAGCTGCTGGTTGGAAAGCAATTGAGCCTCATTCAATCTGCCCCCCTCATGTTTCCAATCCATGTATGATTAGTTAAAGATATGAAATGGCTTGAATAAACTGCCCGCCGAACCAAAAGTTTTTTCTTTCTTTTTCTTGTCTTTTGTGTCTTTTGTCACACTTCATTTGATTGCACCCACCAGCCATCTTTGCCTCCATCCAGTGCTTCCCTGGCCATTTGTGCACCTTGATTCGAGAGTCGAAGGTGGGGGTGGGGGTGGAAATAACAGCACATGGAAATGGGCTTGTGATTGCCTTCCTCCCAGCGTGGTGATGGAGGGCTCGAGTGATCGCGCCCTCAAGCCCCTCCTTGGTGGTTGATTAGCTGTGGAGCCCTGGAGCTCCGGAGTGACACATCAGCTCATCAGACCTAGCTCAGCCTGTCAGGGACCCCCTTGATTGCACAGTGCTTCATAATTGTCCCCCATTCTGCTTTAGTGTCCGATGTGCTGCCATCTCATCTTCGTGTCAGAGAATGCGCCACGCTTAACTTTTCCTGTTGCCATTCCAAATGTACACACTTGAAATGTTTCCACATGAAAGGGATGTGTCATAGAAATTTCATCCATCTGGGAGATTCAAATTACTAACAGGCAATAACACGGCTGCTCTGCGAGACATTCAATGCATAGTATTCATCATACAGCTGAACTATTCTTAAAATGTGCCATCTCTCTGAGGTCTAAAAACTATCTCTCAGACACAATGTGAAATGAATAGAAAATGAAAAGGCCCATTATAGATGCTGGTCAAAGGAATGTCGTATTATAATAATATTGAATTGTGTAGATGCATGTTTGAAGTGATTTGGCGGCTGCATATATGTGGGACAACATTTGTGTCAGGAGTACTACTTTGTTCTCCCTCTCTCTGTCTGCCAGTACGAGCAGCTGCAAATGGGCCCAGTGTAATGTAGTTTTTAGTAAGGCAATTGGAAAAGAATTGCCATCGTGGCGTTTATAATCTTTGAGTTGGTAGGCATGATTGAAAGTTAAAGCTGTCGGAGAAGTCTGAGGGCTCTGGCCCAGGTTATTCATTCATATAACCTATGTGGGTGAACTGCCCAAGGTGTGGAACTCATCAAATCATAAACTGTATTAATTATTTTTATGTCCTGACACCAGCCTCTGGGGAATTTCTTAAAGTTGAGACGTGCTGACATTAGATCGAAGCAAGTCCTTGGAGAGGTGTTTGCCTCCGACAATCCACTTTCTGCTCCTTGATTTTGCTGACCTTCAGTAAGAGGCTGTTGGCCTTCCACCACAGAGACAGGTTTACTGCCTCTTCCAGGTAGACCTTCTCATCATTGTTGGTGATCCAGCCTATCACTGCTGTGTCATAGAGTTTGAGCTGTTTACAGGGTGTACAACAAGGGCCTACGTGTGTCTGTGTGTGTGTGTGTGTGTGTGTGTGGGGGGTGGGGGGCGTTAATGCAATACCATGTAAACAGCACAATGTCAGTTAGTTTTGTCACAATACTGGAATTCTAACTTCGATACAATACCTTGACAAATATCGATATTGGATACCATTTTCAATGCCATGGGTGAAAATTGACACAACCTTGATTAAATGACTGAATTTATTTACTAAATTATCTAATCAACTAACCATAGAAATTAAGTGAAGTTAATAGTATGTGTGTCAAGCAGAACAGCATCATTTAATTTATTGACCTTGGTTGAAAAGAAATGCAGCAACCATGGACCATCACTACAGCTATTCAAAAGGAGTAAAGTCTTGGACCAGCGTGTGTCGCAGCAACCCAAAATTATATATATATATATATAATATATATCATTTGCACTGGACACGCTGGGGAAATGTCCCCACCACTTTTGAAATGGCTGATTTGTCTGGATCACTTTTTAAAAGCACTCTAAAAACATACCTTACATGAAATGTTAGGTTTATTTGCAAAAACATGCAATGCACTGTAAGTATAGAAAAACAAATGGTGCATGGTCCAAAAACAGTACCTGCTTATTACTGCATTTTAATCCTTTATATTCTGAATTGTCACCTCCCAACTGAATTTTTCCCTTTATGTAAATAAAAACATTTCCACCATAAATTGGTGCATAAAATTTCTCTAGAATGCCTGAAATCAAGTATTAAATGCTCAAAATTTGCATTGTACAGTTTCTTTTTTTTTGCATTTAAATCATCTTGCCTAATTCATTATTTGACACAAGATTGAGGGTAATGTTCATTGAAAAAAGGTTATGGTTATAAATACACGATTTGCTCAGAAGCAAATGTATATTTACAAAGGTTACATTGAGTTGCACTTCCTCTGTAGATATAAAGATTTAAAACATTTATATTCGTATTATATATTGTACATGATCTTCAATAACAGGAGTGTTAATGAGTAGGCTACTAGCCAATCACAGCACAGTAATGCAGGACTTTCCGCACTCACAGCTAGCATCCAATCACAAGGACGCATGCGAGTGACGAGTATAAGCCAGTCAGTCAGAGCACAGTAGGATGTTAATTGTCTAAACTCTGGCAGGAAAAAAGCAATATGCGTCGAAAAAATGTGATCTCAGCAGGAGCAAAGGAGACGGCACTGTGATTGGGAGGAGGCGGGGCTATGTGGGCACTGCAGCAGGGTGTGTGTGTTTGTGTCTGTCAACTAGCTGTTGGGGAAAAGACAAGAGAAGCGCATTTTCAGTGTCGGTACTGTGGAAAATGAGTAATAAAACCATTTAAAATATTGTGTATATATCAAAAAATCAATACGTGTCAGTACAGAAGTGTGAGAGTGACTCTGACCACAAGAGTTCTGGCATTCAGGAAGTCCAGGTACACAGGGAGGTGTCTTCTGGTGCAAAAGGCTGGAAAAGAAAGACACCTGTGTCCTGGCTCAGCATAACGGAGCAAGTCATGTGCATTAGACAGAACCCCTGTCTTAGGTACTCTGCTTATGCTTTCAATTTATCCCTCTTTTTGCCCCTGGTGAAAGGCCCAGCAGGTTTGCCATGTCCACACATACCTGTAAGGCTTTTCCACTCACCAGACAGTTGAGATACCCTCCAGTCACTCAGCTCAGCAGCTGCTTTTTACTCAAGCAAGACACATGAAATGACATTTCTCTGCTGCTTTGGCTCCTTGAAGCCATGCCCCATGTCCAAGGCACAACCAGCACCTACGGAGTAAAACCTAACATGTAAAAGAAGAGCTCCGTGTTTTTTAGAATAACTTGCCCCGCCGTTTGTGATGTGTGCAATTGCATTTAACTGCATGCCAGTTTTTATTATTTTCTACGAAAAAGGGGTGACTGCAGCCACAGGCATATCCATGTCCAGAGTTTTTACTCACCAAATAGGCTTTTTCCTGTTGTCAAGCTTTGGAAAAAATCACTAACTAGTTTTTGTTGCTGCATTTTCAGAAGTAAAAGCATAGAATTCAATGGGTCACTTTTGCACTGGCTTTTTCTTACTCCTTGCTTTGTGTAATCTTCTATCTGCATTGGCACATTTGCTTTATTCACCCATTACAGTTTCAGTGATTTCACCTGCTACATGTTTACTAGACTTTGAGCAAAAAACATGACTTCCTTCCGTTGTGTTTCTGTGATAGAGATTATAGTGTCACAGCTCTCAAATGAAATAGGACTCAGTGTCAGCCTTGTACTGGCTGATAGACTTTACAGTGCTGGAGGAGACTTGTATTGAAAAGTAAATCCACCATCCTATTCAGTACGAGCATTTACATAAAAAGTAGAGGGCTGGAGCAGATGAGTGGCTTGTCATACCATTACACATTTGTTCAGTCAAGAAATGGGTCAAGGTGTTCATGGTGCATCAATAGGGAAGTCTCAGAGAAAATATTTGCTTTGTGAAGGGTCCCTGAAGAGTGATTTAACCAGGGTACAAATGACATGTTGGTTTATACCAGTTCTCTTCGGGTATCTGTGTCTGTGTTTGTATCTGTCTTAGTGTGCAACAGAAAGAGAATGAAGACACAATAAGTGATAGCATTACGTATTTGCTGGCTGTGGAATGTGAATATTTTCCTTGTATTAGGCAAATGTTCTAGGTCAGGCCACAGATGCATGGGGATCAATTTAACAGCTTTTTGTTTCATTTTGTTGCCCTTTTCATACCTCCTTCTTTGTGTGACACATCTGAACACTGTGTGTGCTGTTTAATTGGCAGGGGAAGCATCAGAGCATACCTTTGTGATATCAGAGCTCCTGATGATTCTGATGAAAATCTTTTGACAACTGAAACATTTTTACTCTTGCCGCTCAAACTCAGTGTCACTACTATGGCCTCAGTTATTCTCAGGGCGCTGTCAGAATTACGCATGTCAAGGTGTTTTGAGCACAGTGGGTTAATAGGTGAAAGTTGAGCTTGAGCGTATTTACAACTGCTGATAAATCTAAGCCTCCCCACATTCTGTTTGAACAGTAAAGCAAATTGAGGGTAAACTTTTAACGTAAGTGTCCCACATTGTGAATTGTTGACCAAAGGGAATGAGGGACACACATGGGAAACTTCCTGCAAATACAAATAAGACTAGCGCAGCCTTTTGTTCTTTTTCATGTACCAGGACAGAAGAGCAGTGTTCACAGAGCCTTATCACATCAACAAGGTCTGCGTTGGTGACCAATACTAAATAAGATTGGGCACTGCAAACTGTAGCTTAATTAACAAAACATTTTAATCCCTTTTACTGTATGGCGGTTCATCATTTTGAAGTAGGTGGTGCTGGAAGCTTGGGGACTAATTACAGGTAATGTAGTAGCTACTGTTGGTTGTGGTTAGGGTCATACGTGGCAAAATGGATATATGTATATGTATATATATATATATATATATATATATATATATATATATATATATATATATATATATATATTGGTGTTACATTTGGCAGAGCAGGTTAACACACACACAGACATATATATCATTGTGGGTGTTGCTGTTACGTCATTCCTCCTGTGTGGATGACCTTTATAAGGACTGATGTTGTAAATACTTACTAACATTGATGACTAAGGCTACAAAAGCTTTGACAAGGAGTATTGTGTTTGCATTAACACAGGCTCAGCTGCATCAGACCTCATTATAGTTCTGAGCAGAGTAAATGCTAAAACATTAAGTCTGCTTCCTGCAGAAATGTTGCCTGTTGTTGATGGTATTAGTAGGCATTTGGTCAAGATATGATTGGGGAATAACAAAATATCTTTATAGCCTTATGTATGTCAAATAGCCTGCTCAAAGCAGACCTCAGCACTCCACCAAGTAAAATAGTTTTCTTTCTGTCTATAATTTTATATTTTTGGTATATAAAGTTTACTCTCCGAGAGTAGCATAAAGGGAACTACAACTCTCATCTCCTTATACAACCCTGTGTTGTAAAATTATACATAAATCTACCTTGTACCATGTATCAAAATAAATGTGGTTTCTTTACAATATCAGAAATACAATTCCAGAAGAACCAGGAATCAATACAAACTGGAAGTTATAAGCACGGTAAGAGGAGTCGCTTGGCTTGGTAACATGTTGGATGTTTGACATTTTTGCCTGAACTGACTCTTGCGAAAATATTAATGTAAAGCAGTCCTGAGTCTTGAAACGTTACTGCACCTTCATTCATATACACAGTATTTTCAGTGAGGTAAACAATAATGGTAGGTTTTTTAACTACTGATGGAAGAGAATGAAAAATGTCCACCCTCAGTGTATTCCTCGTTTAGGGGCTGAATAATATGTAATACCTTGCAAGCTCCACACCTTCCAGGTAACATGTCACTCCTAGAGACAGATACAGTCACCTCAGTTCAAAGTAAGGCATGTCATTTTGTTGGCAAGCTGTAGCTGGGTGCCAGTGAGCATGCTTGTGCCTGGGAAGACAGCTGTGTGCTCAGATCACTTTACATCTAGATGGGGCTGAAAATCAAATGCCAAGAAAAGATCGAGCTGATGTAATATTTAAAAAAGAGGCATTTGCTTATGCACATTGATATTACAGAAGAAGGTAAGAAGCAGTGTAAGGGGATTTGCAAAGAAGTCATAGATGCTTAATGTCATTAAAAGATTAGTCTCCAATAGATAGGCTATACTGCAGTCCAACTTAGAGTTAGCTTATGGAATTTCCTTTTAAACAGTCATGTTTATGCTTCTCATCAAAATGCATTGTGTGTGTCCTTGAGACCTAGCAAACATATAACGTTTGCAATGCTGATTTTTATTTTTTGGAGCATTTTGGAACCGGCATTAGGCACATCTGTGTTCACAATGGCTAGCGGTCTTGTTCTTCTTTCCTTCCTTTTGCTAACACACGTTTTGCATTGGTATATTACTGTTGATCACTGAAGTAGCGCCAAAACCAAGAGACATTTGGCAACCCCGCGTTAACTTCACGTTTCATCACACTGAGGGTATTGACATGCAGGCCTGGCTAGCAACGGATGGTACCTTTCCAGCTGGGGTAATATTTTCTAAAAGAATTGGCGAACTTGGAAATATAAACGTTAAAGATCGCTATAATGTCATATTTTATGGATAAAATGCACTTAACATTTGATTTAATTCACCCTCAAGTCAGCAAGAATGTGTGCTACTACCTTACTGATAGTAGTAGTAGTAGAATGGGACATAAATTAAAATAAATTACTCCACAGTAACACTAGTGCTCAAAAACTCCACAGGCCACATCTAACCGGAGAATTAAACCAAAGACTGTACTTGTAGTTTCTGAGCACATTTGCATTTTTAAACAATCCTTCCTATTAAATGCAATATATGCTATTAAAACAAAACAAAACACTTTATTTTTAATCACACAGTAGCTCTCGTCAGAATTAACTGCCTTGCTCAAGCACACTTTTGTTGTGGTTTTTGCATGATATTATAACTCCCTTTAGGCTACCTATGTGACCTCCTGGATGCAAACCCACTGGGCTGACCTCATCTCCAGGTGTTAAACCACATGAATGTTGAACTGAAAAGCTGTACCCAGTGGTGATTGTGTGGATTATGGCCTTGCTCTCTCCAATGCAAAAGGTTAATGTTGATGCACATACACTATTTCCATACCTTGTGTTTCCTAGACAAAATTTTAATTTCATAAACTCCCTCGAGCTACAGTGAGTGTTTGAATCAATATGGTTTGCTGCTGGCATGTAGGCAACGTGATTAAGTTGTCAAGGGGCTTGAGATACCACACACTGAATATGTGTGCTCACTTCAGGTCAGAATAATATGGAAGCCATTTGTTCACAGCCTGATTTCAGAAGTGGGAAGTCAGTGTCTACTGGTTATTAACTTGCTCCGATCTTCTTAAAGCTGAGTCCTGCTTTCCGCCCTTTGCAGGCTCTTTCAGTTTAAACCCTCCTGGTACTGTCTCACATATCCAGCTGAGTATAAACAGTATCACTTGATCATATTTATTATTAAAGTGTAATTACACTCACTGTTTCAGCCTGCAAGCCTCCACCTAAAACACAATTTTGAATTATGACCTTCAATTAAATTTCTGCCAGGATGTCAATGTATCTCCAAATGTAATCAGTGCGAAGTTTGTTCAAATATAAGAGGAAAGTGATACTGCTCCTCACTCTAGTTTCTCCTTAATTAACAAAGCAGTGTGCATTACATTCCTTCTCATATCACAGCATGGTTGTCATGCTGTTTGACAGTGTTTAATTGAAAAAGGGTGTCTGTAAATTTCTTACCAAGTTCATGATCACCATTGATCATAGAGTGTGCTGATGTGAAGTGAAACTTGTCCAAAAATTACACACTTTACACACAGTATCACCATGACCATTACCCATCACTCTCTGTCTCTGTCTCTCTGCTCCATTCAGCTTTCTCACTCTGTTTCTTTTTCACACACACACATACTCAGATAAGACATGTATTCCAGGCTATATTCTCACATCAGGCAAGGATGAATATGAGACAAGTCATCCATTATAAGAACTTGATTGGTTCTGTAGTGGCAAATAGCACAGCTCCATTTAATATCATTCACCACACATACTCTCTCACGCGCTCACACACACACTCAAACAAACAAACACACACACACACACCTCAGTCCTGCCCAGCCCAGCCTCTTTCATAATTTTCTTGTCAAGCATAGCAGACTAATGTGAGAGGGCAAGCACAGAGTAAACAGTGGACAGATTTTAGATGTACCACTGTAATGGAGTAATTACCCGTCAGTTGGGGACTGCACAGGGCTGCTTACCAACACTCTGGTCCAACAGAATCAAAAGGAATCTTCAAATAAGGTATTAAATTTTAATTACCACCATCCCTTGGCAGCTTAGTTTATTAAACCCCAAGTCAGTCCATTTTTTAACCTTGATGCTATCTACCTCCAAAGCATCTATGACATAGCGCTTTGAACGCACAGATTAATAGTATATACTTTTTTTCAATTGCATCAGCCGACAATACAAAGATACAAAAATGCATGCAAAAAATGCACCCAGCTGCCCAAACTATTTTATAGCTTCTTTATATTATATTTGCGTACACTATCTCTACTTCAGTTGATGTGTAATGTGCAAAACATGCTATAACTTTTGGGAAAGATTTTACAAATGCTGATTACAGGGGTGGGTGATGTAACGATAAATACCTTGTGATGATATAAATTTGTCTACCACCTGATATTTTGCCATATTGTTTTTACCGTGGTGGCTATCAACTTAATATATTTTTGTGCAAATAAATGAGTAGGACTGCTTTATGACAATATTGGATCTCTGTATGTTTTTTACATTAATAAAATTAAGTACTTTGATTTGTGGTCTTTAATTTGTTGGATCAGATAGTGACAAACATCCCTGTCTGGTTATTAACTATCTATAATTTCTCAATTAATTATCAAGAAAATGTGTTTTTCACTATATTGTACATATTTCAGAGCCACAGGCACATGCAGGCCAATAAGCAGCTACCTCTATAATAAAGTATTTGTCAGGGATTTTAGTGAAAACCGATCAGTATGATGGAAAATTATTGCAAAATAGGATCCAAGATGAAAACAAAGGAGTTAATAACCATGTGGCAGATTTTCATTTCACTTTTTCTTTCCATTGGGAAGCACTCACTCTGGTGTTCAGTTTGAGGCCACATCTGTACTGAAAAAAGAATTATTAGATTTAATAGCATGTAGGGGAGAGGAAAGCAATGAATAAATAACAGGTTATACAGTGGTGCAATTCGAATTAGCCATGGATTCAATTTGTTGATAGAATGGTAATAGTAAAGCCATAGAGAGGAGGCAGAAAATGGTATGTGATTTCCCCCACTCGCTTGCATCACACCATGCTAATTTGTGTTTCATGCTCTGCAAATGCAAGCTACCATTTTTCTCCCCCTCAACCCTGACACAGAATTTAATTTTTTTACTTTAATTATTATATAATTTATACTTGAATAATAAATGTATTTGTTTGGTTACTTTGAAAGTATAAACCTCAAACAGCTGTTTAGCTAGTAGTTTTTTACAAGAAGTATTTTCAGCCCGAGTGGCAGCGCACGTTTCATTTTCATGATGTCTACGTAGCCTTGTGGCTCTCTTCAAAGACCACAAAAAAGTGTGTGAATAAGAAAAGCACAGTGTAAATGGCCCTCCTAATGACTCTCAGCAGGACTACTCCTTGTATCTTTTATGAGCCAGGAAGAAAGGCGCGCATCATTATACAGTGCCCATCTGAAATCCACCAGCAGCATGATGCTCAACAAAAAGAATCCCCTCCTGGCAAATCGGGCGTAATGGGAGACATTAGCGTATCGTTAGCCTGTTAGCGTGCCTGGAGGTCAGACACTGGCTGCCAAATTCCTGCTGCTGTGGAAAAAGAAAGCCAGCTCTAGATGTCTGTTCATTCATTTGTGAACAGATAAAACACTAGCACAGACAAGTCTCAAGATTTTGCATATTTCCTCAGGAATTAATAGGTATGGTGATTAATAAATACAATCAAATTTATTATGTCAAGAACAGACAATCCTCCAACTCAGCAAACAAAGATATTCAGAAATGTCCCTCAAATTAATGGCTGATTACTCAGAGTAGTAGCTTAGTTCCTCATGCTTAAAAGTAGGCAACAACAAATGTTAATACAGTCTTCTGTATGTATTAGGAGCAAATGTATCGCTCGCTTAAAATATATAATCCTGTATTCAAGTATTCAATATTAAGATAATCAGTGCTAGTCCTATACTTAATGAAAAAGGTAATGGGAGCGTATTTTCTGTCTTGAAAGGGAATATTTTTTAGCTGCAACTATTCTTGGACTCTCCAGTGGGGGCATACCAAAGGTACGCTTTGTTTAAAATGTCACAGGTTAGAGGCTCAGCAAATGTGAGTCTATTATAGAACATAGGAGGTAGTTGAAGATGCCAAGGGCATCAATCAAAGCAAATAATTTATAGTGAGACTTGCTAATGGAGAGTTCAGTAAACATCGTGAAGGAATGTACCTTCATGTGGTTTGCCTCCTGTAAGATATACTGTATATCATCATACTGTAATATATAAGAGTGAAGTGTGGGACTTGGCTTTGTAAGAATGTCAGTAATTTGTGAAGGAGCAAAAAGGGCTTACGTCACTAGGAAGATGGATGGAAACCACAGCAACAGATGATGTAAATGACGATGGAGAAAGAGAAAGATAGATGGTTGTGGTCAGGGAGAGGTTAATAAGGAGAAAGAGAGAAAAAAGTAATGAGGGCTGTGACTGTAGCAGTCACCTAGTGTCATCTGTCACTCACGCTACGACGCTCTGACCGAAACACAAAATATAATTTGACTCACCTTCAAAATGATAGGCACTATCAGAAGCATCATATGCTGCATTATGGGAAAATGATTTCTGAATAGTAAAACAAACGACCTGCTTGGTCCTGCAGCCCTATCATGCAGTATAGAGCAGGAGGCACTTTGATTTCCAAGGAACGATAAGCAGCGTTTCAATGCATCACTGTGCAATCTAGTCAGGGGTGAAAGGTGGGTGAGTGGGGAATTGTAAGGCTAACAAGTGCAGGGGCTAGTCAGCAAATAATGGGAAAGTCATCTGTGAGAGATGACTATCAATTAAAGGCACTTAAGGCTCTAATGATCAGCAAAGGGTTCCTAATGAGGATATGTGAAGGTGGGATCTCATTTCTGGAAGTCAAGTGCAGTGTTAAGATTCCAGCGGTATGCTAAAAGCCACAAATGCACACAGGCCCACTCATCACACTATCAAGGTCATTAGATGCTGTAATCAACTTAGCTAGCACTATTTCAGGGAGAAACAAAGTTGCTTCACTTTAAAGCAGCAATGGGAAACCATGTGCCGTGGTACAGCAGGTGATTACACTAATTAGTTCCTTCTGTCAGCTAGAAGGCATGCTAATCAGTGAAATCACCCTGTGTAGTGTTTGGTTGGAAATAAAACCTGCACACTCTCGGCCATTCCCTGTCACACGGTTGCTTATCCCTGCCTTATAATAGGGGAATTGGAAACAATGAGCTAATCTCAGTCTGTTCTGTTCTCTTTTGGCTGCTTCAGTATATAATGATTAGGTTCAAATAATCAGTTATTTACCTTTATGGTTATATAAATAATATATGCAATACTACCATACAAGGAAACATAAGTATATTCTCATATCAAATCTGTATTAAAAGTAAGACAACACATTGTATAAGACCAAAAAAAGCACTGTTCATATGCACTATTTAAGCAGTACACTTTACTTCAAGATTCTTCTAGATATTTTTCCATATAGGATGTAGATTTCTGCTGTGCACCATATGTTTCATGCATCAAAAAAGACTTTAAAAACAACGCCATACAAAAGACACTCTAAAGAGTCAATTGTAAAAAAAACTTCAGATAAGTACATTTTATTTTAATTATTTAAAATTTAAGTTATTCGCTAGCCAAAATGAGTCCCAAGGATTTCCTTTGAAGGAGACCTATTGTACTGCATTTCCAGTCCTATATTGTAGTTCTGTGACTGCTCTATGGTAGCTTTGCATGATTCAAAGTTCAAAAAAAGAATTTTCTATCGCATACTGGCACTTCATGCAGGCCCTCATTTCAGCATCTGTCTGAAATAAGCTGTAGATACTCCTGTCTACCACCGAACAGGGGGATATGCCAGAAAGTATAAAAAAAAGCACAATAGGTTACCTTTAATGTCACAGTTAACGTGAAATACAGATGCACCTTACTAACCAAGCTAGCTAGCTTCAACCTCTTCTGTCACTTCTGGTTCCAAAAAGCCAAGATGGTTATGGCCAAAATGCCAGATTTTAGGCTTTAAAACGGTAGTCCACAAAACAATGGGTGACGTCACTACGGCTACGTCCACTTCTTTTATACAGTCTATGGTGGAGACCAAAGAAGCTGTTATTGACTAATGACACTAAATACTGGACTTGGCCAGAAAGATGACTATGAAGGCTTTGCTCTGTATTTGCTGGATATGAAAGGCAATTTTTAAAACATTTGTTATAAAGTCCCATTATGAAATGTCTGACATTGGGAACTTCTAGTAGTAGTGTCAAAAAGAGACTATGGATGACAGAAAGACAAACCTGCCTATTTAGTGAAAGTGGACACATAAAAGGGTTAATTGTGTTTGGGTTACCCCTCAAAATTACCTGCTTGTTGTTGCATTTCAGTTTGTGGTTTGAACTGCCTTTTCCTTTTCCGGACAATAATTGGGACATATATAAATACATTAATTTTAGTAAGACACTTGCTTTTGCTGAAATGGTCAGGTCTGAAGGACATCAGTTGCAGTGTAGGCACAGTGTGGATTGACACCCGCTCTGTCTTGGCTTTAGAAAGAGAACATTGTCTGGGCAGGAAAGAGCATGATACCACTGACACTGCTCACTCTCTCAGCACCTCCGGGTATTTGATTATCTCTGTAGCAACCTGCACAGTGATGACCCCCATTACCTAACTGGCACACAGGTCAGGCACATATTTCGTCAAATAAAATGTACTTCCTGACGATCTCACACACAAGGCCACAGAATGTGGAGAGGCAGGAAGAGGGTCCTTGATTACAATGGACCATCTGTGCATCTATTGGTTCAAAGAAGAGCTTCACTGCTACATACTGTATTATCCCCCACAGTCTGTATGGAGATAAATATTTCTGAAATATTTATTTGCATCATATATGGATTTCTAATGATACACATGTTTATTTTGACTGTTAATCAATGGGTTATTGCTACATGATTTTTGACATAATTTATAGATGCAATGGCGTGTTCCTCTGAGGACCTGATGGCTAATTTGTATACATTTTACAATACATGTTTATGGTGTACATACCATTGGAGTTAATAGTGATATTATCCAATAAGGCTTTATAAGATGATATTTTAACATAAACATCTGATAAACTAATTTAATAACAAGACCAAGATGTGTACTAAGCAGGACATTTTACATTTCAGTTACCTCAAACATATCTTTGGCATTTATGAACAGCAAGTTTTTGTTTCTTATTGGCTGACATAGCATTTGCTGATACGATATGTCTCTAAATAGCAAATATTGGCAGATATATCAGCCCGACTGTGTTAGTGGTTTGGTTTTAGTACAGACAAATGTCTCTTCTTCAAAGGAATTTCAAGCAGACTACACACTGCAAGACATTGTATCTGTCATCTCAAGGTTGATATTTCATGCTTTGTTTCCAGTGGAGTTACCACAACTACTACAGAGATTGGCCAGATCGACCAGATCGGAAACCTCCAGTATTACCACTCTAACTACACACAGTGACAACTTCATTTAGATCCCTTAGATTCCCACATGACTGGTCAGGTTGAATTCTTTACACCTGCAGTGTCGCACATTTGTGAAATTTGGGGCACGCTTGATACTTAGGGATCTGGAACAACAACATGCTGGCTTGTATTTGGCTAGACCTGTGAGGGTGGTTTCTGTGATCAAGAGCTGATAGTGTCCTGTGTCCATGTGAGAAAATGCTGTCCTCCATTACCTTTTTATCTGACATGTCCACAGGTGTGAGGCTTTGCCATGTGCAATAGAACTAGGGTGCAATAGTTCATCAAATGCCAACAACTCTATGTGTCTCCCTCTGTTGGCCCTAGAGGTGTACATTTAAATCTATAAGAAACCATGTCTAGATACTGGCATCATTTCAGGCAGCATTTTCAAGACAAGTACTTGTGTTAATGATAGCAAGCCCACCTGAGAAAAATAGAAAGTGTGATTTTGTGGATGTCAAAAACTGTAATTTCTCAACTATGAATATAATTTTAATAGTGGTATTTTTCACCCCGTTTCCCTTGGCAAAGTAGAAGTGTGACTGAGTATGTCTGTGTCATTTGGCCATGTGGGTGTTTTGGAATAGAGTGCAAGCCTTCACATATCTTGCAGGTTATTTTTTCATTCACTCAACTGTGTTAAGGAAATGGTGAAAACACATGCCATACATCAGTTATGTTTCACTCATAATAACATAAATAATAATAACAAAAAAAACTATTGAAAATGGCCCTCCACGGTTTACAATGGATGACGATTCTCCTGAACTGTAAAATGAAGTAATTCTCGTCTGCTTATCATCTTAATGGTAAAGAAGACCTTTCTGTTCAGCTCAGTTTGTTTGTTTTGCATCTGTGTTAGTTCCCCATTCATCATTCTTCAAACAAAAGATTAAGCCATTCTGGATATCATACTATTCCATGCTTCACAACAGTCACACCCAATTAAACTGCTTAAGGTTTTCCATGCTCTGACTAATGTTGCAGCAAATATTAGACTAGCAGAAAAAAACATACCCAGCCTTGATGCCAACTAAACATTACTTTTCATTAATGTTATTTCAACAATGTCCCAACATTGTCAGTTGGAACCTTCATTGGAGAACTAATGTAGAGAGTGCTGTCATTGCAGAAAAATAAATAAAACTTAACCATCATTTTTTTGCTAACTACAATTTACCAAACACAAATACGTATATTATTCTGTTTTTTGTTGCTGTATTTTTTAAGTAAAGTAAACATGGACTTAAACATTTTCTATATGGAGTCAACAGAATAGTGGCCTGCAGAGACTTTAAATACAGGACTCCTGTGGTACTATACAACAAACCGAACTACAGCCATGGCCCCTACATCAGGCGCTCAACAGAAGTCACTAGCACCCTCCCACACCTGCCAGAGACAGGCCTTCCTGTTGACTCTCCTCTTTCTCCTCCCACTGGCAGCAGGGCAGGCGGTAATTAATTTCCACATTTTAACTGGGAGGCAAAACGCTAGCGTCCTGGGACTGAGGCGCGTGCCACCAGCCTACATTCAGGATTCAAGGGATTAGGATAATTAGCCCCCGGAAGAGTGGGCAGACAGATGGAGAGAGGAGATGGTGGCACCTCGTGGCTGGGGAGGCTGATCCCTCCTGTTCTATCCTTTCCTCTAGCTTATGGAAGCAAAGAAGCTGTAAACAATAGTTTTCTAACCGAGAAAGAGTAAAAAAAGAAATGAAAAAAAAGAAAAGAAAATATCTAAACACAAACAGATTGCCGAATACTTTTGCCTCAGGATAATCCATCTGACATGTCTTTTTTTTCATACAGCACATAGTTTTGGAAACATTTCAAACTGGATTCCTCTGCCATGGAAAACTTGCTAACTTGTTGCAAACATACAAGGGAGAATGTGAGCATGTGATATGTTTTTGTGACAGTTTACAGGCTCAAATGTAAGCAAACCCTGTTATTTCTCAAAATGGGTGCCTGCTAATGTGTGTGATGGTTGGGCAGGGGTGTTTTGACAGCAGCTCTGCTCCGTGATCTGCTCTGCCTCCAGGATCTCTCAGTCACTTAATGAAAAAGAGAGTGGACTTGTTGCAAGTCACTGATGCAGAAAACAGATTAACTCAGCTGAGCTGTACTTGCCCAATATCATGTACAACAAAAGCATCACCTCAAGTGGTGGGCATGAGGGGAGAAAGCACAAGCGGGATGAAGGACGGGGAGGGAAGATGATGCTAGGAATCTATTGCAGAATGTACTACTGTATACTGGGATTGCTTGATACAGTGTATATCACATGAAATTGCTCCACTCTTACACAATACATTAGAACAACCTCTTCACATATGTAAAACACAAACTTAACTCACATTTTCCCAAGTAATAATTTCATCATTCATTTAGACAACACAATTGAGTGAAATATGTTCATATCATTATAATAAATGATATAAACGCACAATAAAAGCTGAGTACGGATTATTTCCATAACAAGCACATCGTAAAACGATTACGCAATGCATTCAATCAACAGAAGACTGAGACACAAATATTACTAAAAGATTATAAAAGCTGTAAACACATTTGCTAGTTAGTAAAGTGTAATATGGGTTTTGCTCTTATAGCTATTCCAACTACAGTTTGGTCAATTAAAAGATAGGGCATAAATAAGACATTTATCAATAGATTTATCTACTACAACTAAAAGAAAAAAGTGACAAGGTATTTCAATTAAGCTTGTGTCCTTTTCAGTGATCTTGACATTTGCCCCCATTGTCAAGCGACATAATCTGGCTACTGTAACAAGTATTCCGTTTAACTACAAGTAACATTGGTCCATTTTAACTAGGTTAAATGTGTATACCACTGTCTCATGAAATAGTTTCATGTTCCAAAACAAATCAAAAAGCACATTGTTTAATTATGTCTTGGTTAGGACAGTATTAGCCTTGCTAATATTATCTTAGCATAAAGAAAACGGAATCATTAGGGGCTAACATTAAGTTGGCACTTCGGCTGCGGTGCTCAATTTATGTTGTTATCATCAGCCCCAATCTCAGAAATATAAGTGGAATGTGACCACCTAACGTCTACATCCAAATAGTGATGGCTCAAATAGTGAATCAATGTTTTCATAACACTGCATGCAGGCAGTCAAAAACTGATTTCCCAGAGACGCCCCTCTTCAGTCTCTTCTCCGGTGCGGTGAAATTGCCAAGCACAGAAGCCAGGAGCCCTTCTATATAAATGCTTTTTTAGATATAAGGAATAATAAATACACATACACACACTCTATCCTTGCCTTAGCCTTTAAATTCTCCTTCAGCATACTGTTGCAGTATCACTGACAAAACTAATGTTACATGCCTCCCAACATGTGTATGCCTTAATGATTTCTAGCTCTGGCTGACAGCTTCAGCCAAATCTTTCCTCCCAAAGTGTGTTTTGGTGCTTTTTTGCTCCCTCTCCTCATGAGAAGCACAGGGAAAAATAAGTGACAGTTAGCTCCGGAGACTCCAGCGCAGTGGTGCACTATGTCTGAGGCTGGCATCTGACAGACCACAATAGGGGGCCAGCAATTGTGAATAGGCTCGACTACTGAGGGGGGCTGGCAGTAAAGGAGGGGAGCCAGCAGTACAGTGAAGGCTTTTGACAGGTAGACAGCAGGTGTGAGTAAAAAAGGATATACTTGTTCATTTTGCAGAGTGGGGCTGTATCACTCTAAGTGTTTCTGATATAATATTTTTTAATCTGGCTGCTGTTTGTAAAACTGTAGCCTTGAGATGTGTGGACTGTGGTTAGTCTTCTCTCTACTTCGTTTCATTGAAGCTAATAAATCCATCTATTCTTCCTGTTCTAGTGGTGTGCTTTGTAGATTTCAAGTTGCACTTTTAAATGTGAAAGTACGGGTTTGTTGTTCAACAGTAATTGTAGCAACCTGGCGCAATAGCTCTCTCGTCTTTCGACTGTATTGGAAAAAGCAGTGAATGGAAAAACTGCCTTTGAGGTCACTTCATTTAAGTGTTACTGTTGCCATTCGGTAGACTCTCTGAGTAATAATTAGTGTTCACTCTGGAGTTAACGGTTTCACATGAATTAATTCCTGTCCAACTTTACTCTTAATCAAGTTGACCTTCAGTTTGAATTGAATTCACAAGTATGGCAGCTGCTTTAGTGTAAAATAGCACTTTATTGTCTTATGGACGCAATGTTTATTTTGAAAGACGTGGCTGCAAGGATTACATTGTTCTTTGATTTGTACAACAATGCTTAACATGTAATTAATACCCTCTCTCTTTAAGTGCGAAGTAAATGCTGACCCGAGCATTTTCCCGTCTTAATTTTGTTTTGCATGAATGCTCTCAAAGGCAAATAAAATCTGCTGTAGGTGCCACATTTCATACACTAAGTTCACAACAGATATTAAGGCTAAATGTGGGTCACCAGAAGGAGAGAGAGGTGGGTGCTGAGCAAGCTTAATTGCTTTGTATCTCCTAAAGTTTGAACGGGAAGAAGGTAAAAGTATCCTCCCTGTGCACACTACATTTAAGTCAGATAAACCTACAGGAAAACGTGGCAACTCTAGATTTTATTAGGACATATGGCAAAACACGATCATTTAAAATCCTGTGTAACATACCAATCATAAATCTCTTCCAGGGAGATGAGCAACATCTAGAGCACATGTATCATTTTCTTATGCTCTAGTCTAAACTTAGCTTTTTTCATCTTTTGGGAAATGCATACAGACTGGTTCTTTGTCTTAGCAACAACACCTGGCAGAAACAAGATAAACCCTGTACATTTTGCACAGTAGACCATAGCTTGAAAGAAGAATAATTATGTCCAAATTACCTGGTAAGCAATCATTTAATTCTCCTTGTCATATTGAATGAGGATTAATTTGCAGGCAAATATTACAGAGTGAATTATTGAATAACTCATCTCCCAAGCCAAATTAATCTCGAGGATTGATGGTGTGGATGTAACCTGTGATCGGAGTAACATATTTCATGAGTCATCGGTGGCCCGCTACGCATTCACAAGGGCATTACCGAGTGATGACTTGATTTCGACTGACTGTCCCCATTTGAATCCAGGTTATATAAACAAACAGTAGCCGTCAGTTTGGGAGTAGACCGAATTATGATTGCATAGTCACTCAGCTTTTTAATTAAGTCTGTTAACGGATTATGACAGTGCCTCAAACATTTCGCATCACATGTAATGAGTCATGAACCATTCCCTCCTGATTCCTTCAGACACCCAAAATAATTTAGTGCAGTATCCTTTAAGAGTTGACAGAGAGGCTCCCTTGATGTTTGGGATCAGGACTTGGTGATGCACAACAGTAATGCAGCTGTACAACTTGATTTTCTGCAGTCTGCCATGCCCCCCCAGGAAACTGTAACCGGATATTATGGACAAGGTAAAGCAGTTCATATTTAAGTTTCTTCAAATATCTTAGTGCTTCAGGCTGTCTCTGCTTTGAATGGCAAAGTAAGTCCTCGACTCCATCCACTCACTGGCTTTGCAGTGTGTCTTCTTTCACGTTTCAAGTTCTGGCGTTGGAATCACTGTTATTAAACTAGTGCTGTGTGAAAGTCCTTAAGAAAGCAAGTGTATCACGGTTGTTTCTCCGTGTGCTAGTCTCTCTCCTCGTCACACTGTTGGCTCTGTAGGCCAGGCGTTATGCTTACTTTTGTCTCTTGATCCCACAAGCACCCTTGAGATTGGTCAGGTGGATTTAGTAGCTGCCTCGTGGCATATGGCCTTTATTATACTGTGTAGATTGGCAGAAGGAAACAATTGCACTTTTCTGTGTGTGTGTTGCAGGCTATACGGCAGGGTCCCATCAAGTTTCATGAGTTTCCGCAATAAATATGCCAACATCCCAACAGCATTCACCAACCTCCTACAGTGTAGGACCTCAGTATTAACATTTTGTGACTTGACAGATACTTGAATTAATTGCAGTTCCTCATTATGTTCATAAAAATCATAATGCAGGCTGCATTAAGTTTCTTTCAAAACATATTTGCTGTTGCATAGTAGTGTATATAAATATAATTTTTGAAAACATTGACGTTGAACAGTATGTTTCGCGCAATGGGGCTGCTACGGAGTTTCCTATGGCATCTGCTCTGTGTGTGTTTTCCAGTTTGCATGCACATACATAGTCTCATACATTTGCATAATGTGTGTCTGTAACCGCACCCTGCCACTTAGGAGCATTGATATTTCTTATTCTATCTAATCTGTCTAACCATTAAAAATATCTCGATTTAGCTCTCATTCCTATTCATCAAAATGCATTTTGTATGAACTGGACGAGCTGCAGTCTCTGCAGTTAAATAATGGAACAAAAACATACTTTTTTCATAAGTAGCTAACAGCAGCTATAGAACAGCTTGATTGTGAGAACTGAGAAGCGGAAGTATGGGATTAAAAACATGACCTCGATTTGACATCAAGCCACAAGCATTGTGGTGGCCAGACAGAAATTGCAGCGTGTGCAGTAACTTGCTGAAACCTTTTATTAGGCCTCATAAGAAAAGCTGCTAGCCAGGTGGTTTCAGCGGTAATGAACTTGTCAGCTCTGAGGTTTTAGAGTTTGTTGCCTTTGTTGTTTTTTGTTATTATTCAATTCAGCACCTTGGTCGCTCTTCTCCCCCGACTGATTTCTCAAGTCTCCGCTCAGCTGCTTGTTTTGCACCAGGAACACATTTTAGCTTCTCCCATTGGACCCAAGGTATCGAATTGCCTCTCATTCAAAATAAATAATCTGCTCCCATAATGCTACTATTGTGTATTCCCACAAATGCTAAGCAGCCAAAATGCTGTTGTAGCATGGGGATTTTCTATTCTTTTTCAACAGCCCATCAATAGTATTCGGTCTGGCAGATAAAAGCACTGAGACTTCACTGCACAAGAAGGTGAGGTTGGTATGAGGTATGGATTTGCCTCAGTCCTTTTTCACTTCATTTGAGATTTCTTGCCTTTTTCATTTGGCAGAGGAAAATGCCATCGGCTCAGGTAGCATACTTTGGTCTGCAGTGGGTGGGATGAAGTTTTTATGATACCTTGTAATGCTTTGCAATACTTCAGCAAATTCTGGATAAAAAGGAGTTAGAGCTACTTATTACGTGATTTGCAGACTGCCTCATCATGACGTAACATGGCACTTTAACAGCACAATGTACTAAAATTTTATTCTAAGTGGGTTGAAAATTCAATAAAATCTACACAAAACCATCACATTAGAAATTTATTTTTACTTTAATTTATTAAACTTTATTGTCAATAATATTGACAAAAGGGGTAATTAAGATGTTATGAGCCTGCATGTACATGATTCTCAATGGGTATATGTGTATAATTATATATCAAGTAACTTTGACAATTATTCACACTAACATCTAGAAGTGCAATTAGTCGATTAATTCATTAGCAACTATTTTGAGAATTGATAGTTCATTTAATTGCCAAACTTTCCGTAGTCCCAGTTTCTCCAGTGTGAGGATTTACTGTTGTTCTCATTGTAAACTGAATATGACTGGGTTTTAGGCTGTTTGTTGGACATAGCAAGATAATTTTTGATGTCACCTGGGGCTCTAGAAATCAGAAATCATCAGCAGATATTAAAAAGTTTAAATAATTATCATCTGCAACCATATTTTTTTGTTTTGGCTCACATGAATAGCAGAAGCAACATCATTATCAGAACTGATAGAAAGCCTCCAGTGAGCACTTAAACAAGGTCAAGAATGTAATAATGGCAGGATTCATTGTAAAATGAAAATCATAGTATGAAGCCAGGTTTATTAAAAGTTATCGTACTCATGCTCCAAAAAGGATGAGAGAATATTTACAGCTCCTGGCAGTTGCTTGAGTGACTGCTTTGCTTGACCTTGCTCAATTGAAGTGAGATTAATTTAACTGATTTGACAAACATCTGAATGCCATATAAACAGTAACATTCTCCATTTACATCTCAGTAAATATATTCCACATACAATCTGTCTTACAGTTTCTGTTCTCACAGTTGTCTAAAGTATGACTGTAAATCATTATTCCACTGTGTTTTTGACAGCCTGGGAGGCGATTCACAAGGTGCACATATGTTATAGGTTCTTTCAACAACAAAGTGTCGGCTGATTGTCAGTACTGCACACGGAGCTGCTTTAGCCGGATGCCATGTCCATCCATGTCAGGGATCAAAGCGAACAGGAAAGACAATTTATGCTGTGCAGCGTGTGTGACCATCACGCAGAGGGCTAGGGTGGAGGAAGTGATGTGAGAAAACAAGCTGTTGCGGCGGTCAGAAGATGTTGGCAAGAAGACAGTGCTGTTTGTTGGGATGCCTTTCATCTGTGTAATTTGCGGTTTCGTTTTTATAAGGATGGACATCAATAGAACAACAGGGGTACACTTTATGTACACAGATGAAAACACAAAGTTTCAAGTCTTTTTGACGTCCTTAAAATATGTCATACAAAGTTGTTTTGAAACATGACATTCTTGGGAACAAGGCTTTTGAATTATTGCTGTGGGAGGATGAACTGTCTTCAATTCCAAAGAACTTCAGTGACCTTCAGGCTAGAACCCGATGTGTCATATTTTTTAAATATTTTGAATTATGAGTTAGGAGAGTTAGGGGTTTTCATATAAGTAGAGATAAATACATGGCATGCTGGAATACTATACACATTATAGTACAGCATCTCTGTTTCAAGGACACACGCTGATAATCTGATATTTTTGTATATTTAATAGAGGAAAACAAATAAAGAATCTTAGACATTTTCCACAGCATTACCACAGGACTTTATCAGTGCCTGTGTAATGAAACACATATTTAATGGGTTTGTAATGAAACACATATTTAATGGGTTTGTTTAAAATGCCCTAATGGTGTTCTTGGTCTTTGTCCAAAGATACTCTGAAAGGCAATACAGGAATAATTTAGACATTTAACTTTGGGCCGTATATTTTTGTCAAGGGCACTGATCTCATTAGAATTATTCCCTTATGCCACTCACTAACGTTTCTTTTTGTGCTTAGGCTTTTTGACTCACATGTGTTTCTTTGATTTCGATTTCACCGCGATCGATGGTGCGAGGGAGCTTGGCACTACGAACAAAGATCAGTGATGAGACCCGTTGCACCTGTCAAGAGTTGACCAGATCAGGTAATGAGGAAAGTCCCTCAGGATGTTAACGAAGCCATTAAGCACTCATGTGTAAAACTGCTGGGAAGACGCATGTTAAATTGCAGGAGCCAAATTAAAATTCACTGCACATGGCACTGAAATGTAAATATCCTGCCTTTGCAAGGAAGAGCTGGCCTCCTTCTCCGTGCTCTAATCGGCTTTGAAAAGACGGTGCAAAGTGCTTAGGAATAATTCTTGTGCTCTGTGATAAAACAGGCAGCTTTTATTATAAACCTACAATAGTCAAGTCATGTTTGAAAAAGAACTCAAATATAAGCTCTGCGTATTTTGTTCTCCACACTGAGAATAAATGGCTCTCATTCAGGACACGATGTTGTGTACACAGTTTCCTCACACATTGTCTCTCTTATCGTTTTGTTTTGTCTCATCATCCCCAGGACAACTCTGATGTGTCTGGTAGCTGTGGATTGATATGTTTATTTAACAAGTACGTTTTGAAAAAGGGATCATAAAAGCAAAAGTATATCCCTTCAATGTCTGTGTGGTTCAAATACAGACCTATCTTACCCCGTTTCATAAAACAACATGACTGGCCATGGATAGTGTGTTTACAAGAGAGCCTTCATGTGGGCTGTCAATCACATCAGTGCAGTCAAACATGTTGATTTACATACAGTCTTTAGGGAATGTACTTTGAAGCTGATCATTAAGGCTTTTTTTTTTTTTTTTTACAATATTGGGCTTTTAAAATGACAGATTTTACAGCAGTGTGTTAAAAAGAAAAAGCCTACCCGTAGTAGCTTAAATTTAGATTCTATGACTGTCGAATTTCGTTCAGAAGGTATCAGTTAATGTCCCTCGGCTGACTGGTCCCTCACATTCATTGCTACGTGCTCTCTGCTAATCCCCATGAGTACATGGCCCTTCTGCGTGCCCCGAGGGGAGTAATCTCCCTCCTCACACACCCAGAAAATTTGGAGAACCTGGATAAAAATGAGCGCCCAGGGCTTCAATTCAGATGTGTTCAGATTGCTCTTGTTCCAGAGGATTTGAACGGTCTCGCAGACACACTGAATTTCCATGTGAGTGCCTCCTGTCCCAGAAACTAGCCAGAGATTTCCCAAATGATCTGACCTGCACCTCCCCCTCATTTGTCTACATTAACTTTGCATGTGTGGTCCGTCCAGTAATAAGTGGGGCAGATTTATATTTAGCCACGCCTGCAATGACTTTCAGGGTGACTCTTGTCTTCAGACCCTTGTCTACCTCTAAGCTCAAAGCCCTTATTACTATCTCTAATGTATATTTGAGCTGTATTTATTTTTGATATGAATTAAGTTTATCAATACTAAAATGTTTGCCACTTGGTAATTTTTTTGGGTTACAATCAAGCTCTAGCAGTTGAAAATGCAATAAAAGTCTGTCTGAGATGTTTACTGCCTTTTACAAAAGTAAGACAAGAGATCATAAAAAGATACTTACATCCTGTTTTCATTAGGCCTCTGGCAAAAGACTAAAAGTAATTTCTGTGGGTGGGGGACGATAATAGCACTGTCAAAGAGTTTTATACGTAGTTGAACTCAAACTCTTGTTCTAATTATGTTAAGCATTAAAGCAACTAAGTGGTTGTCAAAACTGCACGGTAATAAGGTGGCCTAAATTAAACAATGCCTTTCCATTTTAGTATGGACTTTGAAGCAGCTTGCAGGGATAAACACAAGCCTTGATATTAATTGCACCTTCAGTTGTAAAATCAATGTCAATTACACTGGACGATTTTTTGTGACCCAGAGAAGTTATCTAACCTTCCACTGTAGAGCCTATCCAACTGTGGTGGTTTAACCCTCAGGATGAGTCAATTGGTCTGCAACAGCTTTGTGACAATAAAATTAAAAGGTCTTTCAAAAGAGCTACTAATGAAAATGAAGCCCCTGGAGCCTCAAAGTGACCCGTCACAAAAGACATAAAACTCAACGGTAAAACCTTGTGGTAGAAGACTATTACATGCAGCCTTCAGTGCTGCAGCTTCACTGGCACTTGTCACAATATATTGATTGTACCATAAAATCAAACAGACAGTCATGAGAGACTTAATGTAGTTCATCAAAGTGTTCTTCACATAAAAATGTTTTTAGTGACCTCAGTATCTTGGATCAACTGATCGGAACGGCCTTCTGAAGGCAGTATGAGTATTGTGAGAATACAAAGTAATGTCTGGTTGTGTTTTGTATGGAACAGAGTGTGACAAGTTACCAGCAGCCCTGCATTAACAAACACAAAGGTCTGTTAGTGGGGGCGTGTTATTGCAAGTACTGGTGAGACGTTGAAGGCTGGTCAGATGCCAAAACACTGCACATATACTGTAATGCTGTGAGCAAAGATGTTACAACTTGGAGTTATCACAGCCACAATCATTTTATCTTCTGTCTCTAGGATCGATAGGTAACTAGTAGAAATGCCATTTACGTAACAAAGTCATCTGGAATATGCGGTTGCATGTATCTGATTGGACAGCGCAGCTCTTTGCCATATGTTGTCACATTACGCTGTGGAAAAAGTGGAGCCAGGTTCTTTTTTACATTTTTGCCCAACAAGCCTCCTTTCATTTTTTTCTTTTTTTTTGCCGAAGCACTGCGATGGCACCCCTGCTGTTTTTTCACACAGTGCTGTTGCTGATATGAAGGCTTAATGCTCAGATAAATCACCCTGTTTTAGTTGTCTGACAGATAGAACCCACTTGGGGGTCTGGCTTGAAATAGGAACATAGCCATATGTTCATAGGTGACAATGTATATTTTCACACCAATCTCAGCTGTCCTGCAAAGACTGTTGTTTGTTTAGTGTCTACTTGATGGTTTTGTTACTTTGTGGTTTGCACTAGGGACGGGCTTTATGGTGGCGTTCATACTGTGAACAGGAACTTTATTTCCTCTGCAGCAGCGAACACAATACATGACCTTAACACTATTAGGTTGCCGCCTGAGCATCTAGCCCATCTCACATTGCTGTAGTTGAACTAAACTTATCACACACGCGCTGGTAGTGATGCATTACTACCAGGCGCCAATAAAAACTAAGTAAAACTTAAAATTTTAAGTATTTAAAACATCTCAAGCTCCATATTGTGTTTTCTTTTCAAGACTATATGTGAAGCCCTCAGTCATTTGTTTGAATCGAGTAACTTGTGAAATAGTTCTCTTACGTAGGACTCTGACAACATACTGTAATTAGCTTTATCAAATATAATCACGGTCTGTCACTTTTATTTCATGTTGTTATAATGTTTTGTCAATGGTTTTACATAAATAATGTTATATCATGCATAAAAGATTTATTTGACTGCCGCTTTTCCTTTCATAGCTGATGAAAAACACCAGATGTGACATCGCTTCTATTGTGTCCAGAAGAGCAGAGCGTTTGAAAGTTTTAGCACGTGCAATAAAGACCCAGCAGGTTTCTGCACAACGTAATTTAGTGTTGAACTACCATTTAATAGTGAACAGTTACAAGGTCAAGTCCATCATTTTTTACAGAAATGTTTGATAAATTTTGCAATTTTCACACATACATGAATGCTACTGGCCCAATTCAGGTGTGTTGAGATAGCGAGAGAGAGTATGCCTGGCCAACGGCAGAATACGTATGAGGCTTCACAGCTGGTGTATCTTCTAGGCACAATAGCATGTTGCAGTGAGGTTAAAGAGATTATTTTACATTAAAAAGCCAGATAAGACATAGTATATATCTAAGCTGTAGAAGATATATAATCACAACATTTATATTTTGTTTTGTATTACCTAGGTTTAGAGCCATTTATTTCTCTGTGACAAGACAAAATGTACACAACAGAGTATCTGTATTTCTAAACCAGAGAAAAAGGAGGCAGCCACAGCGTAGCTAGTGAGTAAGCTTGTTTGGGGTCACGATCAAATTGCTTATTGATAAATGTTGCCACGGATAGAATATTAAACTGTATTCTGTGTTAATCTTTATGTAAGTCCACTTCCTAAACACACACGCATTATTGCAGGTGCACCTTCCAAAGCTGTTGTTTATGCACAGTGTGGAGCTTTTTCCTGCTGTTGGCAACCTTTGTGTCCCGCTATGACAAAGTGCCAAAGCTGCAGGTCTGCATATTTTCTGCCACCATATGTGGACAAAGAAAGGCGGCAGCGGGTGAGGAGATAGATGGGGTAGGGATGGTGATGGACACAGGTAGCTTGGCACAGCTCAAGCCCCCTTCCACCTGGCATTAGTTACCATTGTCTCGCTTCCCGTTTTCCTGGCGCAGTCTTTGATTGAACTGGCGGTGAGGTTAGGATTTCGCTTAGGGAGGGGTTTTACCTCCATGATAACAATAGGCCACAGACGGGGGAGGTGGCTGTTTGAATTGTGCATTGTGGAACGGGATTGTCTAATGGAGGTTCACTGTGCATTGTGTGACGTTTCTGGAAAGGGATTTGTGGTTTGTAAAAGGGCATCTGAGTCCCGCTGCTCAGTTTGGCTAATCAATTCTGTGTCCTCGCTGGGCTGTCCCACAATTGTCCTCATACAGTATGAGGCAGTTTTTCTTTACTAAAGGATCTAATTGACACAGCCAAGTTTTTATAGCATGCAGGGAGAAAGATATACCCATTACTTCTAGTTTGGTTTAAAGGAGAAAAAAATTGTATTTTCATTGCAAGCACGCCCCAACATCCCTAATCATGACCGGGGTGCCCTGTACGGTGCAGAGCACAGACTCCCGCCCTGACAGATTATCCGGTGTGAATGTTTGGGAATGATAATGAGATCAAAACACCTCACTAAGCTGGGAAGAGAGGGTGGAGACTGGAGAGGGAGTAAGGAAAAAGCGAGCAAGGGAGAGGGTGAGCGATAGCTACGATAAATTGCAGAAGCAGAACCACTTGAGCATAAAATTAGATTTTACAAATGTGTTGTTACCTGACAGTCCTCTGACAGAGGAGATATCACAACATTATAGGGCTGCATGAGTACTACTAATCGTATCAAATAAATAAGGATGCCTGTCAGCTGTGATTGAGCTGGAAGGGGATCCAACATGGACAGTGAGTTAGTGGGAGAAATAACATAATTAAAACAGGCTTTCTCATTAGGAACTCAAACATTAGAAGCCCAAATTCAATTTATATGATAATATATTATGCTCTTTGAAAGCTGTACACATTACGACACATTTGTCTAAATGCTGTGACACTTAAAACATTGTCACTGACTGTTGATGTCACATTTTGAAGAAATTAAGCTTTTGGAATTCAAGAATGACCTTTCTTTTTAATGTTGGTGATATTTCTCTCCTTGATGTGTTTTGTTTTACAATGTGTCTAACATAGTAAAGCATAAGAACAGTCAGTTTGACTCAAGAACACTTTTGCAGGAGAAATACTTATTGTGTGCTTATATTATTACATAAATAGGCTTGAACCTGCATCATGTGTCCCTTCCTCTCCTAGAAGTTCCTGCTGCTATAAATGCCCAATATGTGATTATTAAATAGTAAGAATCTTTTAGCTTTGGATCCTATTATATAGTGAAATGAGTTGAGGATACACTAATGCCTTCAGTGGTAAGAAGAAATAAGTCATATGTAAAATGTGACAAAACATTTACTATATGCACAGCCTGTCAAAGTAAGATCTATAAAGTGTCATTCTACATAATGGATTGCTACGAGGCAGCGTATTTGAGGAAACAATTACTTCCTATGTTATTGGTGGTTACAAATAGTAAGTTAAATACATCATCACGACAACAATGAAGACTGAATAAATCAGTATGAATGACAAATGGAAGCTCTAATTCAAGCAGAGAGACAGCGTGTGTGTAAGGGACAAGTCACTGAGGCAAGCTTTATCTACTGTATGCTTCAAGAAGAAACAGTGTGTGTGTGTGTGTGTGAATCCACTGCAAATGTGTTGCACTATGAATACATATACAGAGGGTTTATTCCCCAAGGTGCTAAATCTATGGGGAAATATTTTGCCTGAAGTTTATTGCTTGAGATTTCAAATAGATAACAATGGTTATATCTGTTACAGCGCAATGGTCTTCACACTAGTAACGTCAATAACAATCTGTTGAAAGGCACTTTTATATCTGCAATTTTGTAACAGTTGGTTTCATGTTTTTTCAAGTGTTGAATATTGCATTTGGAAGTAAGTTTTTCACTTTTGAGAACACAATCAGTCAGTTTAACTTTCTTAAATTCAGATGCCACTTTTTCACACTGGGATGAGACTGTTGGTAGATTTGCATGTATTTGGCTTACTCGTCAACCAGCATTAAAAGGTAAACTGAATGTTTATTTCATTATAATCTGAGGTATTGAGATCACATGTCACAGTAGCAGTACACGAATAAAGCACACAGTACAAAGAATATTGTAAAAACCCAAGTACCAAAAGTTAAAAAGTATGCCCTTTAAAGCACGCGCATGCATTCAAGTGTGAAGTGGTGGCATTCATTTTATGTTTGTTTATGTTTATCAAGCTATCTATCAAAGATTAGGTTTGGACAACTGTTTAATGTGTATACTTCAAGGGAACACAAATACTGTTAATAGTCAAATTGTTAATTTTTTATAGTTCAAATACCCAAACTATTGTTGAAGACTTTTAAAAGAAACTAATGCTAATAAACCATTTTTTTCTTGCCAGAATTCTGATGCAGAATTCCTCAGTGATCAATTCAATGTCAAGGTTACGAATAAGCAAAGTAACCCATAACCCATTTCCTTACTGGCTCAGGTTGCTAATATGGAGGGTCATTTGTCAGGGTTAATATTCCTCTTCTGGTCTGACTGGCCGATTTGACCATTGGCCAGTAGAACAGGAGCTTAGTTGAATTAAATGAGACTACTGGTATCTCTTTAAATAATCTGTCACTACATTTTATCAACTGTATCTACCAGGTTTCAGGAAATAGTTACACATTTATTAAATTCAAATATACTGAAGTAAACTGACAATAGTTACCAAGTTAATGAAAATGAAACTCATATTACTGTTCAGATAATATGATAGACAATTAACATTATATTATTAGAAAAGGTTAATAATTATATGACTATGCGTGCTATTATTAATATTTAATATTGTAGGCAGAATCTAGCAGCCACCATTAAAGCATAATTACTATAAATATATATACATTCCTATGATAAGTGTTGTCTTACTATGTTTAGAGATTGAAATTATTTTTAAAGGGATTAAACATACATTAATAAGAGTTTAGTATAAGGTCAACACTGACTACAGTTGTTGTGGCTACAATGAAGGATCCCACATTAGATGCCATTAAACTTAAGTGCAGGCTTTATTATTTTATTTATGTTAATTTCCCTTTTGCTTTAAGTAAGTCCAATATTGTATACTTGCAATAAGCCTCCGTGGTGCTGTCACAATCTGACTTGTATATGGCTGCAAAGCAAGATGAGCCCACACACAAACAAATGTTTAAAATAACACTTAACATAATTAAAGTCCATTCATCCGACTCATAAGTCCTTTGTTCTGTTAATAGCTAACATTTTGCAATAATATAAATATATTATCGTGTATGAGTAAACTGATTCTACAAATCTGCAGTTTGGGTCAATTTTGGATGAATTCATGACACTGTTATCAACTGCAGTGACAAAGCCTTTTCAAGTCGCTACTGCTCTGATTCGCACCTCTGACTGGCTTCTTTTCAATGGCAATGGAGGCCAAGTCTCATGAGTACCATAGTTATTTGAGCTGTCCACCACGCCAAAATGATGTATAAATCTTTTTTTTTTTTTTGAAACGACAATGGAATAATTAAAACTGTGTCCATAACATAAACCTACATGATTGTTACATTCTCCAAGAGAGTCCTGTGTTTCTATTATACGTAATATTGAAGACATTGTTAAAAGAAAAAAATTAATGGGAATACAGAATGACAGAAAAAAACATCTCTATAGATGTTTTATTTCTACATGCATGCTTAATTTTTGTTGCCTATACTATACATATGCCTATACATATGTTCCTCTAATGATAAGATTTAAACATGAATTTGTTGATATTTTAAATCATTAGTTAGCAGACTATTCACTAGAGTAATTAATCCACCGCTTATGCTCCCTTTTTCCCGATTAGGGTTACGGGGTGACTGGGGCATTAGGAGGAAGACATGAAAACAACCTGAGGTCACGGATCCCCTGCAGGGCTAACACATTGACAAACACATTCACACTACACGTACAGGCAATTTCAGAGTCTTAGATTTACCTGACATGCATGTGTTTGAACAGAGGAAACGAGCAGTGAGGGGGGAACCCAAGTGCACATGGGGAGAAGAACCACAGCTAAGATCAAACTCAGAACCTTCTTGCTGTGAGGTGACTTTACTAACTAATGAGCCAACATGCTGCCAGACATCATTAATTAACCAGCACCATTAATTTCCGCTCATGATCCTTATCATTGATTAAATGTAACACATTCCTGGCTTGTGTTTTTTTGCCATGTGCGGTACAAAATGCAGTATTGGCTAACTCAACCGCTGGTGTTGGTATTGTATAACTGTTAGTCCCATGTGTTGTGTAGTTACCCATAATTATGGAGGAACATATTCTTCCCGAAATTGGCTGCATTTCCGAATGTTCATGGCGGTTTGTGTGTGTGCTTTGTGCTGGTCATTGTTTGCTGCCATCATTGTGAAACTGAGTGCTGTTGCACATTCAAGGAGACAGGAAGCTATTCACAGGGAGATTGGGAATCCCACCAGTGAAAAGAAAGTACAAAAGAGCAACACTCAGAAATGCAGTGGGCGAGCACACATATATCCAAGAGCATAATGAGCTGGTTTCATTGTTTGGGCTTCTGCAATGGTTTGTCTGGCAGCAAGGTGTTTGTTTTAACAAGCGCAATGTATGATATATTGGAGGGCAATACAAATAAAAATATGTATACATTATCTTTCTATCTATAGAGGATTACAGATCTTTATTGTATTATATACAGCCATTATTATTAAAGTATTTATTTAAATATAATATAAAGTATAATTTAACCTAGTATACAGTATGTCCCATTTGTTGCAAATTTACCTCAACAAGGCCCAATTAAATCAATCTGGTTTAGAACCCCCCAAAATATGGGGTTACCCAGGTTTAGAAGGACAAGTGAGGAAATGAAAGTAGATTCAATGATGTTGTGTAGCTGGTTGAAACTGCATGTAAGGTCAGATTCTTGCTTGGCAGAAAATAACAGACAGGTCATTGATCTTGCCTCTCTTCTGCACAAATTTCATGTTCCACAAGGGCAACAGTATCACAGTTTTTACCTCAGTAGTAAAGTCAGCAGACACCAAAAATGCCTTGCTTTTAAATTGTGGGTACTGCATTTATTTATTTACACATGTTCACACATTAACACAAAATGTTCTAACTCCTTGAGACAATGCATGCTTATCTGATAATCTTTGTCTTGTGCTGTTGTGTGAATATTTTAAGGACAGGAACAAATGTGCTCCCATAAACGCCTATGTTTACATTATATTAAAAACATATATGATTTCTTCAATCTTGGATGCAAGCCCAAACAATTGAATGACAGTCGTAGTTGAAAAAGCAGCCTACCAGATCTTACAGCCACTTTGAGACCAAGTTAAATTAAACGCTGCCGACACTCAGTTTGCATTAATTCACATAATGAATGAAAAATGTGTTTGTGTTTCTCCAGCAAGTGAATTGTGTCCATACAACTCAGCCAGTAGGAAGTCTTATTTCATCAGAAATCAGGAAATCAGTATGTGGGTGGTAAAGCAGAACACGGCACTTAAATTTAGATAAACAATGTTACTTCCAAACTGGACAATGTATAACTTTAACATAGTGTTGTAAAAGTCCTCAAACCAAAACACAAAAATAGCAAAAACCAACCCCTGCATCATTCTATTTTAATGTTGCTTTGTTTTGGCAGACTGTCATTCTGTCACTCAGATCGCACTCTTTGAAGTCTGAAGTCTGAAAATGCAGTAGATGTTAAAAATAAGTATTTTGAGTGGTACCCAGATGATTCCAACCTAACCAACTAAGCTGGCTCGCAGGCAGTCTGCCACTACATAACAGCAGCGGGTGGGTTTATGCTTGTGCACTTGCCCACGTTGTTTGCCGGTACATAACATGTACAACAAACTTTCATGCTACAACATAGATTTTTGCAAGGGCATGTACGGCTGAAACGTGAAACCTCTGATTTTGACTCGGCACAGCATGTCCATTCCTTTAGGCCTTGCAGACCCTTCTGCACTCACAGCTTCTGTTTAAGAAAAAAAAAATTGGCTTGATTTTCATACACGCCACAGATAACCAAAGGCTTTCATTTACATGCATATTAATGTATAATTTGTCACCTTAAATAATCCAACTTTTGCACTTGTAATCAGCACTTTGGTCACATTTGTTAGGTGAACTGTTTTTTTGTTCCAATATCAATTTCTAATATTATAATATTGTATACTGTACATAGTACTCGATAAGCTATTACATTGTAGTTGCCAGGTTAACTACCCTGGCTTTGTACTTTTTCTTTGTTGAAATAGATCTGCAAAGCTAGGAAGCTTAACATATGTTGCAGAACATATTGGCACCATTGTAACACCACTGGAATAAAGTTTATCAGCTACAGAAGACTGCAACAGTCTATCCCCGACTCATCCTAAAATAAGCCTTAAACCGACCATCCTTAAGACGAAGCTCCTGGACCAGCTGGTAGGCTACTACCAGTGGTGTCTCCCCTTTCTGAGGGTCTCATGTGCCCACATGGACCTCAGTTTCCCTGTCTCCTGCGTGTTTGTACACCTCACACACTCAGACAGTGCCAGGGCAGGTGCCCTATGTTTGTCCATTCTTTTAAAACAGATATTTTTAGCAACAAAAGATACAGACCTGTGAGTTGTGATCAAGTTTCTGCTAATATGACCGTTATTACTTAGCAAACCAAAGATTACAGATCGCTGGCGCTATAATCTTTGATTAGACTGACAGGACAGCTGATTCGGTGGTTGCCTAGCAAAATTAAAAAAGCGCAGCATTTTGCTCTTCTCTAAATTCAAACCAAAAAGGCATTGCTGTGTTCGCGTTTTCAAACCTGCAAAGCGCTTTCTGGCTGATCGGGGCCTGATTGTGAGCAGCATTCTCGCGACCACACAGAATCACTGTTGTAGCATAATAATTTACATTTCATTATATTTTACCCTATACCATTACTAGTTATCCCTACTGTCTCTGTTAATATTTATGTTAAGTTGGGATGGAGTAGAATCTAAATCGTTCTCTCGTCACATCCATCGGTCTGTGGCTTTGGAATGCAGCTGATCCACAAAGTCCTCAAAGGACAAATTATGGAAACAGCTGCAATTAGTGGCTGATTTATATATTGTGGTAGGACCTTAGAGACTAATTAAAGGCCTTTGTGTTCTTGTCTGTTGGATTCATGCTAATTTAAAGCCTTTTGACTGATATTCACAAGAACAAGTCTGAAATTCATGCATCTCAATTTACACGCGCCCACTACAATAACGCACATTCAGGGTAGTTGTTTAAATGGGAACTTTGTGAACATGTTCCATAATTTTCCAATCTAGACATCATTAGAGTAAATTTTGTGTGATGCTAAAAAGACCTACCTATTCCTTATGTGATGGAGTTGCGGGAGCTCGTACATTAAGCCTTGCTAGTGTGTTCATGGTGGAATTCTGAAAACGACAAAGCAAATTAGCTGCAGGATTTTCCTCCCAAGGAGCAGGTTTCCCCCTGTTTATTAAATTTGTTAAAGTGCTTCTGAGAAATGCACATTTTATCCTCTTAACAGTCAAATTACTATATACTCCAGCAATTACTTAATGTACTCTAATGAGATTTCCCCATGAAATGGAAGGATTCATTTATTTTATGTGACGCATTCCACCGAGCGGTTTATGCCTCACATCCCCTCACAATCCAGGGAGGCTTTGAGTCATAAATAGTGAGATGAGCTTGGCTTCCAGAATTGCCACTCTACCCACAGCAACACAGATATATGATTCTGTGATCCAGGCACTGGGGGTCTGTTCAGGGGCATCAGCAGGTCACAGGTGCTATTTCGAAGCTCAATTCTTTGCAACTGGGTTTTCTCTAGGATTAGTGAAACAGAACCGGGCTGGCAGGCAGTATTTGTGTGCTAGGATATGGGAGTGCAACATCCAAAACACAAATAACACCAAAAACACTAAAACAAAATAAATGACTTGGTGCTCTTTAAATCCAGTTGGGTAAAATTAAATTAAACCATATTTGATTGATTTTCTGTGCCTTTTATTATATAATAAGCAAATAGTTAGCATACAAATCCAGTAGCCATTTGGATAATACCCTGGGTGGTAAAGTGCACCTAATTCAAAATGTTTTAAAGATTATTTAAGTATTTCAATCTTCACCGAAATATAACATTTTCCAGTGAAATGTGCTAAAAGCTCATATCCTACAGCAAAATACAACAACTGCTGAAACTATTAGTCGATCAATCAGTCAATCATCAAAAAATGAATTGGAAATTCTGATCATTCATATGATTTATGTTAACTATCAAGTGGAAATGGCAAACTACACTAAATATGAAAATCTGCTGCTTTTGTATGTCACTGTAAGTTGGATATCTTTGGGTTTTAGAGAGTTAGGAAGACATGAAGATGTCATCTTGGAAAATGCAAAAATAATGAATAGATCATGAAAATAATCACCAAAATAAGACAATAAACCTGAAAAGCAGGTGATTTATAAAGGATTGTTTAGTGTCAAGACAAGAATGCCTGGAATTAGACCAACAAATGTATGCAATCACACCAACAAGGTGCATTGTTTGAATACAGATATATTTGAAAACATACTCAAGTGTAATGGTAGCATAGGGAATAAAATAATTAGTCGCTTTCAAATGCTCTGAAACACAGCAAATCCAAACAAAAATTATTAAAATTATTTTAGTTTCCCTGATAGAATTGGAGGCTACATAGAGATTGGAAAGAGAAAGATCTGAAAGAGAGATCTGACCGAAAATCAGCTTTACCATGCATTAACAGGCAGCATAAATGACTTTAAAGATATCTACTACAGTGATTTAGCATTTACAAATGTTCCGATCTCAATGCAGAAAGAGGAGGTTTAAAGGGCCATAAAAGTTCAGCCTAAGTAAAGACATTTGTAACTTTTGATGACAGTGAGGTTTTCATCTTTGAATTGACGGAAGATGGCTGAGACATATTGCTTTGTTATTGAAATGGATAATATGATGAGAGTGGAGGTGGAGGAGTCAGTCTCTCCATAAGCTGATGTTCCTAAAGGCATCTTTAAAGAAGCTGTCTAAACTGTCTTCTGCAGCTGAGCCCCAGAGAGACTTTGTTGTCTTACATTTGACAGTACATGCTATGTTTGTTGCTTTACCAATTACACACAAATTGTGGAACTTAGACTATTTTAATGTTAAATACCGAGAACATGACAGTGAAATATTGCCAAAGAAAATACTCTGACTTTCTGCGTTAAAAGGAAACAAAAAAAATACCTGGATTTTTGTACTTAACGTTATATTGCTAAAACTACACACACTGTTGCAATGCAACATAATTAAGTGTAATCTCATTTTAAATAAAGGCAATGAAGATATGGATGCACATGCACACATGTACAGGAATAGGCACTGGCTTGGCAGGGTGGTGAATTGGATTTATAAACCTGCACACATGGGTTAGTGCCTCACACGCACTTACTCACACCATGCAACTTTTTTGGCTGGGTGTCCGACTCAGTATACATTCATCACATTTAAAGGGATACTACAGTGAAGTAGCATCACTGTAATGTTCTTGTGCAGTGTGTGTAAAACACCGACTAAACACTCAGTTAAACCGTAGCCAATGAAGAGAGAGTTGTAGTAAGATTGATCCTTTACTGAGACACTTCTTCATACATGCTGTCTGTGTGGTGAAAACTGTAAATAAAGGCAGTACAAACATATTCAATGTTCTTAACTAAACTAAACACCATTGTACATAGTTGTAAATATGAACATACATCATGCATATAGCATGGCTGTTAGCTTGCACATTAGGGTAAAAACAAAAACTTTTTTTTTTAAATTAACTTATCAAACATAATTTTTTAGCAAATCCCTGCTAATATATGAACTTTAACATGTCTATTGTCAAATGAATTAACTTACGGCATTGCCTCTATGATGTTCCAGAGTGGATGCAAGCAGATTAGTCTCAGAGCATACATGTCTGCTTTCTTTTCCGCATGTGGAGATAAACAGGAAGTCACTAAACAGGAAATGACGAAACCGGAAGTAGCTAAACAGGAAGTGACGTCATGGTGTGAACGAAAATAATACTAATTTACAGATTATTTATTTTGAACTGAGAAGTAGTTATGTACCTTATTTCCAACTAAAAATAAAAACCAACGAAATAATTCATAAAAAAATTAAGAAAGCCCTAAAGGCACCACACTCCCCGCCTGACCTGTGTGAGGTCACTAAGAATTTATGTTAGTCCAATACATTAGTCTCTAGATCAGTCTTTGGGCAGAAGTAGAACAATTTCTGCAACTGGCCTAAGAAAGGTTTTCACATTACCCTGGTCAGCTGTTTTCACCTCGACCTTTCTTACGTGGCCATCGTTTCCAGGGAAGGTGGCAGTGATCCTGGCCATAGGCCAGCAGTTGCGGACAGTCTGCTTGTCTCTGAGTAGAACTAGGTCTCCAACTTCAAGGTTTCTTCGAGGTACTGTCCACTTTTGTCTGTGTTGCAGGGAAGGTAAGTATTCACGGCTCCAGCGGGTCCAGAACTGGTTTGCAAGAGCCTGAACCTGTCTCCATTGCTTTGTGTAAAGGTCCTTGCCTGAGAACTCTCCTGGAGGGGGTGGAGCTCCAGTCTTCTGCGTAAGAAGCATTGACGGTGAGAGTATGAAAGGGTTTTCCGGGTCAGCAGAGACAGGTAGGAGTGGACGTGCGTTCATGATGGCCGTGACCTCAGCCATCAGTGTGCAAAGAACTTCGTGGGTTAGGCGAGTGTTATGTTGGAGAAACATTGAATCAAGGATTCTTCTAGCGACACCAATCATGCGCTCCCAAGGGCCTCCCATATGGGAGGCATGTGGCGGGTTGAATTCCCAGATGCATCCTTGCTCACTGAGGAACTTCTGCAGCCTTTTGTCCATCCCAAGCTCCTTGCGCGCTCCAATAAAGTTGGGCCACAATCAGATAGGAGCTGTTTCGCAGGGCCTCTGAGTGCGAAGAAGCGTCTGAGGGCATTTATGCAGCTAGATGTGTCCATAGCCTCAATTACCTCGATATGCACTGCTCTTGAACTCATACAGCTGAACATGATGGCCCACCGCTTGCTCTCTGCCTGTCCTCCTCTGGTGCGTCTGGTAGAGATGGACCAGGGACCAAATACATCGATCCCCACATATGTAAAGGGAGGGCAGGTTTTAAGGCGTTCAGGTGGCAGGTCAGCCATGAATTGTTCTTCCAGCTTTCCGCGCAGCCTGCGACAGGTTACACATTTGTGGAGTACTGAACTGATTAATGTTTTGCCTCCCAAAATCCACAATCCTGCTGCCCTAATCGCGCCTTCTGTCAGGTGTCTGCCTTGGTGTTTTACTTGCTCGTGGTGATGTTGGGTGAGCAGTAAGGAGATGTGGCTACCTTTGGGCAGGATTATTGGGTTCTTTTCGGCAGCAGGGAGTTCTGAGTGCCTTAATCGGCCCCCAACACAAATGAGGTTGTCTTCCAAGAATGGGCTGAGTTTCTGCATGGGGCTATTTTTGGGTATTGCTTTGTTGGCTCGGAGGGCGGACAGTTCCTTCGCAAAGGCTGCCATTTGTGTTGCTTTGAGGATAACATTCCTTGCCTGGGCCATTTCATCTGGAGTACGAGGTGAATTACATCTGTGCCAGCCTTTGCATTTGCTGTTTTTATTTGAGTGCTTGCAGGATCTTGCCACGTGGATGAGGTATGCTACTCCTCTTACTAAGGAGTTGAAGGTGGAGAACCGTTGGAAGCGGTCTGGGGTAAGCATAGATTCTTCCAGGTATGTAGCACAGGTCTGGACTTGGGGTCGGATTTCCGGGTCCCTTCCAGGTTCAACTAGCTCAAATGTCTCACTAACTTGCATTTTTTCTGCTGGAGGCTGATACAGGAAGGAGGGTCCCGTGAACCAAGGGTCTGCGCCAGATGGGATGCAGGTAAGGATCTTGACGCATGGTCGGCAGGATTTTCCTCTGTACGGACGTAGTTCCATTGTTCAGGCTTTGAGGACTGTCGAATGCGTTGCACTCTATTGTGAACATACACATAGAACCGTTTTGCCTCGTTACAAATGTAGCCTAGCACTACTTTGCTGTCCGTATAGAACTTTGTCGCATCTAACTTCAGGTCTAGCTCTTCCTGTATGAGACCTGCCATCTCTACAGCTAAGACTGCGGCGCACAGTTCCAGCCTTGGGATTGTAGGCTCGGACTGGGGTGCTAGCTTTGTCTTGCCCATAACAAATCCCACGTCAACTTTCCCATCTTGCTGAACTGCTCTCACATACGCCACAGCACCAATTGCCTTAGTTGATGCGTCAGAAAACACACACAACTCTGTGTGCGCTGCTTTATTGAATGAGGTTTTTGTGTACGTACGCGGTACATGCAGTTGTTTTAGGTCTCTGAGCGAATGTCTCCAGGCTTCCCATCTGCATAGTTTGTCTTCTGGGAGGGGTGTATCCCAGTCGGACAGTTCAGAGGTAAGTTCTCTGAGGAGGGCTCTTCCCTGGATCGTGACGGGTGCCAACAAACCCAGGGGGTCGAAAACACTGTTGACCGTGGAGAGGACTCCGCGGCGGGTGAAGGGTTTGTTTGCGGTTGATGTGGAGAAGGTGAAGGTGTCAGTTGTGATCTCCCAGAGTAGACCTAAGCTCCGCTGTGTCGGTGCGGTTTCTCCGCCCAGGTCTAGGTCCTTGGTTACCGGGGTACAATCTTCAGGTGAGAAGGCCTCCGTTACAGCTGGACAGTTCGACACAAACTTGTGTAAGCGAAGGTTTGACTCAGCGAGTGAGGCCTGTGTGCGTTGGAGCAGGTCGATTGCCTCAGCTTGAGATGGTACGGATATCAACCCATCGTCAACGTAGAAATGCCTTTCCACATAGTTGACTGTATCTGCACCATGCTCCTGTGCACCTTCTCTGATGGCTCTTCGCAGTCCGTAGGTGGCAACGGCGGGTGATGGTCTGTTGCCGAAGACATGGACCTTCATCCGGTACTCTATAACTTCCTTGCTGACGTCGTTGTCTTTGTGCCATAAAAAACGGAGGAAGTTGCGGTGGTCTTCACGCACCAAAAAACAGTGGAACATCTGCTGGATGTCTGCCATGATAGCGATCTTCTCTTTTCGGAAGCGTAGCAGGACGCCTAGGAGGGAGTTATTTAGGTCGGGGCCTGTTAGGAGTACGTCGTTAAGGGAGATACCGTAGTACTGGGCGCTGGAATCAAAGACTACCCTGATCTGACTGGGTTTTTGTGGATGGTAAACCCCAAATGTTGGGAGATACCAGCATTCTTCAGCTTCTTTCAGAGGGGGCGCTACTTCGGCATGTCCGTTAGCGAAGATCTTCTCCATGAATGCCACATATTGTTCCTGCATCTCAGGTTTCTTTTTCAGGGTTTGTTGCAGAGAGGCGAACCGCTTGACCACCTGTTCTCTGTTGTTTGGCAGAGGCTGGCGTGGTTCTCTGAACGGTAGTGGGGCGACCCAACTGTTAGCATCATCTCTGTAGACGTTTGTGTCCATTATTTTTAGGAAGATTGTGTCTTCCACTGATTGAGCAGGTTTGTTATCGTTCTCGCTTTGGTTGAACACTGTCTTACCCAGCATCCTCTCAGGCCTGTTAGAGCTTTGCTGCGTCTCTTTTACATGCATGAAGCTTGTGCAGGGTTGAAAAATGGAATGGCGACCACTGTCCAGCACGTTGGTCTTAAACGTGTTGACTGTCGGCTTATGCACATTACCCAGACACACCTCTCCTATTACTACCCATCCCAGGTCCAAACGCTGGGCGAAGGGGGCATTGTGTGGTCCGTTGACCTGCTGCCTGACCTTGTGTGCTCTAAGGACATCTCTTCCAAGTAGCAGGAGTATTTCTGCATCCGGGTCCAGTTCCGGGATGTACTTGGCGATGTGTTGAAGATGGGGATGGTGTAAGACTGCGCTCGGTGTTGGAATCTCAGACCGATTGTTCAAGATCTCGTGGCACTCAATGAGTGGTGGGAGAGGGATGAGAACCTTGCCATCCAATGACTCGATCTGGAATCCTTCTGCTTTTTTGCCGGATGTTTCTACGATTCCAGAGCAGGTTCTGAGGTGATACGAGAATGGTTTGCTCTCCACATTGAACAGCTCGAAGAACTCTGGTCTAGCTAATGAGCGATTGCTCTGGTCATCCAGAATTACATAGGCTTTGATGGCCCTCTCCTTGGCATCCTTCGGATATATCTTTGAGAGGCAGATCTTTGAGCATGAGCGACTCCATTGGTTTGGGCCGCAAACTTCTGTGCAACTGGTTCTAACAACGGCTGTGTTAGGGTGATTTTGTCCCTCCCCGCCGTTCTCCTGTGGTGGTGAAGGAGTTGATGGGCCGGGATGCATAGCAGCATCATGGTAGGCGCTATCACATTCAGAGCACTTGACGGAGGACTTGCAATCTTTGGCAAGGTGGGTGACTGAAGAACAGCATTTGAAACATATTCCTTTCTCCTTGAGGAAGGCCTTTCTCTCCTCGAGGAGTTTGTTTCTGAATGTCCTGCATTTTTTGAGAGGATGTGGTTTGTTGTGTAATGGGCAGTTCTTGTTAAGGTCGTCATTGGTAGTAGAAACATCAGTTTTATGCACTGAAATGGGTCTGTTGGTGTTCTTCACACTAGATTTGTCTGGTCTTGTGGGTGTGGTTACACTGCTTTGATACATGAAGCTAGGATCGTTTCGCTTCTTCGCTTCATAGCACACGAAGTTACTGAAATACTCAAAGGGAGGGAAGCGACCTTGGTTCTGTTCTTTGTACCAGGATCCAGAAGACACCCACTTTTCTTGAAGTCCATATGGAAGCTTGTCCACGATTGGCCCAATTCCACGTGAAGTATCCAGATATGATAGGCCAGTGAGATAGCCGTCTTCTTTAGCGCCTTGGATCTCCATAAGCAAATCTCCTAGTTCACGTAATTTGGTGTGGTCCCTAGCTGAAATCTTGGGAAAACTGTCCAACCGATGAAACAGTGACTTTTCAATGATTTCAGGTGCAGCATAGCACTCACGTAGTCTCTCCCATGCCTTGTGTAAAGCAAGTTTGGGGTTACCGACATGCACTGAGCGTATGCGTTTAACCTGTTCGCTAGATTCTTTTCCCAGCCATTTAGTCATAAGATCCAGTTCTTGGGTGGCTGTGAGGTGAACTTCATCAGCTGCATTGGTAAATGAGGAGTACCATGCACGGTAATTTCCTGGCTTATCGTCAAATTGGTACAGTCCTGAATTGACAAGGTCTCGTCGTGCCAAATACTGTGCCAAGGGCTCCACCAAAGGTGGTGTGCTAGGTGGAGGAATCGGTTGCGGAGCATATATCTGGGCATGAAAATCCATGGTAGGGTCTGTTCTTCTGACTTCAGGCTTCGTCTCCAATCTAGCCGAATCAGGTAAGTTTGGTGCAGGTAAGTGTGTACTGGTCACTTTTTCAGACTGTGGCTCATTGATAGGTTCTAATTGTGAAGCGTCTTTCACTTGTGGGCCCCATGTAACGAAGCTGTCGTGTGATTCTGCATGGGGTGGGGAAGCCACAGGTAAGCCTGCCAAGAGTGGGGAGGAAGAACGATTCTGAAGGTTGATTTGAGATTGGATATAATCCTTGGTGCGTTCAATTTTAACCTCTTCTGCTTCGTATTTTCCCACTTCGTCTAAAGGATGCATTGCTTCAGCGTTTTCCAGCACCTCTGCTTCCACCAAGGCTGCAGCAGCTTCTCTGTGTAGCATTAACACTTCCAACTCTGTGTCTATCCTTACCGTTTCCAACTGATTTTGAGCATCTCTTGTTGTCTTTTCTGCTTCTCTGGCAGCCTTTTCCATTTTCAATTTAGCCTCTTGGTTAGCATAAGATGCTCTTACCTTGGCAGCTTCTGCTTTAGCTCGGGCCCGGGCAACACTTGCCGATGATGCTGATGTCATGATGCTCCCAGATCTGGATGACTTGCTGCTTGTTGCCATTTTGACCAGTTCGAAACTTCACAAGTTGCCTTTTCACTGTAATGTTCTTGTGCAGTGTGTGTAAAACACCGACTAAACACTCAGTTAAACCGTAGCCAATGAAGAGAGAGTTGTAGTAAGATTGATCCTTTACTGAGACACTTCTTCATACATGCTGTCTGTGTGGTGAAAACTGTAAATAAAGGCAGTACAAACATATTCAATGTTCTTAACTAAACTAAACACCATTGTACATAGTTGTAAATATGAACATACATCATGCATATAGCATGGCTGTTAGCTTGCACATTAGGGTAAAAACAAAAACTTTTTTTTTTTAAATTAACTTATCAAACATAATTTTTTAGCAAATCCCTGCTAATATATGAACTTTAACATGTCTATTGTCAAATGAATTAACTTACGGCATTGCCTCTATGATGTTCCAGAGTGGATGCAAGCAGATTAGTCTCAGAGCATACATGTCTGCTTTCTTTTCCGCATGTGGAGATAAACAGGAAGTCACTAAACAGGAAATGACGAAACCGGAAGTAGCTAAACAGGAAGTGACGTCATGGTGTGAACGAAAATAATACTAATTTACAGATTATTTATTTTGAACTGAGAAGTAGTTATGTACCTTATTTCCAACTAAAAATAAAAACCAACGAAATAATTCATAAAAAAAATTAAGAAAGCCCTAAAGGCACCACAATCACACTTCTATGACAAGAGACATCGCAAGAGATAGATAAAAAAAAGTCAAAATTGAAGCAACAGAGGCCAGAAGATATACTGACTTTTAGTCCATAGTATGATCTAGACAGATCTACCTATTTCCTACATTCCCCATTTTGCAACCAATAGCATCATTTTGTTAATCCCTCTGCCGGTTTAATGTCCATATCTTTCAAGCTTTATGCCCCCAGTTTTTAACGCAGGCTTTATGTTATACTGTTGCAAATTTCAGGCCATCATCGCAACATCATCAGGGTTATTTAAAGCTCCCTTTAGAGCTACAGAATACATCATACAGTTGTTTTCACAGGTTGCATAATGGTCTCAATGACAAGTAAACAAATCCTTATAAAAACCTGTGGAGTTCCCTTTTAAGTGACATACGTTAAACTTCAAATGTAGTATTTTTGTTGTTTAACATGTATTGTTTGTCCTGAAGGCCCAATATATCATGGAAAACCCCATTTATCTGGCAAACTATTAAAGATTTTCTCTACACCGCATGATGTAGTGCACCACTACTGGCCTGATACACACCAACATCTGAAGCAATATTCTACTTTGATGTAGCATATAGACATGTTTTGTAAGTTTTGAGCAGTAGTCCAGCCTATCTAAAAAATAGAAAAATACTTTCCTTTGAATTTTGTGAGTGCTTTATGAGATTTGAAGAGTGCCCAAGTCCAGTTATCTGCTCCACCAATGTGGTATTCTGGTGAAATAAAAAGGACATCTTAATGGAGACACAAGAGCTTGAGATATTCTGCTGCTGATGGAACAGACAGACACACACATTCCTTAAATCCATTATGGCTTTAGACTTCAAAGATGATTTTGTTTTTTTCAGCATTCCCTGAAAAGGGAGAGGGTTGCTCTGTGTTTGCTGAGCAAATGTAATACCTTGTGTAATGTACACTGCTCTCCTCACTGCTCAATATTCTTTCTCCATTTAGCCCTGCCTGGAATACCTATCTTTCTCCTTTTGCTTGTGATAATGTTTGAGACCAACTGCCATGGGCCTTACGTCTCTTTCTCTTTTGTTTTTCAGGTGGGATTTTCGAACAAACAGATGGACCTGTTTCACTTGTTAGCGCAGAGGAGCTTGCCTTTAAATTTGCTGTCAATAACATTAACAGAAACAGGACTTTGTTGCCAAACACAACATTAACATATGACATACAGAGGATTAATATCTACGACAGTTTTGAGGCATCAAGAAAAGGTGAGTGACTTGTTCTGTGTTTAGAGAAGGATTGTGATTACAGTGAAGACAAGAATCTGGTCAGTCAACAAACAGCATCTATTAGTTTGACAATAATAATGTTACAGTGGGTATTTGGGAATCCCTACTAAATGGACTGTGACTAAAGAGGCTACACAGTTTCTATTCTTAAGATTTCTTTTCTTGCTCTTCTCTAGCTTGTGACCAGCTGTCTTTAGGTGTGGTTGCAATATTTGGGCCCTCGCATAGTTCATCGTCAAATGCTGTGCAGTCCATCTGCAATGCACTGGAAGTGCCACACATCCAGGTTCGGTGGAAACATCACCCCATGGACAACAGGGACAGCTTTTATGCCAATCTATACCCTGATTATTCTTCACTAAGCTACGCTATCCTGGACCTGGTGCAGTTTCTCAAATGGAAAACAGCCACTGTCGTTTATGATGACAGCACAGGTGAACAGAATTTTATACTACTATATAATGTTATTATATTCTCACAAACGCAGTGCACATGCCAAGTACATTGTTCCCCTAAAAGCAATTAATATATAATAACTATCTTCCTCATTGTGACTGCATTATCTGTGTGATTCTGTTGGACTTCATCTGGGTTGTTTCTTTTCTTAAGGTCTTATAAGACTACAGGAGCTTATAATGGCCCCGTCTCGGTACAACATCAGGCTAAAGATCCGGCAACTTCCTCTTGACACGCAGGACACGAGACCCCTTCTCAAAGAAATGAAGAGAAGCCGGGAGTTCCGCATCATATTTGACTGCAGTCACCAAATGGCTGCACAGATTCTCAAACAGGTTTGTGAGAGTTCTTCAGAGTGTGGCATAGACTCTCCTAATGTCAGATGTTAGCATGGCCGGACAAATGTAAGCATGTGGCCATCTTCCACACAGCTGTCACTGGCAACAGCGCTGGGTGATATCGCCAAAAATGTTATCACGATAAAAACATTTAATTCATTTTGATATATATATATATCTATAATTATCATGATAAATGTCAAATCATTATTTCTTTTAAGTTTAAAGGCTGATTTTTGCTTCTAGGTGAAAAGTTGAAGGAATCAGATGGTTAATTGTGTGGTTAAACTTGTCTTTATGGTCAAGACGTGACAACACTTGTTGCCAAACAGAGGATCACTTCTCAAATCTCAGGTGGAACATTCAAAATGATTCTGATAAACTTTATTTTTAACAAATATGATTAGTAAATCTTTTTTCAGTTCCATTTCCTCAACCAAAATAAATATTTAAGTAGAAAAATTAAGTGCAACTCTGTTAGTGATTCAAATGAATTAAATCAAACATTTGTTGACTATATATTGATCATTTGTTATCTTGTTATTGAAGAAAATTATATTGCGATAATTATCATTATTGTTTTATTGCCCAGCCTTAACTGGCAAAAGCTGATTTCTCTATGGGATTTCCATTTGTGCCACCTGTCCACTCAAAACACCTTAAGACAGTGAGACAACTAGTGTCCAACAGTAGATATGAAAATTTAAATTGACCAATAGATATTTGTGAACTTGTGGAGAACTTCTTCTCCACTTTACTTCTTCTTATGATCTCAAGCAAAGAAACGTGCCATAGTTGGATGTCGAGCTGTGATTCACAGTTTTTCATTTTTGCACCTGTTGCGACTAGCTTTGTATTGTAGACTGTGATTCTGTTGTATCTGGGGTCTGTCTGTTAAGTACTTGCTCAAAAGATTTAGAACATTTTTCAAAGATGAAATGTTGGCTAGTTTGACATTAAGATACATCTCACAAACAGTACGGTCCAAAATGTCTCATTAGTAAAACTGTACATGCATGTGTTTTATAATATATAAGTGAATGTCAGTCAACAAAGAACAGTATGATGCACAGAGTAGAGATTGTGTAGGTGGTCTAATGCTCTGTACATGTCAAGAACAGGCTGGTGGATCCCCCCCCTCCATTCAGCTTGCTGTCAGCTTCTGTTAACGTGTTTACCAAATGCATCACCTCCTCCTAAGTCATTTAAATAACTCAGACCTCCCAAGTTATCTAGTCATCTAAAGTGACATATATCCGCTCGTGGCCAGTCTGCAATTCTCGCACCAAGGAATCACTGTTCTCTTTAGAGAATACATGAAAGAAGATTTTGAGGCAAAAATGCTCAGACCCATCAGTTCCCTTAACATGACCAAACACCACAGCTTTTGAAGTAAGGGAAAGCAGGAGATTGGCTATGAGTGATGCCAAGAATACCACACCCACTGTATGTGGTTACAAAATTACCAACAATCGTGCACCAGCATCGTGCTAGTTTGACTGCCTTTTGTGCATCATTGATTAGTTACAATAGAGCCCAAATGTACATCTATGAAAGCTGATGTTGCTCAGTACTGTATAATAAGCTTTTTATTGATTATTGGTTATTTTTTGGGACACACATTGTGCTTTGCTGTCTTCCAGAAAAGCTTTGTGCTGAGTTAATTTGTAAAAATGTCTATCAGTGTCATTCAATATACTGCAACTAAGTTATATTTTCATTACTGGTAAATCTGATAATTATTGTCTCAATAAATCCATTAATAGTTTGTTCTTTAAAATGTCCGAAAATAGTGAAAAACGCCCATCGCAAGTTCCAAATGTCACAGTTGACATATTCAAATTGCTTGTCTTCTAAAACCTCAAAATATTTAGTTTACATGACATAAAACACAGCAAATATTGATATTTGAGAGGCTGGAAACAGAACTATAGGTGTTTTTGCTTAAATAATAAAATATAATATAGATAAAAAATAAAATGGTTGTGTGCAGCACACAAAGTATGATCTTTCAATAAAATTATGTGTGATTTTAATCTAAATTGACTAATGTCTTACTAAAGGCAAAACTGTAATGAATGTCAGCTATGTTTTGATTTGCAGGCAGCAGTGACAAAATGTCCTATTCAAGACATTAAGTAGAAATCAGAAGCAGGGAATTGCGGGTGCATGTGTATAAAGGAGTATCTGAGGTGGCTATTTTCAACAGGGTTTAAATATTATGTCTGAAGTACTGCATTATGCCCTTGGAATGTTTAATTTATCATGCCATGATTGTCAACAATACATTCACCTGCATTTAACATGCCTCTGTCAGGTTATATTCCCTCACAGACTGGACAGGAGAAAATGGGAAGCATGTCCCTGGTGTCTTTTAAAATAACTCTGTGCTTTCTGTTGTCCTTTTTATTTTTTATTTTGTGCTGTGATTGTGCTACTGGATTGATGGGGACAGGGGGCACGTGGAGGTGTACTAAAATAAGAGGTTGATGAGGAATAAAAATGCAGAAAAGATTATGTTGTCATATCATACTGACAATTCATCCTGCAGCAGTGGAAACATTACTTTAATTAATGACAACTCATGCTCACAATACAAAACATGACAAAAACTTTCAATGTCATGTATTTGGCTTATTGTCTGTAAATGGAGAAGTGAATTTGCCTCCACATAAGCACAGCATCTTATTTACATAACCTTGGCTTTTTTTCACAACAGATGGTACAATTAAATGGGAAGCACAGTCGCCATGGGAATATGGTGCCTTTCATTGTAGATTGAGTGAAACAAGGGGTGGTGATGGAGTGTTCGGATATGAGGCAAAGATTACCGAGCTCTTTTGATTGAAGGATCTTTTCCCAGCGATACGATACCAGAAAACTTGCCCACAAAATGAACAATGTGTTAGTCAATATGCTCATGAAAACCTGGCTATTTTTTCCCTTTATTGATTAAAGTATTTTTGTGCATCTCTTTAGCATTAGTTGTTCTGACTGTGCTGTTGATTCTACAATGCTCTGACATGACTAAGTGACCAATTTCTCTATGCTGTCTCTATTCATCCACACCTTGCTTTCCCATCCTCCGTCTCGGTATCCTTCCAGGCCCAGACCATGGGGATGATGACTGAGTATTACCACTATATCTTCACCACTCTGGTAATGTACCACGCTTGTTAATGCAAATAGAGTCTCGTTTGTTCTCATCTCCCCACTGCTTGAGCTTTTGATGAATAGTGGCTAATTGCCAATGGGGCTTGGATCCAGTCCATAATATCAATTTTGTTTGACAAGCTGGAGGCATAATGGAGTCTTCAGTGTGCCGTAGTAAACACTCTACTTTATAGTAAAGTCAACACAAGTCTTTGAGTTGGCAGCTTAAAAAACAACAGCTTGAGATTCAAAACTGAATGACTTGCCTTTTTAAAAATGAAATGTGACTTTGAGTTTGAAAATTACTAAAATGTTTTTTGAGCTCTTCCATTATATATAATTCAATTTAATGCCATACATTTTTAAAATGAAAATTATCAAAATGTAAAAAAACTCCACCAGCAAACTAAATTAAAACACATTCATTGCACCCAATATAACTCCTAAATTCATTTACAAGGCTTTTAATAAAAAGACTAGATCAACAGATAAATCTAAGTTATTGATTTCCGACTCTACTAAAGGTTTGATTACGTCAATAAAAACATGAGTGATATAGGCGTGTATTTTCAATAATGATTTCAATAATGAAGTGTAAAAACAAACAAAAAAAAGACTAATCATCTCTGAAGTCAATATCATGTGACTATGTATATAATGTATGCCTGTAATTTATGTGGTTGTAGATCATTATTGGGACCATTTTCACCATTTCAAGTGCGTTGATATTCAATATTGTTCTCTAGTCAGCAAATCCAATGAAAAGCAATGAATTGATCCCAGTAACAAGTATTTTCTGTGTAGCCAATAGCCTTCCATTGTCCAAAAACAAGTGAAAACTATTCACTGGGTGACATGTCCTTTCATTACGATGAACACAGGCGCTGTATTATTTATCTTGAGTTGATTGCAGATACACTGTCCTGATGCTGTACTCGCCCGTGCACCAAATCAGCAGCTGAAAATAGTCCCCAACAAATCCTGTTTAACATTATGAGCTACAGTGCCCAGCTTTTTTAAGGAAATGACTTGCATTTTTTGGAGGCTGCAGTTTGTGGTCCTGTTGCACTGTATTGTGTTATACTGACAGGTCTTTCTATTATGTTGTCCAACCAATTTATGTCAATGAGAGCAGGCTAAATAACAGAAACACCTCTCCGTATAATGCAATGCAATTCAACAGCACCACAATCTGGAAGCATTAGAGTCTAACATGTTGTTGGTTTAGCTCTTTTCATGAGATTTGTTGATCATAACAAAAAATCTTTTAAAATTAAAAATGACTTAGGATTTTGTCCAGTATTACATAGGTTTAATGTAACCGGGGTGTGCTACTGTTTCATTCTCATCTTGAGCATTTTAAGTTCCCACTCTGATGAAATGATCCTGTCTGACTAATAGAAGCAGACACAGCAGGGAGCCGTTGCTGCTCTTCACTGAGACGCTGGCTACAAACACATTGAATGGGAATGAATACCAGCATGATCTGGGCTTTTCCTTTCACTCTCTGTTATTGTCTCTGTTTTTGCCTCTCTCTCTCGAGCACACACACACTCCCCGTCTCCGCGGCCTCGGCCAGTCTGTTGTGATAATATATGACACAGAGGTCCAGGCATGATGTGTGTCATCTTTCACACTCGACAGCGTGGCAATGACATTGTTCTGCCAGGCGTCATGTTTGTGTAGCATGTCTATTGGTTTAATAACGAAATCAAAACTCTTTTTTTCTCCAGTCTCCTTTTCATTGCCAGTGTACTAGTGTGTTTACGTTTAGCAGATGGAAAAAATATTCACTAGGAAATTAATTTAAATACTTTTATTTGACTTGATTTTCTGCAACAACAATATTTTTCACATGACGGCTAGCTATCTTTATAGAATCAGAGTGTGGTATCTATCCAAAGCTGCAATGTGCTGTCATATTGATAGACACACCATTAAGAAGATTATACCTAGCGGCTTGATTTGATCAGTAATGATGAATACTTGCATGGTATACATAGCAATACAATTTCCTCTCGATGGAATCCACTGATATCTGTGTTTTATCTTCTGAGGTGAGGGAAATGCCGACTTATTAGAGCGTGAAACGGCAACAGCAGAGTGGTATGGAGTAATAACTTCCTTGTCCTTTGAAATGAGTCTGTCATAGCTCCCGCCTTGCCATAGCTATCTCTAAGAACCTAAAGCTGAGAACTTTATTATGTTTGCCACGTCCACAACACTTGTGTATGCACTCAGACACATGCAGCGTGTTCTCCGGGTAACGATTTGAGTGCTGTTGTAGGATTATGTTGATTTTGTGTTACAAAATCAAGGCAGCACTGCAAAAAGTGAACTTATGATTGGAACAAGTTGCCGACATCCCAAAATGTCCCCAATAGAAATGAGAATGTCACAAAAGATGAATTATATTTTTACAAACAATTCTGTCCCAGTTAGTTTGTATTCTTAGCTTCAAAGCTAATAAACTTGTAACCTGATCTACTTTTCTCTGCAATTTTGAATGTCATATAGAACAACAGTGATTTACTTTGATCTCTGTTCATAAAAGAGAGTACTGTACTGCATTCTAGTGAGAGAGAAAAAAAAAGAGGAGAAATATTTCCGTGACTGGCAGGGACTGTTCTTCAGTAAGTGTCTTACACGCTCTCGTTCATCCAGTACTAACCCCACAGGGTGCTAATGAAATATCTATGTTCATCCAAATGTCTTTTCCAAGCCCGCTGGCCAATTCCGACACGACATGCGTCAACATGTGACTTCACACTTCAGCTACAATGGATGCCCCAGAAATTACAGCGGCTCAAATTGAATTGCTTTTTGCTTAGAAGTTGCCAAGGGAATGCAAGTGTTGAATTATTAATATGAACCAACAGAATTGGTGTTTGTTTTTTTCTTGTTCTTTAATTTTTCTGAGCCACAAACAATAATTACAATGCTCTCAAATAAAAAGCATGCACCCATAAAGATTATTTCACATGAGCATGATTAAGAAAGGCAAAATATATCACTAGCTTGTAGTTTGTGCAGTATAATCAATCATTAAATAGGTGCAAAAGCAATTTGTCAATTCTAAAAGGATTTTCAGCAGAAATGTGACTCTACCACCACAGACTTTTTAGATTTCATTTACTACACAGACACTGAATCACATTATGCTAAAATCTCCTGATTTGACATTGAAAATGTTTGTATTTCACCATCCTTTCACTCTATTTCATCTTAATATAGTATCTCCTTAATCAGCTGGTGCACCATTCTCTTTTCATGTGAGGAGAAAGCATCCTGGGTAAATACTTAAAACAAAGATGTCCAATGCCGGCAGACTAAATGAGAATCCATCCTTCATTACCGTTGTCTCTCAAAAGGACCTGATGGCCATTGACCTGGAGCCCTATCGCTTCTGTGGTGTCAACATGACTGGCTTCCGCATCCTCAACGTAGATAATCCCCTGGTTGCATCCATTGTGGAGAAATGGTCAATGGAAAGGCAGATACCACCTAAACCTGATTCAGGCCTGCTGGAGGGCATCATGACGGTATGTTTTATTACTTCTGTGTTGTTCCATTTAAATGGTTTTAACCCAAACAGTAACCCATAACAAACTCTTTTACCTCAGCAATTATCACTATATACAGTAACCACTTTAATAGGTACAGGTGACTCTTTCAGGCTGTGGCTCATGTATGAATACAACAGAAATACTGTATGAAGTATGTCAACAGATTTGAGTGTTCTGCTACAGCTCGACTAAATGTTGAATGGGAAAGATGCATATTTTAAGTCGTTTTAAAAGTGGTATGATCATGGGTGCCATACTGAGTAGTTCCAGCTACTTCTAAAAAACTTTTGTCCTGTGATTGTGTTCATCTTAGTTTCTCCTATTTACTCATGGTTCTTGTGGGCAAAAATGTCCCTTTGATTAGAGAGGTCAGAAGACCAAATCAGACAAAAATGAGTCAATTAGTTACACATAGGTATGGAAAGCATGCAAATAAAACCCATTTAGATATAGTAGGCTTCTCAGAAAGAACAACCTGGCTAGTATTGAAAGCATATAGATTTCAGTACCATTAACCAAGCAAAAAGCAGAAAGATTCCTGGTTTTGTTCTTGCATGTTGATGGCAGGGTCAGATATTAGCAAGAATAATATAAATCCACAAGGTTTGTGTCTTAAACAGTACAGATGGAGGTAATAAAAAGGCTTGAGAGAAAATTCATTAGGGCATTTCACACCAATTAACCTATGAACGTGCCAGTCTCCCTAAACATTGTTTCTGACCAGGTGCATCCCTTTACAGCCATTCTTTTTCAAATGGATAGTTTCTAATGGATAATGCACCACTGACTCACTATGTTTCTAGGAAAATGATAGGGACTTTGGCTGACTCCAATGACCCAATGCATAAAATAGAGCAAAATTCCGGTCCTTGTTGAATCTACACCTTCAGGCTGTTCAGGCTGTTCTGCAGGATAATTCAGAAAGTTACAGATTTTGAAAGTATAGTAATGTTGTCAGTAAATAGTATAAATGCTGATTATAGTTCAGGTGTTAATGCCTGTGCCAAAAATGGGACCCATTTGTGACATACTGCCAGAAATTAATAGCTAATTGTTGACTAATGTATTGACATTATTTACCTAGCAAATTAAAGGGAGCTCATTTACTTGAATCTTTTCCTTTGGTCATATGTTTACTAATGTGCAAATCCCAATAATAGAATAGAATAGAATATACTTTATTGTCCCCTAGGGGAAATTTGTCATGGACTCAAGAGTGCATAATGCATAGTAGTACCTGCCCTTACAGACAATAAATACATGTAAAATACAAATAATAGCTGAAGACGTACACGTAGGCTACATACACACTCATGACACATCCAATAAAAGATTAAAACAAAAAATAAAATAAAATAAAATACAAAAACAACAAGCCAAACACTAAGTTATTACACACTTCCCAGGCCTCAGCGTACAGATCTAATTAAAATTTTGATTTAAAATTTTGATGGAGGTGGGTATGAAAGAGTATTTAAAATGGTTCAATTTGGTTTTTGGGATTCTCTAAATTCTGCTACAGGCAAGAGCTCGTATTCTGTTTGAAGGATTTGGGACGGATCCAACAGAACTCTCCGCGCCTGCCTGAGTACAGACTGCTCATAGATGGACTGAAGGGAGAGCTTTCCAGTCCTCCCCATCACCTTCATAGCAGTCTGTACGAAGGATAGTAATGTGGAATAATCATTGTTTTGATTTTAGAAATTGAATATTAAATCAATCTAATGTGAACAAATAATGTAGCAAATGTGCTTTAATATTTTGTTTCATTATTAGTTTTCATTATTTTACAATAAACTTTTTAATGGGCTGTTATCTAAATACAAAAGTATAGGTTGACCACAAGGTTCAAACACAGAGGATTGTAACCTACACTGTCTACAGTATACAGCAACTAAATCCAGATTACTGATGTCTATAGCTGCTGAAGGTATATGTCAGCAAAGGTTATATCATACATCATTTAAAATCCTCAATTATGTATGTGATTTTATCTAAAATGGGAGCTCATAGTAAGGTTACATAGTATATAATTGATTAGAAGTACCTCAAAGGTTAAAAATGTGAGGAAATCACATTAAATACTAAAGTTATGAGTGTCAAAGGGATAATATGAGAAGAAAAGCCTTTTTCAGAATTCCTTTAGATCATTCCATATCAGTTTTGAGATTAGATAAGTGGTGACTAAACTATTTATGTCTTTGCACAGGCATCAGCTGAAATAATGTTCACCCCTTATTCCAGACAGATGCAGCTCTGACCTATGATGCAGTCCACATTGTGTCCGTCTCATACCAGCACGCTCCACAGATGACGGTAAACTCGCTGCAGTGCCACCGCCACAAACCGTGGAGATTTGGAGGACGCTTCATGAGTTTCATCAAAGAGGTGACGGGACACCTTTTGCATGTTGCTATTTGATTTAAGTGTTATTGATATAAGAGCATACTGATTGAGCAGCGAACATGACAATGGGAGTGGAGTGAAGACCGTGTAGTCATTTAGGAGATATTTACCCAGCAAATCAATCATATCCACATACAAAGCAAACCAAGTCATGATAGACACATCAAAGCAGTGTTGTTGTCAGCTTTATAAATTCCCAGTATTCATAACCTATTTTCCAGAAAGCACGTACTGTAACCTTTTGAAAGCACAACTAGTGTAATCGGCTCTTGTTTAATCTAACATGAGAGTCTGACAGTGGCTCAGTATACACAAACAAGCCTGTGGAAAATGGCAGCTTAAGGGTGTGCAGAGATGCTACAATTTATTCAAACAACAAAAGCATCTGTATTTATATTTGTCCTGGGTGTAGTTTAAAAATGTGAAATATTCCATTTGTTTTTTCCTCTTATGATAACCCCAATTATTGCAAAAATGAAAGCATTAACCTCCTGGATCCACTGTATTTAACACAGGCTTTGCCCTCTAACTAGGATCCATCATCTTTGGTAACTGCCCAGTATATTTGCATATACCCACAGAGCAATCAGAATGATGGCTATGGGGCGCTATTCATATAAAAGGGCAGAGCTAAACCTCTTTCCTCATCCACTTTTCATTAGCAAAATGGATGACAACTTCTGTTCAGTGCCCATGTCGTCCACAGATTTTCACTTTCACAGGCTAGGTCTCCATTGCTTTACGCTCCTCAGTGCTAAGCGTCCTGACAGCATTTGAAAATAGTTTCAAGCATAACTTCTGACAGGTGTGGTCCTACTTTGCAGTGATCATCTCCCTTGAGCTTTACTGTGTTGGGTGAGGGATAGTGTGACTGTAGATCTCCCGTGCCCTATTCATCCACCCACAGCATGAAAGCACCCTTCTCCAATCAAAATTTTAAAGGCACTACAATGCAGAGGCCCCAAGTCCAAAGTCAGATTAGCCTGCCACTGTGGCTGCGGCTGACCACCTTCAAATGTCACAAAAAACATAATCCCTTTGTGATATTGTGCCATTGCCTGGCCTGCACTTTGCAGTGGGTAAGGAGTCTCTCTTAAACTCTGCTGGTTTCTCTCCTCCTTCTGCTTAGGAGCATGGTTGACAATCAGTGTGCATTCAGGACTTTCTTGAGGGTTCTGCATCGTAGTAAAAGAAACCTGCCAGGATTAAAGACTGGTGCTAGTGTTTACAGTGCAGCGCACTAAAACCAGTGAGGTGCTGGCAAGTTTGCCCACTACTATCTACAGTTTATTTAGTTGTGTGTCTTGTGTCTTCTAACCTACTGACGTAGTCTCACTAAGCCACTCCAGTGAGACAAGCTGAGTTGTGTCAGCATCCAGTAAAGGGGTACAGTTACCAAGCCATGAAGTGCTACATCCAACTAAGCACAGATTCCGGTGGAGGCGATGTGTTTTTTTCCCTAGGATGGCCCTACTCTGCCTCTTATTGGCTTACTCTGATATTCTTACAATAACCAATTTCACTCCTCTTGCCTAAACTTAACCAACCCAACCAACGAAGGCAACAAGTATTAGCCAATCTGAGGCAGAGTAGGGCCGGTTATGTCTTCACTAACTTTGGAAAAAGCTGTAGCTAAAAAACCTCGCCTACGACCTTCTAAAGTTTGAGAGTATGTGGTGCTCTGTAAGCTCTGCAAATTGGAAACGGCTTATCACAGCAGTGCAACTGCTATCCACGAAAACTTGAAGCAAAATGATCCCGGAGTACTTTGTCAAGACGGCAGCACCGCGGATCCTGTTTAGTTTTTGTCCCCACACAAGCATGATATATTAGGATTACCAACACTTCACATCTTCATCTCCCCGATGTTAAAAATAATTTCTGCACAGCTGCCGTTATGGTAACATATTGTTACACCATGCATCATCTAGTATTCGGCCATTTTATAATTTTAAAATATGCTACTATTATCATTATTCTAATTTGCTTTATGTGTCTTTTTCAGGATGAGGATTGGATAAAATATTTAATATTGATTTTATCAATATCGATTTATATTAATCGAGTAGGCTAATAAGAAAATCAACTTTACCATAGTCATTAGATTAACTGACTAATCGAACAAATAATCATTAGATTAGGTGCAGCCCCAATAATGTGTAACCATCCATTTGTAATGATGTATCATCAATGAAAATGTTATTACTGCATCATTATTGTGAGCTACATTGGAGGCAAAAGGTTTCACCTTGGCTGAGAGAAAATGCAGTTTGTCTCCTTCCACTCATGATGTGACTGTTTTGAACCATTCCTACATTATCAAGAATGTACTGTGTAAAGTGTGCTCTGAAATCTGATGTTGGCACACTATTCATGAATACTACTGTTTGTGTCCGAGTTGTAGGAACAATTTCTGCCAAATGTGCAAACACTATATCACAAAGGCCTGTACCATTACAACATGCAACAAACAATGTCTAGTGTGTGTGTGTGTGTGTGTGTGGTACATAGTCAGTTGAAATGGTGAGCCTTGTTAGCTGTCCTAACAAGCTGTACCAATTGGCATTTTTGTGAGTGACTTGTAGTGATCATGACTAAAGCCAATGAAATATTATTACATTGTCCTTACACAAACATTCTATATTTTAAGTTTATAAAAACAGCAGGCCTGATTTACACTCTCTTCAAGACAGCCGTCTGACATGTTCTGAAGGTCGAATTGGCCCTTCGGATGTGATGTGGCTGAGGCATTTATGTCACTCTCTGAATTAGAGCGGTTTGAACATGCCACCCACCTCGGTGGCAATAGGCCAGATGGAATGAGGTAAAGGGGGGGTGGGGTGGGGGGGTTGGAAAAGGAGAGTGACACACATTTCTCCTTGAAGCTTCGATCTTCTCACAAAAAGTTCTGGCATGCTACAGGGAAGACATGTGAGGACAGGTGAGAACTATAGCCTCTAGGGTTGTCACAGTTAGGATTTTAGATATTAGGAGGTTGCTGCAAATTGATACACAAGGATTGATTACTGTACTGTACAGACTCATTAAAGATCTAGTGCCTGCATCACAGTATGTGAGTGAATAAGTGACACCGATAGACAATTAAAGATCTGTTTTGGCAGAAAGATCACAGTAAACAAAACAATGGCTGAGCATGCAAAATTGCACAAATTCCAAGACCTAACTAAAACAGACAAGGGCAATGACAATCAGATACAGGTAAGAAGAGTTAGTGTCGTGAGTGCTGGACGATAGCTACCTACATTAGCATAAGAGTGAGAGGAACAGGTATGTAGCAGAGACCACATGTCTGCTTAACAACACGTGTATGAAGGTGGTAGGTATCAGGAAATCGTAATAGGGGGCAGTTATGTGTTTTTCTCTCTCATGGGGAATCAAGCAAAAGAAGATGGTTGTTAATTAACTCTAGTCTGGAGGGAAAATGCGCTGGAGCATTGATATGTAACATGTAATTTTCAACAGGAAATGCACCCTGTACGGTTTTGTTGGTACTTTTGTTCTGTGTATGTGGATTTACTCCCGGTAAAAGATAGGAGGGTGTTATAGTGTGTGGTAGGTGTGTATGTGTTTTGTTGACAGCCATAAATTTCATTATTGTAATGTAAACCAAATATTTAGTTACGTACAGCTGTGACAAAATATTAGTTACATAATATTATGCAAAGCAATGTAAACTAAAACCTCAATACTTGGGTATACAATCTGATAGGGCAAAATTTAGGAAGTCCCCCAAAAGATAGTATTTATTGCAGGAATACTGATTGCATTATATTGTACAGGGGTTTACAACGTGAGTGTGTTTGAATGCAAGCATAGAGGTGTAAATATATTATCTTTCAGTCCCACTGGGATGGTTTGACGGGGAGACTGTCATTCAACAAGACAACTGGTCTACGTACAGACTTCGACCTGGACATCATCAGTCTAAAGGAGGACGGACTTGAAAAGGTAACTTAACTTAATTCTAATAATTCTAATAATTAGGTCTTTTCTTAGAATGCATGTTTTGCTCAGATGGAATAAAAGCACAACAGTGACATGTCATCACAAGCAGTGCATAAAAAAGTCAAACTTCTGTGATGACTATAACATAAAAAGAATTGAATGGATTATTGATTTCAGAAATATGTTTCAGATTTTCCTCTTGATGTTAGACAGATAATGCAAATTTGACAGTATCATTTACCTCCTAACAAGGAAGCAAATTGGCTGTTTCAACATAAGCATAAGTTAGTGGATCATAAAGCAAATTGGATTAGGGTACACATTAGGGTGTTAATTGCAGCCTCTCTTAATGATAATTTGAGGTGATGCCCAAAATGCTTTTTGGTGGCAATGAGCTGTATAAACATGTTTTACAAAAAAAAAAAAGGGGGGGGCGAACTAAAAGGTTGGTAATGTAGAACTTATTTTATTATACTGGAAGGCAAAGTACCCTCTGGACTATAACAGCTTTTCTCTACTAGAGGGCTTTCATACATTATGAATACATCAAATAGGGATAAGTCCCATTATGACTTTCTCAAGTACTCCCTAAAGGCTCAACACTATATAATAGCAGGGGCTTTTCAGCTTGTAACCCTTCTGTTCAAGATTGGAGCTTGTAATACTGCTGCTTTGAAATTCTTCTTCTCCTTTTACTGCCATTTTGTCCTGTGTGTGGTCAATTAATGTAAGTTGAAATACAATCATCTTGCAAAAGTGTATATTAGCATATTAGCATCTTCTCATTGTCTCTCTGACAAATCCTACACTCAAGCATGTTAACGTTGATCCGTACAGTATATCCATGGAATCAGCTTTAACTGTTAGAGCCAGTTAAGATGTGGACTTTTTTCAGCTAATCCATTGTAATTGAATATTAGCCCAGGTTTCCGCTCGTGCTGGATTTATGAACATGCTGAGTGCCACTTTCACTCAACGCCGGTATGCTCAGGAGGGTGAAATAAATGTAATGCTCTCCGTGTGGTTGCATGAGTAAATAACTTTTGAAACAAGACTTTTGCTAATCATGTTTAATGAATTGAGCTAATTGTAATTGGGTACAATTAGAAAGAATTTTGCAAAGCGGAAAGCATTCACAGATATTTTTAAATCTCTCTCCTGGAGTCCTCTTTGGTTGTGTGACAAGCTGTAACTAATGTGCTTTTCAAATTAGAGCATATGCCTCTCCTTGGATTAGGCAAGGGAGGACATTACCAAGAGTTTGTAATGCTTTTTTGTGAGGGGCTGTATGTCTTTAAATGGATCCACCTCAAGCACAAACCCCAGTGAATATTAAAAGCTGTTTCTGTAGTAATAGAGAAAGCAGGAGGGATGGGAGGAGGGTTTGGTGGAAGGCTCGACTTGCAAAGAGAGATTGTTACCGACAGCCACAGGACTATTTGTGCTAATGATATGTTCCAGAGTGTGTCTCTACAATATGCAGAGATTTTTGCCTGAGGCCTTCTCGCATGTATAACTCCTTTTATTTGTTCAAATCTCTTGGCTTATCTCACAGAGACAAAATTACTTTCGCTATGTTATCCAACAACCAACCCCATGCTGTACCTTCATTCAAACTAACTATAACATTTCTCTTCTATTTATGTCCATTTTGTTTTAGCCCCATTGTTTAGTCTTATATTTCTTTTTCCTTTACATTTGCACACGTCAGAAATGCAAAACATTGCTATATGCCAGTATAATATAATGAATCATTATTTGTATACTTAAATTGACTTATGTATAAAGAGCACATTTCATCTACTTTTTGTTTGAACTGAAGAGTTAAATAGAAGCTGTTGCACTGAATATTTCGGAGTATTAAACTAATCAAACTGCAGTCTACTGTATTTTTTCATCAAATGATTCTAGTTTCTCAGATTTGCCCATCATGCATGATTTATTTCATGACATACATCAAACTATCCCCTGTTTTCCAAAACATCCTGGCCTGCTGATATAAAGGTGACTCAGCCGATCATCTAATGCTGCCGGAGATGTGTTCAACCTGGTACTAATGTGGGAGACTGGTTGGCAAAGGAGTCTGCCAGGTTCACAGTCCACCAACAGACATAGAACACTTAACTACACGCTTTTCATCTTCCGCAGGTTGGGAAGTGGAGTGCGTCGGGAGGTCTTAACATCACAGAAGTGCCGAAGCGAAAAGGGATGAACATCACTGATTCCTTGGCTAACCGCTCCCTCATCATCAGTACCATCCTGGTAGGTCACCTGCGTAGCCTGACATAAATGATGTCCTACCCCTTCATGCGTGTTTTCCTTCCAGATAATACATTCAAGCTTTACATTATACATTTTATCATATATTTTGCTCTTTCCACCAGTAATATTCATTGCAATCTAGAAAGCATCAACCTGGTTTTATTCTAAATGTACTGCAACCTTTTGGGAAGTGTCCTCACTTTACATTTCTTTTCTCAGATACTGATGCATAAGATATTTGATCAATTTAAACATTGCACAAAAATAACAGACTTCACATAGGATACATTAATAGGGCTGCACGATTAATCTAATCGAAATCACAATATCGTCTCTTCATGCGCTGCTGTTTGCTTGTTATCCACGCCCACATTCGGGGACTCTTGCATGTGCCTCTAAAAACACATAGGCCTATGTGCAATCAGAAAAATTATTCATGCAGCAGTGTGCCAATGACTTTCAAGACAACTACCTACCGTAGAAAAAAAGTCTAACGTGCTACAGCAAACTTTCAAATGTTGAACAATATGATTATTGAGTTTGTCACGATCGTGGTGTGGAGGCAGGTTGGAGAACCCAAACGCAGGACACAGAGCGGAGCAGGTATGGTATAACGAAGGGTTTTACTAAACAAACAAAAGCGAGCACACTTACAGGTGAGTGGCTGAATAACAGAAATCCAAAAATCCAAAAGTACAGGGAGACGAGACGAGACAAGCAAGGCTGGTTACAGGCAGAGAGTACACACACGACAGACTGGGGGGTAACATGAACAATGACAAGACAGAAACACCAGGTATATATACACACAGGGACTAACGAGCAGGGCGGGAGCAACACAGGTGAAAGACATGAGACTAACGAGGCAGAGAGAGAGAGCAGAGGAAAACAGAGACTAGACATGACGAGCAGACTATATAACAGATACTGGACACTAGACAGGACAGAACCCAAAACTCAACATACCAAGGCAGATACCAAACTCAAAAGTAAACACAAAGGATGGCCAACCGGCAGAGAGTGACAGTACCCCCCCCCTCCGACGAGCGTCTCCAGACGGTCAACAAAACCCAAAACAGCACAAAATCAAGGCACAAGCCGGGAGGACAGGAGGAGGGCAAGTCGAGCCAGGGTGGGCGGAGGGAGGACAGGAGGAGGGCCAGACCAGGAACTCTCAGGAGGGTGGCCAGAGGGCAAGGCAAGGGAGCGACAGAGTTCGGGAGGTCGCACAAGCAGGCCAAGGGGACAAAACAGTCCGGGGAAACCACCCAACAGGCAGATCATGCCCAGGAAACAGGGCAGGTAAGGCACTTGGCCTAACATGCAGGGCAGGGCAGAGAGACAGAACAGTTCAGGAGGCCGTCCCGGAGGGCGACTCAGGAGGCCGAGCAAATCAGTGGGAAAACACAGTTCAGGAGGCCGTCCAGGGTGGCCAGAGGTGAACAAAAGTTCAGGAGGCAGACCCGGAGGTCGACCGAGTAGACCAGGAGGGCAAAACAGTTCAGGTGGGCGTCCCGTGGGACGACCCATGAGGCAGGGCAGAACAAGGGGGCCACAGAGTTCAAGGGGTTGGCAGGACGGCCAACAGTGAGGCAGCAACCCCACTGGGGGCCGAGCAGGAGGCCTACGGCAAGACCTCTCCGGAGGTCGGCACCCAAAGCTTGGGTGCTCTGGAGGCACAGCTGGGCTGAGGACCACCGGCGAGAGAGCTGGGCTGGGAACCATGGACCGGACACGAGGAGCTGGAGTCGGCCTGACCACCGACTGGACAGCTGGGCCGGGAACCATGGACCGGACACGAGGAGCTGGAGTCGGCCTGACCACCGACTGGACAGCTGGGCTGGAGACCATGGACCGGACACGAGGAGCTGGAGTCGGCCTGACCACCGACTGGACAGCTGGGCTGGAGACCATGGACCGGACACGAGGAGCTGGAGTCGGCCTGACCACCGACTGGACAGCTGGGCTGGGGACCATGGACCGGACACGAGGAGCTGGAGTCGGCCTGACCACCGACTGGACAGCTGGGCTGGGGAACATGGACCGGACACAAGGAGCTGGAGTCGGCCGGACCACCGACTGGACAGCTGGGCTGGGGACCATGGACCGGACACGAGGAGCTGGAGTCGGCCGGACCACCGACTGGACAGCTGGGCTGGGAACCATGGATCGGACACGAGGAGCAGGGGTCGGCCTGACCACCGGCGGGGCTGAAGCCGGTCCATCCGCCGACAGGACACGAGGAGCAGGGGTCGGCCGGACCACCGGCTGGGCTGAAGCCGGTCCGTCCGCCGACAGAACACGAGGAACAGGCTGGGCCACCAACGGAGCTGGTGTTGGTCGGACCACCGACGGGAGAACAGGAGTCGGCTGGGCCACCAACGGAGCTGGTGTTGGTCGGACCACCGACGAGGGAACAGGAGTCGGCTGGGCCACCGGCGAAGCAGGTGCCGGTCGGACCACCGACGGAGCATGAGGAACAGGAGTCGGCTGGGCCACCGGCGAAGCAGGTGCCGGTCGGACCACCGACGGGGCACGGGGAGCGGGAACCGGTCTGGCCACCGACGGAGACCTTGGAACTGGTGTCAGTCGGACCTTCGATGAGGGACCAGTAACAGGTGTCGGTAGGACAACCGAGTGAGACCTGGGAGCAGGAGTAGGCCAGGGATCAGGCAGGCGGCTAGCAGCGCTAGCAGGCTGGGGATCAGGCAGGTGGGCAGGCAGGCTGCTAGCGGGCCGGGAATCAGGCAGGCGGCTAGCCGTTCTAGCAAGCCAGGGGACAGGTTTGTTGCCGACGGGTCGCTGATGGTGACCTCGTCGCCTCCGATGACCACCACGGGAACCCGAAAAGATGGCTAGGCGACTCCCTTCAAAGGACGACTCTGGGGAAAGCCTAGCCTCCAGGCTATCAGGCCATAGTGTAGCTGCCCGTGCTGCCTCTGACTCCCTGGCCTTCCTGGTCAGGTAGGCCAGGAGAGTCATAGTCCCTGAGTCCTTGGTAGGTAGGGCAGGCAGGCGGACGGACAGGCTAGGCGGAGGACTAGCAGCGCTAGCCAAGCAGGATACAGGCAGGACAGGCGGAGGGCTAGCAGCGCCAGCCGAACAGGTAACAGGCAGGACAGGTGGAGGGCTAGCGGCGCTAGCCAAACAGGTAACAGGCAGGACAGGCGGAGTGCTAGCAGCGCCAGCCGAACAGGTAACAGGCAGGACAGGCGGAGAGCTAGCAGCGCCAGCCGAACAGATAACAGGCAGGACAGGCAGAGGGCTAGCAGGCCGGAGAGATGACGGCCGGAGGCTAGCGGTCCGGGTGTTAGCCATTTCCAGGCTAACAGACTGAGGATCTGATGAGGACTTGGCTGGGGGATTGGCTGAGGTGTGGAGGAAGTCACAAACCCACCCAGGGAGAGAGTCTGCTGCTCCTGGCTGAGCAGCCAGGCTCTTCCAGGCAAGGGACACGATAGCTGCCTTATGGCTAACATGACTAGCCCCATACCACATATTCCTCAGCACCATAAGCTCCCGGCACAGATCAAGCAGTTCATCGGACATGGTGTCCGCTGGGTCCCTTTGTGGTCCGGTCATTCTGTCACGATCGTGGTGTGGAGGCAGGTTGGAGAACCCAAACGCAGGACACAGAGCGGAGCAGGTATGGTATAACGAAGGGTTTTACTAAACAAACAAAAGCGAGCACACTTACAGGTGAGTGGCTGAATAACAGAAATCCAAAAGTACCGGGAGACGAGACGAGACAAGCAAGGCTGGTTACAGGCAGAGAGTACACACACGACAGACTGGGGGGTAACATGAACAATGACCGGACAAGGACAAGACAGAAACACCAGGTATATATACACAGGGACTAACGAGCAGGGCGGGAGCAACACAGGTGAAAGACATGAGACTAACGAGGCAGAGAGAGAGAGCAGAGGAAAACAGAGAGACTAGACATGACAAGCAGACTATATAACAGATACTGGACACTAGACAGGACAGAACCCAAAACTCAACATACCAAGGCAGATACCAAACTCAAAAGTAAACACAAAGGATGGCCAACCGGCAGAGCGTGACAGAGTTAGTACATAGCATTAACAAATTTGAGACCACTATACATAATTTTTCTTGTACAAGGATTAAATAAATAAAAACAACACACCGAAATTAAAAAAGCTGTAAATGGATTTAATATTCAACTAGTGGTAAAATTGTATTCTATTATATGAAACTATAATGAATATAGTAATGAAAGGTTCAGTGTGTAATATTTCTGAGGATGTAATATGCAGAAATGCAATATAAGATCCATAACTATGTTTTCAGTGGTCTGTAAAGACCTTACATAATAAACCATTATGTTTTTATTACCTTAGAATGAGCCATTTATATCTACATAACCGCGGGTCCCCCTTTACATGGACGTCGCCATGTTGCATAGTCATGTTTTTACTGTAGCTGAACAAACAGCGCTACACTATTCGTCACTATGTTATTCTTTTTCTACTTCTGGTAAAATTCAGGCAGTGTAGACACTCATCTCTATGTTGAAGACGTACATTCAAAGAAGAAGTAGTAATAATATACAGCATCATATTGTTTGGTTAGCTTAGTCGGTAAGGTCCATGTCTCACAACTAATGGTTTAGTGTTCAATCCCATCTCGGGATGGGACAAATTTTTTCTCTCTTCAACAAGCGAATGTTTTTCAGATCATGGCATGTGCTGCAGTGTTTGTGTTTCAGTGTTTGATCCACATCCATCATCCTATGGACGCTTTTTCAATTCACCAGTATCTCCAGGCAGAGGACATTTAGGGGAATCATGTTTTCTGACGGCTCTTTCAGAGGTGTGTCAAGCAGACAACAGACTCTGTCGTTCAGAATTTGTCAAAGTAAAAGCTTAGTTCAACTCCAAATACAGCATTGCAGTAAACAAGCTTCCCGTGCTTTTATTTTGTAGGCAAAACCACTAAAGAGGAAGTGATTATGTGAGTAACTGTTGCTGCCATGACTGAGATTGTTATCAAAGTATTTATTTATATATTTATATTTTTTGCTGAAATCAAAGCACTATAATCTGGCAGTGGGACAGAAATTATTGCTGACGGGCAGTTTTGGCAAGGGTCCATAATCACAGAGAGAATTAATGTGTTTCCCTTGTCAATGTTTGTATAAACTTTATCTGTTATGTGGTTTATAATGGACTGTGGTGCAGAAACAATGACAATGTTACATGTTACTGAATAATTAAGTAAATATAATTTCTTAATAAATATCCCTGAAGAAACCTAATTTCTTGACTGGCTACTACACCTTTTGAGCTGTGTCAGCCACCATAGCTGTCCTACGCTCTTTGAAAGGGTAGGGGGCAGTCGTAGACCAGACCGATGTTTGCAATTCACAACCCTCACCACTAGATGCCACAAAATCTTATACACTGAACCCTTAATATATTATTATTATAGGCTACTAACAGTATACTTTTAACTGAACAGTATACGCTTTATTTAATGTTATAATATTATACTAATACATTCATATATACTAGTTCCTCCTCCAGGTTGTAGATAGTGTCTCTGCAGTGGACATATGTAGAAAAATTACTAAGAATTTTAAATTTTAAGTCTGCCTCCATTATCATGAATTTCATGTGTGTGCAAGAATGGGGAGCTTGACAGGTTTAGAAACAGTAAGGGAACAGGGGATTAACAAACAGTCAATTATCAATAATGATTTTAAAGTTATATCATGATCATTTAAATTGAGAAAGTCTGGAGCAAAAAAAATGAGACAGTGAGACACAATGAACTACTCCTGAGAATGCATTAATTACATGTGCAGAGAACTAGGTGACCCCTTCCCCAGTTCACATTCATTTGTAGATCCCCAATTGTATGTATTTAACGCTGTCACTGGATGTTGGGGTCTTTGTGGAGCTATCAGGGAAGTGCCAACACAGATGTCTGCCTAAGCACCTTTTCTGGACAGATATATACAAGCTACAATGATAAACACTATCATCACGCCTATATTGGACCACAAGGCTGTAATTATGAGAGGTGAGGTCAAGGCGAGACATAATTAATGCCTATCAGGTGCCATCTATGTTAATTCCATCTCAAAGAGTTGAACAAGGATTTAAGTGGTGTAATGTTAAACTAGCCTACTGGACTAGGAAGTGCCAGAATATGCTGATTTTATGTTGTGGTTAGAGTGGTGTTCATGTTGATGTGTTTCTCACCAGGTAGTTTCAGTTGCATTTTGGGATAATTTTTGCCTTGAAGTGCATTTGAATATTTCCGACGTGTTACTTGATTTGCTATTTTGTTGGGAATCATTACTTTGAAATGACAAAACTGCCTATTTTAAATTGCTGAAGAGTTTCAACTTTAATATGAATCTCCCCTCTTAGTGTAATGACATTGCATCAAACTGATTCCAGTGATGCATGAACAAGACGTCTGACAGCTTTATAGTGATAACTTTGTTGAAGAGATTAAGGCACTTAATGTGTTTTCCCACTTACATTAATTGTTTGCACTCCATTGCCTGTGATGTCTCTGCGCAAGCCCACCTCCCTCCTCTTTCTGTTATGCACGCCCATGCTGCGACTATGAGGGTAGAACTGGTATAAACACTTTGATTTGAGTCCAAACCTTAGGGAATAGCAGAATCGGAAGGCTAGAAACAGATGGTAATGACTTTTTCCCTTAACATGCAAACTTTTTGATCAAGTTAATTGGACAACTTGAGCAAAGTTTGTGGTTAAGCACTTGCTCTCTAAATGCATTGTCATCAAGTATTCATAACATCTTATTTTAAGAGGTCTCCTAATTGTAATGTCCAAGTGGCTTCACATTTTGATTGCAAACAATTTAAGTTTTTTTTTTCATTTATTCTATATATTTCTAGGCATTTTTATTTTGTTAGAATTTATGGAATACTTTATGCCCTGCTTGATATTAATTTGGTTTGCACTGTTCTTTATAGGCAAATAACTTCAGCAAACCGTGAAACTGTGTCCACATGCCACCAGCATGCCCCTCCACCGTCGCCACCCCCACTTTCCTCCATGAAAAACTATTTCCTGAGGGAAAAAAGAGTGCCATAACTGCCTATTTTCTACTCTTTGACTGTATCTGCTTACTTAGGGCCACACAAGCTACAGTTATTTTAAAAAACACACAAAGCAAGGGGTCACCTTCACTAGAGAATCAATTACTGTGCTTCTGAGCTCAGTTTGTAAATTATACATCTGGCTATTGGAGGCAATAAATTGTATTACAGCCCTTGTATAAATGGAACAACATGTTTTGAGATGCACAGCAGGATATCCCAGTCTATGTGGCAGGGAAATGGTAAATAAAGGAAATCATTTATGAGCGATTCTGTGTTAGTCATTGTCACTGCAGGCATCAGCTCAGTTGCTCTCCCTTCGAGGTTGGTGTCAATTGATGAAGGCAACGTCGTGGGCATGTTCCATTTCACTGCGGCATTCTGTTCCTAATCAAGCTTTTATACAGCCCAAATTATGAGCAGCCAGGCAGGATATTACAGGCCAGTAAAGAGTGTCAGCTACCTGACCATAAAATGAACTGACCTGTGCACTGGCTATATAGGCCAACGCACAGCAGTGAGGTAGGAGACATTAGGTTTAGTTAGCTTAACATTGCAGGCACATTGATAGTATAAACATTCCTTCTGTGTGCATTAAATACCGTTATTTATAATTACCCTATACCAAACACTAGTCGAAGTCTTGCAGTTTACAATACATTTACTTGCACTACAGTATTCCTTTCGTTAAAACATCAATGTAAGATAAACATCAGCTGTATTTCATATTTTAACACTCCCTGTATCCGCACACTGAACTTGTGTCTGCTGTCAATGCCTGCTAAATGCAACTGCGACTCATCAGCTCAGATCACTTTGCTTGAATTAGATGCATGTGTTGAAACAAATTGAAAAAGCTGACCTCACCATTGCTTTTTATTTGATCTTTTGGGTCTGTGCAGGAGGAGCCATATGTCATGCTTAAGAAGTCTGACAAGGCGCTGGTTGGAAACGACCGCTTCGAAGGATTCTGCATCGACTTGCTCAAAGAGCTGGCCAACATCCTGGGGTTCACGTATGAGATCCGTCTGGTGCCTGATGGGAAATATGGCTCTCAGGACGAGAAGGGCCAGTGGAACGGCATTATCAGGGAACTTATAGAACATGTAAGTTATACTTCATATTGTCTGCCTCATATTTTTTCAGGAATTCTTACGCCTATTTGCCTTCTTGTCAAGAATTAGATGAGAAGATCGATGCTACTTCCATGTCTGTACGGCAAATATCTAGCTGATGCCAGCAGCTTGTTAGCTTAGCTTAGTAGTTGCCAGGCAACAGGCTGAGACTCTTAGAAGTTACTGCTTCTGCCAAGAAATAGTCGGGTTATAACCCTTAAAACGGCAACATTTGTAGAGATTAAACAAATGAGGCATCACATGTTAATTACTGAACTTTAGAGATGCTGGTAGGTTACCTTTGGACAGAGCCAGGCTAGCTGTTTCCCCCGTTTACAGTCTTCATGCTTAACTAAACTTATCAACTGCTGGCTCCTACTAAATATTTATTGTACAGGCATGAGAATGGTATCAATCTTCTTGTCTGACTCTGAGTAAGAAAGTGAATGAGCGTATTTCCCAAAATGCCATACAGTTTTTTTTTTATTACTATCTGCTGCATCTTTACAATTATGCAGCTCCATCCACGGTAAAAGTATTTTACATCATCACGCAAACTTAAAAAAAAGCATGCCACTGAACTGAACTGCAAGTTATGTCCTCTGTTTGGCCAGTTATATGGGTATGATTGAGTACAAGGCAGCAAGAGAATACAAAGCTTTCAGTTACATTTATGACACAATTATATCAAGTTTGCCTAAAAGTTACAAGTGTGATGATGCCATTAAGTGAGACAAACCACTTCCTTCAGCTGGGTAAACCAGAGACATAGGATGAGCATGTGATGCTGTATATATTGTAAGGATACTGGAGAAAACACCAGCAATCATCTTGCTGAGGCGTAGCAGACAATCGCAGCTGTCTGTGTCAAACTCAAAGCCTCAGCGGCCTTGAAACTGCCTCACATCGGAGTGATGGTGGCAATTCTCTGCTGGCATTTCATAAGTGTCCCTGTCATTGCTCTCCCTTTGTCCTCAGCCCCATCGGGTCAGAGCTGTACTCAGCTGAAAACTTGTAATAGCTTAAGTGGCATTTAGTGCAAGGAATCGTATGGCAGGAGTCAATGGCTTGGTGCTGAAAGGGTTGGGAAAGGTGGCCTCCCACTGCAGCACTTTATTTCTCAGCCCAAGCTTTTTGCTAGAGCCATGTTAATAACAATAACCTTGAGGGGAACAAATGGATTACTAAAGGCAGAGAATGCTGCCACGAAATGGAGATGCATGACTCCATTATTAAACAGCACATATGCTCTTTGTATTAGTCTGTTCTCTGGTTTAAAGCAGTGGTTCTCAAAATAAGGGGCTGGCCCCCATGGGGGTGCATAGAGGCACTGTACTGGGGTGTGTGGATGACCAGGGGGAAAATATGCAGTGGAATGTTGAATGAACATGATTTATGTAGGGGAATAAAAAAAAAACAAGAGTTTGCTGATCGTGCTGACCTGAATCATTTATTTTGTTTCAATTGATTGCTGGGCTGGGCTCCTTTTTTATTTGTGGCTCCCCCAATATTGTCAAATAAATCCATTTACATCCATCCATTTACATTAATTTACAGCCAAACAGAAACATTTGTATTGTGGTGTTGTTGTTTGTGACTTAAGATTTACATGTGCTCTGTGAAGATGTAGCATCTGGTGACTTAGACCACTTTACGGAGCTTACTGTAAATATGAACGTACGCTGCTGAGCACACACACACCCATACCAATGAGTGGCGCCAGTTGCTTCTGTTGTATAGAAGATAAATGATAAATTATCAGATAAATACAGTTAAAGCATGAATTTAAGTATGGCGTTTAAGAATGTATTGTATCTATTGCTATGTTTTTAGTCTACTGCCTTTGTAAAAAGCAGCAGAAGTGAAGATTAGAATCTATACTGCTAGTTATTGCTTATATTGCTCCTTATCGCATGACCAAGGACGCATGACATCTTCTTTGTGGATTTTTAGTTGCTTCTATTTTGTGGTCTAGTGCTTTCCTTACCCCTGTTGGTATGGATAAGCTGATTGTGATTCAGCAGACCTGAAACATCAACTTTAAGGCAAGCTCTAGAGATATGACCCTGGAATGATATAAGAGGCCACAATGGCCACAGATTTTCTTGAGAGTAAACCTCAAAGTACCACATCTCACTGAAGGAATAAGTTTGGGTTGTATTTCTTCCCAGCTCTAACAAGAACTGGATCAAGTACTGTAAAATGCTATTTTCCTATGTATATATTTCTGTAGATTGCATGTATGAATTGCATTAATTGTGTACACCATGTACAAAGAGATAAAAAAGGGAAAGGTAAATGACTGTCATAGTTCTTATCTGTCCCATTTTTATTCATAATTACTTTCTATTAACCTTTTAAAAACCCATCGCCCCCTCCTTGTAACACAGATAGATAAGATGTTTAACAGTTTACTGGGGACCACTGCCTTAACTTAAAAAAGATTCACAGACTTAGATAAGTCCTGTGGTAGAAAGCAGGGGAAAACATTTGGTTTTAGCTGATAAAAAGGTGCTGAAACACAAAGCTCATGCATTAATGCTATCAGCTCACAAAGGGTGCCCTCATAAATCACAGTTGCATTACAGAATTACACAAAAGCATTTGACTGACATATTTCTAAGAGAAAAAGACTTTAAATCTATTTTTTTATCAGTTGCATGCCTTCACTCATCTCTGTAGGTCATGAAGTTATTTTCACACAAAGAAAGTAATGTGACATAGTAAAGCTCTGTGTTTATGTTTGTGTTTGCCTTTATATATATCATTGGATGATTATGATTCTATTATATGGTTTACTCCCCATGTAACTGATTGACTGAGCATTGTGTAACATACAGCCCTTGATTTTCCTCTGAGTAGTCACAAAGCTCACTGCAGTGCCAAAGGGCATTGTTTAGAAGGTGCTAAATGATGCAACAGGCCTTGTTAAACTTGATTTAGTCACAATAGATGATCACTTTAATGTGTGATGCAAATGTTAATAGCATGCTTAGCACATCATTTGCTGCGTCATGGCAATTAATATTTGCTTCGACAGAAGGCTGTAAGCCAGCCCACATCCTCTTTGTCTACAAATATTATAGTCGATTAGATTTATGTCTGAATAAAAAGCCACGCGACTTTTTGGTAACCGGGACATGTGACTGGAAGTGGATGGACAACTGTGATTGTTATCTGAGACAGTAGGATGACCTAGTGGTGAGAGTGGTTGACCTATGGCTGCAAGGGCAAAAGTTCAACTGCCTCAACAGCAAACATGTCTGTCTCCCCTGCCAAAGCACCCTTGAGTAAATCACAGTTCCCGGCCATCATGCTCTGAAAGGGCTTCTTATGCAAAGCAACAATTTCTTGATTACATCGCATATGCTTCATCATCAACCCTTTGTATATTTTGATAAGAGACTATGTTATATAAGGAGTGTTCAGACACATCTATACTGTTGTGCACTGTGTGTCACGCTGTGCATTCATTCCTCACCACAGGTTTTGTAAATGCATGTACAGCATACAAGTGGCCAATCAGACATTTATATATTCCCTCACCATCCCTATAGCAAAAATTGCTGTCTGTTGTCTGCGGCAACCATTGCATAATTCAGCAAATTGTGCTTCTGCAATTGCAACACATTCCACCAGAGAAAAGTTTGCTCTTGAATTTTCTCTAAATATTCATAAAAAGAACAAGCTGTAAAATGCAAATAAAGACCGTATAGCATAGTAATGTTCGTTGAGGGATAACACGCATTGGTTGTAAGCACTAGCATCTAATTTCTATATGTTTAGCGCTGAAGCAAATGTACTAATGCCATATGCTGTCTTTAATCGTTTCACAGAAAAAAACAGATTAAGAAACAGCTCACTTTAATAATGCTAAGTATGTTCAGTTCAGTCAGTAGTTTTGAAATGCATGGATAATGTTAGCTGTAACTTCATGAATCCTCCAGGCTGTCATCAGGTGAGGAGGTCCAGAGGGAGAACACCACTAAGCCCACCATCTGCAAACCCAGATAACACTCAGCCATGTGGCACGCAGCAGGGCACTATCAGGTTATCTTGCTTGTGCCCAGTCTGTGTGCCTAAGCAGTAAGCAGAACAAGGACATGCAGCATGTATATTAGCCCACCGTAGGGATGTCTGGAAACGCATGCTGGTTGATCTTCCGGCTGAGTGGCAGGTTGGTTCAAAGCGGCAGTTGGCAGCAAAGAACAGAGGGAGCAGTATGTGATGTACAAATTTGAATAGTTTAAGAGAGACAGCAGATGCACTGCAGGATGCACCGGTTTTCCCATCTTTCCATCTCTTCAGAGGCCACCATGTATTTAGCCACCATGGTGCTGAACACGGGAGTGCGTAATCCGTAGTGCCACATTCAAAGTGGAAATGTTAACTTTCTGACCTTTGTTTACTGCCACGTGGTAGTTATCACATGCATCTGTGGGGAGAATTGTCGAAGCCATAGGGAAAGTTAAATTCATGTTAAGAACAGCCTTATGGTCTAGAAACTGAGGATTTATAGTAAAAAAACCAAATGTTTTAAGGTGTTAAAAAACAATAAGATGCCATACAATACTCCAGTTCACAAGAGGGAAGGACATGTTTGCACCAGTCAGATCGTTTTCTTTTGATCTTATTAAGGTTATGTGTGTTTCTGGGATGAGCTGATTTAATTCCAGCAGGGTTAGGTTTAATGGCTTTGCATAAAGATCCAACACAAACATGAGATCTCATTTTACCTGCTGAAAATGATGTACTGTGAATTGCTGAATGTTCCTCTCTCAGCGCTCAGTATGTAGGGAGAAAAGTTGTGCTGTTTCTTGGCGGCAAGAGGTATCCTAGCGTGAACCAAGCAGCTGGTTTCATTAACCTCCTGTCCAGACATGGTGCAGGGGAGTTGTGGGGGCCGCCAATTTAAATGGTAACCTTCTAAATATTTAATACATAATAGGTGACTGCATCTTCTCTCTAATGCCCAGCCATGTCCATTGCATAATACTATATGGTGTGGTATGTGATTCTAATGACACTAGTAGGGATGAAATGGTATGAAAATTTCACATCACAATTATAGTGACCAAAATTATCACGGTTATCAGTATCATCACGGTATTGTAAAAATGTGCCAAAAAAGATTAAAATGTACTGATACACACACTGAAACCATTTCAACAAGTTTTATATTGAAAACTACAAATACAATTGCCATTTTGTTTGCATAAAAAATAAAATAACAGCAAATACCTTTTGTAAACATATGAAAATCATCTAAATGTGCATTATCAAGATTTAATATTTAATATTAAATAGGTAATACAATGACCCCGTGGACAATTACATGAAAACAAATAAGTCTTTAGAAGACAGTGATAGTAACTGCAATGAGCCCAAAAACTGACGTAAATACAGATGAGTCTGTAGCGTTTCTAGATATGCTGGTTGGTTGACTAAACTGCATAACGTGTTATCACGTGCAGTGGGCGAATAGACTCTGCCGACACACGACGCACACAGCAGCAGAACAACGTGTAGCGTTTTTACAAGAGCAGCAAACACTGAGAGCTTCAGTTTACAAGCTGTTAGCAAGTCAGAGACAAACCAAAGCTAAAAGTTAACTCACCCTACGTTCACTATAAGGTCATTTTCTTCAATCAGGTTTCCCTCAGCGCTCTCATAAAAACTAAAATACGATTGACTGAAAAATCTCCGCAGCGTTGTCTTCCACCGTGTTGTCATTGACCCAAACAAGCCTATGATGCATTCTACGCATGGGCGCCTTTTTCTGGGAGACGCTGGGCAGTGTTTGCCGTGAGATTATAATAGCGTACTCGGTTATCATGGTAATTAAAATGTGTACGGTAATAATAACCGTCAGAAATTTTACCATGGTTTACCGTACCGGCAAACTTCATGGTAGTTCATCCAATGGCTGTCAAGACATATCACTAAAAGCCACAAATGTCAACCCCCTGGTGGTCCTGGAGAGACTCAACAAAAAACATTTGGATCCATCCTCTGTGTACCATGATTGTATACTGCCACCTCTAAAGCCACGCTAGCTTGCTAGTTAAAAAAAAAAAATCACTGTCAATATGAAAATAGGAATCAGAAAATTTGTCCATTTATGTATTTCTTTTTTCCACTACAGAGAGCAGACTTGGCAGTTGCTCCTCTCACCATCACCTACATGCGTGAAAAGGTCATCGACTTCTCCAAGCCCTTCATGAGTATGGGTATCAGCATCCTCTATCGGAAACCCAATACCACCAATAACGGCTTCTTCTCCTTCTTGAACCCCATGACTCCTGACATCTGGGTCTACATCCTCTTGGCCTACCTGGGTGTTAGCTGTGTCCTGTTTGTCATTGCCAGGTATGTTTCATACAATTTGTCCCATCAGTACTTCATACATTTTCCATGAGGTCTTTCAATAGTAATTTACTTGGTTATCATTGCAGGCTGCGATTAGAGTATACCAGCCCATTTCTCATACTGTGTTAGCTGCTGGGTAGTGATCAAGGCAGTTATGTCTACATGGGCTCTCTACAGCTCAGCAGTGGGCGGAGGAATAGAAAAAACCTTTAGTTGAGTTGCAAAGTCACATTCTGTGTGCAATTTCTTGTTTCCTGTGCAATGTCTTTGGAATTGGCAATGCTGTTTTAAACGGTGCACCTTAAAATGATCGTTTAAAAAGATGAAATACTTGCTGAAGGAAAAAATTATAACTTCTCTAATTATCATATTTTCAGTACAAAGAAAAAAATTTACACACCTGATGTGGCATTTCATCTGAAGAGGCTATTTATAGTTGATCATCAGCATTTACATAGAAAAATTAAATTCCTGGCAGTAATAAGTCATAAAATTATTATGGATGGAGATTATCTGTTTGATTGGCTGAAAAGTATCTCACTTGTTTACAATTATTTTTTGGTCATGAATATGATGAATATCCTGTTAGTATCATTGTCAGTACTTCCTGCTGCTTCTCATGCAAAGTGGTGCTTGAGGAAGTTTTAGAAAAGCGGGCACTGAAAGGAGTTCTTGGGCTTGAGAGCAAACAGCTGCACTCCTCATTCGTTGTTGTGAGACCAAACAGATTCTGGAGTGGCTTCACATAAGTACAAAATCATCTTAAATTGTTGCATCAGTTTTTTGGAGGCCGGCCTAGATAGTTGAAAAGCTGCATTCCTAAAAGTGCATCATCTTAGCATAAGACAGACAGCGGTAAACAATAAGAGGGCTACTTAAGTAGGCAATTTTAAATGCTGGACAAAGGTGTCAAGGCATTACCAACAATTTAAAGCAGAAAACACTTTCAAAAGCTCTGCTGCACCATAATAATCAGGTTATGTTGCAAGGTACCTTATATTTATTTGTCCAAAGAGACATTTTAGTCCAGAGATAGATTACATGTAAATATACTGTAATGTATATGTGCCTGTGAAAAAACTGCCTATACCTTAAACCAAGGATTTTAAAGGATGTAATGAGAGGCTCTACTTATATGAAAAGCAGCAGCAGCAGCAGCAGCACACTGACCTGACTTCTCATTCATTGGATGAAACAAATGACCAATCATCAATCACATGTGATTGGTTGATAGATCTGTCGCTATTGGTCACCCTGGGCCTTAATACAGGCTTGGGTAAACCCCTCCATAATAATAATAATAATGATGTATAATTAATAATCCTGTATTAAATAAATACTGCACTTACTGAAGATTATATTCATGTGATATGTTACATGTCGTATTCATGCTATTGGCCTACACTAATCAGGGACATGAATTTAGGAGGAACATGAGGAATTCATTAACGAGGCACATGTTGATAAAAAGTTTATGGTTTATAAACCATTCACAAAACATATCAAATGCTGCACTGCGGGACAAAATGTCTGTCCACCTCTGACTCATCTGGTGGTGGCTGTCAGAACATCATCCATTCTACAGACGCCTGTGATGCTTTGTACTTTGGATTAGCTTGCAGCCTTGTCTGCAGCATGCAACAGGTCGGTGAGCTCCTGGCTTGGGGGTCACACTATCCATCGTGACACCCCCTCAAAGCTGCTATCTTCCTCATACGACATCAGATCCATTGTGACGCATATCTACAACGCCACTTCCTCTGCTGCTAGTAGACTCTGCCTCACTTCGAACAGCTGTAAACACAAACACAACAGACAATCAGTTCTGCAGGCTTAGAAGGTAGGTTAAAGCAAAAAGGCAAATGTAGGTTAAACATGTTGCTCTTCAAATAGGCCTAACTCCAACACATTAAATCAGTTTGGGCAACCAAAAAGATTGCTAATATGCCTAACTAAAAACCTTTGTAATACATTATAAATAACTTAAATAGTAACACTTTGTGTTTCTATAATTAATCTTTGATTACATTTACTTGTAGACGAAGGGGTAAACTTCTCTTTTCAGTGGTATTTAAATCTTACCACTTAACATATACCAAATAATGCAGAATATTTGAATATTAAGTAGTTAAACATTAGATGACCGTACCTGTTGCATCATTGGTCTAAAGTAGTTGCAAATTCAATCTAATATTTCGCTTTATGTGTTTGCGTTTGTGTGGCTGTCAAGCTGTTTCCAGACCACCTCCTGTGTGTAGGCTATACTCTTGGCCTTTAGCTAATAGTGTTGTTTAGCAGGCAGTTTTGTATTGGGTTGTTCAGGAAACAGCTTTAAGCAAGCTTATGGCTCTGCTTGCCAGCACAACCTTTTTAGAAATTTGCAGAGAACCAGGGGAATTGAATCAGCACTGTCACAATGTCTGTGTGGAAATTTCACCCAAATAGTGTAAAGAAGACATTTCTTTTGCTTTGATTTGTGGCCTGTTTAAGTCCAGTTCATGTGTAGTTCGTATGTGCCTCTCCTATTTCCCACGCATCTCCACTATCACATATTATGTGACCGTGTCTTTCCCTTTAACATTATAGTAAACAAAATGAGCCTGAATTTATTAGAATGGTAGGTAGCACCACATTTATACAAGAGCTGGACAAGGCCTGCAAAATGTTATGAAGGGCACATGAGTTGTGAATGTTAAGAGAAGCACTTTTGAGATAAAACACTAGTGAGTATATTTGACAAGTCCTTTTCAGTTCAGATGTCTGGCTGCCTAAACATGATGAGAAATACTTGAATGACGGCGGGAAAAGACTCTTTCACGATTGACCACCAGTCGTGTTCAGTGTCTGATTAAAATAGACTGCTGACATTAAAAAATATGTCTTGCATGTAGATTGAAGTGTATCTATATTTTGAACAATATACATTTCACTCAAATCATTCTAGAGTATTCTCACTAATGTCAGTCAGAACTAAGAAAATGCACTTGAGGACTCACCATTATGAGTTCCAGTGTTGTGGACCATTTTAGTTACTTATGTGGTTTCTGGTCATTAGCATTTTCTTTTATATCTCATCAAAGTAACAGATATGCCACATTTTGAGGAGATACTATCTGGAGTATAAGGTATCCAATGCTACTTAGCAGAACACCCAGAATAAAGAGAAGGTAAGAGACAGAAAAATATTTTTTCACATTATATAAATATGTTTTAAAAGGTTAAAGTAGTGACATTTAGCATGTTTTATCTCAGCATCTGCCTCTAAGAATTACTTGTGCAATAAAGGTGTGCAGCATTTTCAGCAGGTGCCACACTAAATGGCAGAGATATGGAAAGATGTATGCTTTGTGGTTTTATGGGACTTTACGAGGCATCTTTATACCTCACATTCTCAAACATGACATTATACCCTCTAAAAAATTATATTTTTGAGCCTCATTGGTCACTTTAAGCACAAAGCATATAAGAAATTGTTGAGGAAATTTCTAAAGGTACAGCTAAACCAGGACTACTTTATTTTTAAATGTTTCCATGTGACATTTAATAATAGATAACGATAAAACCAGTGAAACTGCTGCATATAAATAACTTAAAATGTATGTATGGGTAGCCACATTGTTCACTTTAAGGTTTTGGGTCCCTTTTGTTACAGCTCCCATCAACCTTGCTTCCTGTTACGGTCCCACTCACCAATCAGAGCACAGGGTGTGTACATTTTATAACAACAAACGTAACTAGAGGAAAACGTCAGATAATGGCGTCAGGCGAACAGATACAGGCAGCGGTGTCAACTCACAGTTAAGTGTTTCAGTAGCGGAGCGTTTAGCCTGCCCTACAATGTTGGCATGTTGGTAATTTGTCCTTTGTTGTCCTTCAACTATGGATAACAGCTCTCTGTTTCCAGTTTTTCATGGTTCTCCGCAGGTTACATTTCCCATATGGAGCATTTCAGAATAAGAGTGTTTTGCCTGCCTGATTTTGCTGACTTGTTTAGATTTTGTTAAGTTGTTCAGCTGTCCTTGATTTTTGTGCTTCTACCATAGTTAAGTAGGCTACATAGTTAAATTGTTTATTTTTATGTCTGTTTTAACTGTGTTAATTGTTGATACATGATCGGGAGTCTGCACAGGGCATTTTATTTTGAAAATCAACCATATTCTCTATGCCGTTCTGTGTCTGACTTCCTACCAGGTTCATCTGCTCTGTGCTGTTCAATGCGCCTTCCGTCAAAAATAGACTGACAGTGAATATTGAACCTAAGCTAAACTTTAGAAAAACAACATGAATTGTTATTGCAATATCTGGCAGAAAAATCTTTTCCCCAAATCGTTCAGCCCTAGTTAGAAACTAATGGGTGAACATAAAAGAGCATGTTGCCGCTAAAGAGACATATATTTTTCTTAGGAGTAGGTGGAGACCAAAACAGAGCTGAAAGGAGAGTGAATATTTGACTTATCAGTCAGCCAGAAACACGACTCCATTTTAGTGAGTGTTGCTCTGCATTTGCTGGATCTGTAAAAAGGCAACTGTTAGCTAACATATTTGCCACAACAACTTTATAAGACTTGCCAAGGTTGCATGTACAGATTGCTCTGCTGCTGCCAAGTGGCCAAAAATTCTGTACTGCTTTGTAGAGCTGCTGCACTAGCGCAGTCATTAATAGTTTTGTTACTCCAAACCAAAGGCGGAACTCGAAAATAGCTGAAACTCTCAAAATAGCTTGCATGCTAATATGATTCAGTTTTTGAGGAGGGAATGCTGTTCAAGAAGGATAAAGGTGATGTGATACCACCCTTGCATTTTCTCAGATCTCATAACCCATAAAAGTTCTGAAAACAGCTTTCCAACTTCGTGCCTCTTTTCCAGGTTCAGCCCATATGAATGGTATGACGCCCATCCTTGTAACCCTGGATCAGATGTGGTGGAAAACAACTTCACTCTCCTCAACAGCTTCTGGTTTGGAGTCGGTTCCTTAATGCAACAAGGTATGGTGGCGCACATATCCTCTTCCCTGTCAAAAACAATACTATCAAACCACCCCCCTTTTCCTGTGCACTGCTAGCTCCCACTTTCTGCCTCTTTAACTGACAAGCTCCATGATTTCCATTTCGTGACTGTTTCATAAGACATTTACCTGTCAAGAACAACCTCAGAGCTCAGTCTAACATGACAAAGGAAAGCTGTTGTCACCTACCTGCTGTTTAAAAAGGGAAGAGGACGTGCCAAGCACTTGTCAGAGATTGTCAGCTAAGGATGGAAAACATTGCTGCATTTATTTCCTCATAACGCAGTCGTTGGCCCTGCTGAGGAGCTTTCTGAGTGTTGGTGCGAAAAGGGTAAGTTCAGGAACATGTCTGACAAATGCCAGCTGTCAGCCATGCTAGGGCTAGCTAGTGTGATGTATTCAGCGCTGTACAACTTGCACTGAGAACGACCTGCTGTGGAGAATACATATGTCTCACGTGTAACTGTCCAACAAGTAGCCTACCAGTTAAATGTCACTGCAGTCTTGTTTAATGCTAATGTATAATTTTGAACCCACTCAGTAAAATAACCTCTTTCTTCTTCCAGCACATGAACCTAACATGTATTACTAAACCTCCCACTGCAGATTTTATTCTACCTTTTGAATGAAAAATCAAAGGGATACAAATAGGTTTTCACTTGCTAGGTGTCCCTTAAAGGGATAGGTAAGCAAATGAAGGCCCAGAAATAGCATAATGAAGTCAACTGTGGAGGAAAAAGACCCAAGTAATAAAATGTTTAACCTCAATGTAACGAGACAAATCAAGGAGGCTTCGTGAGACTCGGCAGTGGATCTTTGCCCGTAAGGACGGCAAACACATTCAGCAATTCATTAAGCACAGAAGCTCGGCAGCACTCTTGTTAGACTGCATAGCAGCTCTGCCAATTTACCGATGCAGTCTATGGGTGTAGCTCCAGCGTACCAGGAAGGAGAGGAGAGAGAGAATCAAAACAAAATGAGCTAGTTAGTAGCACATGTTATTAAACTAAACAGGGAAGTATTCCCCATTATAATTCATATCATGGCTCACAGTGTGTCTGTCAATGCCCGAGCTCTAGTGTGTCTCATATTTACAATAGTTAACTGAAGCTGCTGCTGTTAAAATTCAATTTTTTCTGTGTTGCTAATAATGATAATAATAATAAGAATAATAAGAATAAGAATATTTCTACAAGATTTAAGATTTTTAAAAGGAGTGTGTTCAAAAACATCTTGACAATGATCTTAAACAACATTTGTCTGAGTTTAAAATTGACAGTCCAATTCTGGCTTTCCTTGACACTCATTTGTGCTACAGTACCTTGTAACACATGCTGCATGGTGGTATCTGCAGCAGCGAGGTGTATTTTGTCTGTGTCACATAAACAGACATCCCCTGCTTGTCTGGCAAACACAGTGACAGCAGCTGAGACGGAAGCCATTTCCTTGACATGTTTAAAATGCAAATGGACGTGTTTGAGGAGATCCAAAAAAAAAAATAAATAAAATCTACCAGCCTGTCTGTGGGAGGGAGGTGTCATAGACAACACAAAGAACACAAAATACGAGGAGGTGCAAAAGCAAACACTTTGTGTACTTCATATGCGTTCCTGGGGGTCTCAGTAGGCTTTTGCTCACAACAAACATATGTCTGATCATTCCCGTAAATTGGTTTCCGCATATAAAATATTTTTTGAAAGTATGTTTGATTTATGAGTTGACTTATTCCCAATTCTCTCATTCTCACTGACATCATTTCTTTATTTTGTAAAATATATTTCTACTCTAAATATTACTAAGATGCATGGTTTAAAGCCTAAAATATTGTTTTCATTGTTTGGTTCTTAATGCAAGTGGAACTAATCTGTGGTGGCATTTTGTTGGTGGTTAAGAGACTGGAGTTGTGACTTTGCCCCTTCTTGAGATTCAGATGAAGTTTTACTTGCCATGGAATAAACAAGTGTCATTTTTTAAAAGCAATTAATGACTAGTAAAAGCTTCAAGCTCTGAAAGGGAGTTTTTGGGCGATGACTCCACAGAGAGAATATTAAGTGCACGTAATCATTCTCATGGGAAAGCCTAGTTCTCTCATGTTAAGGTGAGGCGCTGCCAGTGGGAACAAAACCTCCAGAAAATTGGAGCATCATGTGTAGTACAATGCACTATGAATCCACAGAGATCAGCTTTTCCCCCCAGACTGACATTTCAAAAAGCATGATTAGATCCAAATTAATTTATTCAAAGGAGAATAGCAGTGTCAGGGTGACTTCTTCATGATCTCCTCTTAAGGAATGTTCGCTGTAGTGTTAGTAGTGGCTATAGACATAGTGCATCTATTCTAACTCCCTTTTTGTATGCAGATTTAGATGTTGAGAGAAGGCGCTCACACACAAGAAATAAGTGACTTGAATTGTCACATCCTCAGCCAACATTAAGTCTAAAACCATTGACAGTTTGCCTGAGTGGTGGTTAACTAAGAATATTTATGCATTACAGAGGAACTTTGAAACATAGAATAGACACGTAAAGTCCCAAATCTCCATGTTCACCTTGATATATAAATCATGAGAGTGGATGATAAAACAAATCCAAACAGAGTTAAAAATGCAACAGCACAGTTTTTTGCAGAACCCAACTAAAAGAATCAAGGCTATTTGTTAATATTATTAACAAATAATCATCTCCTGAGAAATTACCCTTTTATAAATGAACATCACCAATATTGATCGTAGCTTATTTACATTCAAGTGTGCAATATATAATTTTTTTAAAAACAATTTAGCAGTGGTATCTTTGCAACATTATAAAAGCGTACAAACAGACCCGAGTGAGGTTTTCCACGACCTCAGCTACAAGTAAAAGCTAAAGTACCTCATATTCACAATTACATTTGCATTTTTGCTCCTGCGTAAACTGATAAATAGACAATAAGACATGGCAAATAGTTGTTTGTTACTGCTAGATGTTTATAAAATGTTGGCGATTGAGAGTTGTGATGAGCTAATGTTTGCTAGGCTGCATTAGCTTAATGGTATGTAGCCAACAATAACTACTTCATTGCTTGTTTTCCAACAGATATAATGTTGTAAGACAAAATAGCTCTGGAAATGGGCTTATTCATCTTCTTTCAGAGAGTTCGATGAGAAGATCAAACACTCATATCTCTCAGTTAATGCTACGCATGGAGCTGGATCCAGGAATTAGCCTAGCATAAAGACTGAAGGCTTTGCTCTATATAAGATAGTTCTGCTATTGAGTCATTTAAAGCTCTTTTAGCAGGTATTTTGTTCATTTAACAGCTTTTGTACTTTTGCTTTTATCTTGTTCATTGACTTTGCAAAGCACATAAATAATATGACTTAAGGCTTTATTTGTTTTGGATTACAAGCAAATTCTTGAACCTGGTCACACAATTAAACATGTCTATTTTGTCACAACACGAATCCCATAGTGATATTTGCACTTTAGTGTTTTCTAGTAATATGTATAGTCTTAAACAGCTATTTACAGCATTCATTGTGTTTTGGTTACTGAACTAGTATCAGTAAGCCTATAATCTCCCCTGTACAAACAATTATATTTCCTTGGATTACAAGACATGAGTCCTTCCTCAAGGAAATGTATGGCATATTGACACCAGTTTATTTCCCTGGCACCATATGACTGATCTGCTTTTTGTATTTATTAGAGTGTTCTGATGCAGCGCCATATACTGTTCCCTGCTGACAACAGCACTTTATAGTGTGGGATTCAATTGAGTTACCCGTTGCTTCACTTCATTTTTAGTGCAACCAGAGAATGCATCTGGATCTCCCGTCTGTGAAGTCATAGTAAATTGAAGGATGCTACTGTCTTCCCTTGTTTGTAACCATGTAGCGTCTTTGTCAAACCACAAAGGACAAATCCAATCAAATTTGGTGGAAGAGGTTAAAGAGCTGACCACTCTGCCCCCCTTCTGTGGGCTTGTTACTCTTTAGAATTGCCCTCATAAATCTTCACAGTAAAGTAACAGAGTGCTCAAAGCACAAGGGTATTTTAAAGGTTGTCAGAGATGAGATATAAAGTAACTTTAACACCAGTCAGTGAGCCATTGTAAACATAGTATTATTCAGCCGAGGACCACTCAAAGTCAAGGTTGATGCAGAGGTTTACATTAGTCTGGCTAGGTATTATAACTTGATTTCTCTTTTTCTATTTTTTATACCAACAGCTATCATTTGTTCACAAAATACATCAGTGTGTACATCCAGTAAACCTAATGAGCTATGAAATTACATAATAGGAACATAGTTGGAATTATAGTTGTGTGAACTGCATGTGATATGTCAAAAAAATACCTTTGTACTACTTGATTAACAGACACTGTAGTGTAATGAATTGATAAATCTAAATTGGTGACTTCATGCCGGCAGTGCTTTAGCAGTAGAAAGCTGTTAAGTGTGATTACAGTTGCCTAATTGCAGAGTATGAATCTGGCTCTTGTTTGAATTGTACAAAAGCTATCTTCCATGTTATAGTGGTAATGACAGCAAATACAGGATATAAACAATGCCATTCTAGAAATAATACAATTACATGTGGGGGATAGTTTTTATATCCCCCCATCAAAAGCTATATATTAAAGTTTCAATTTAAACACATGTTGTTGTTGTTGTTGTTATTGATGTAAGTTAGATCTCAAACCAAAAATGGTAGTCATCTGCAACAACCGTGTGGAGTTTGTAGTGTTTGGAGTATAGTAAAAGTTATTGCTGTCAACTGTAAAGGCTTACATGAACTGAAAAAGGCTTTTATACCTGGTTTGATCTGCCTAATCTGAATTCTTAGCTTAGAGAGTGGCTAAACTGCCAAACTGGCTTCATTTTCTGTTTCCTCACTGACAGTACCTTGATCAACACCAGTGGCACTGCCAAAAACATTTGCAGGCTAATTAACAAAAACGGAAGTGATCATGTTTCTGCATTTGTTTAATTCAGTTAGTGTTGGCAGGTACAACTTTATCTAGTTAACTGCTTAATACTCTCTCACTTTGTGTTGCATACAGGCTCAGAACTGATGCCCAAAGCCCTGTCAACCAGGATCATCGGTGGGATCTGGTGGTTCTTCACACTGATCATTATATCATCCTATACAGCTAATTTAGCAGCTTTTCTCACTGTGGAGAGAATGGACTCGCCTGTGGACTCAGCCGATGACATCGCTAAGCAGACCAAGATTGAGTATGGTGTGGTCAAAGATGGCGCAACCATGTCTTTCTTCAAGGTATTGTATACACAATAAAGACTAGTTATGATTGGGTCAAGCTAATTTTTATTAAGTGTCATATTTTAAAAATACAAGTTAGATCAAATTGTGAAGGTATAGTCACTGAAATTTATTTCATCGTGTATTTTTCAATGTGAACACAGTCATAGTGTAGTTGAAGCATGTTGAGTACAAACATGTACAGTAATAATAATTTGTGTAAAGAAATGAGGCAAGATGTTGAATCGAGTTTTTTTTAATACAGTATATATATAGTATATATTTTTCTCCCTTTTTTTAGATCTTAATTCCCACAGCAAAGGCAAATACTCAAGCTTCTTCACTTCTCTACAGTGTTTGAAGTGTTCCTCCATAACGATTTTTTTATTCCAAAGTTTCAGTGTTTGCCTGCGGGGTCTTTGACTTTATTTTATTATTTTGAGCTTCGCTTTAGATGCTGCTGCTGCTGCTGCAGTGCTGAATAACACATGTAACAGAGTTACAGTTTCTCAGAGTAAGAAAATGAAAACACTGCACATTTCTATTGAAGACAGTCCATAAGTTTATGACTTTCAATAGCAAGAAAGCAAAATACGGATCCTTCCAGGGCATTTGTCTACCCCAGTTTTTATGCCCCTCAAAATTTGTAGTTGAGCTGAAAATATTGTCTGCCAACCAGTGTGTATATTGAATCCCCCAGCTTTGATTATTCAGTTAGGTTCAGAGTTTCTGCTGATATTGTGTACGTTTAATTGTGTTTCTTAAAACAGAAAGTATTTAGTTACTAATCACAAAATTGCTTACTTTTTGCATTGCATCCCATGAATGTGAAATGTCCTGTAATCATAATTACTGCACCTGGATCCAACTCAACTCGTTGACATTTGAAAAGAAATTAGCTAAACAGCTATGTAAAAGAAAGTTATTTTAGATCATGCCGTGTACTTTGATCGTATTTGTGATTATAGCTTTATAACTAGGAGACACAAGTGTTTAATTACCTCATCAGAGTTGCATGGTTCAGGTGCCTCTTGCTCTTACAGACGTGCCTAATGATATCGACTCAATGAGGCAAGGAAGCATGATAAATATTGAGGAGACCGGGAGTAGTTAAAGGGCTTTGCAAATGTTTGGAACTGGCTGGTTTTCACTAAATGTTACGGTTACATGCTAAAAGCTAAAAGAGTTCACTCAAATAACTAGCCACCAGATAGCAGATGGATAGTTATGAGCCAGGTGTGGTTCTGTGACAGTGAAACAAGAATACATGCCCAGAGTCTTAGTATTGTGGCTGTGGATTGTGGCAAAATTCACTAGTGACACATCTTTGCTTGTATGCTTTTTATTCCAATTTCTTTGTGATTTCTGATCTGATTCACTGTTTCCTTCACCTTCATGAGATATTTGATTGGTGTAGACATTTCTACAAAACCCACTATACTGTAGTTGTCCCCCCTCATACACCTCAGATATACTGTACACCTCTAAATATGCATCCTGAACTACAAAAAACTTCATCTAAATACATGAAATAATTCAACAGCAAGCAAATTTAAGTTTTAATGACCAGGTACTCTGATAAGAAGACTTTGCTAAATACTGTTCCAATTGATGATGCAGTGTTTCCCATTAATTAACGAGACCATGGTGACCCCGCCATAGTCTAATTTGCTCCGCCATAGTTTCAGAAGAACCGAAAATATTTTTACACATCTCATAACATTTCAGACCTCTAAAGTTGTGTTTTGTGGGCACTGCTGTAAGCTCACACACTTTGGCATCCGACTCGAGACAACCACTATTCTTTTGAGGTAACTACGGTAACGTTAACAGTCTGTTTGTGAGACGGCAATTAAGCTAGCCGCGCCTAAATTTGGAGTGCACACGTATTCGAGCCTTTATGGTAAATCCACTGTAACAGCCCAGTGCGAGCTGACAGGCAGGTTAGCGACTTTATCCTGTCATTTTCTTTCTTTACAAAGACAAGTGTTGCAGTATGAGAGTCCTACCTGAAGAGAGGCTGTGAAGTCTTCATGTTGCGTGATACAAGAACCACATACAACATTATTTATCAAATTGGGTCGGACTTAACGAATTTAGCGCGGGGATACACATGTGACAACGCGCGGTTTTCATAATAAGGCGTCTATAAAGTATGGAAATAAGATTAATTGGATTAGATTCACAGAAAGTATAAAATATATTACATGTGTAATTTAAGAAAGTTTAAAAAAACAATAAAACCTGGACTTGGTTGAAGATACCAGTATCTTCAACCAAGTCCAGTTGCCCTTGACTTTAACTGTTGTTGGATAACTATGACCTGGATGACTGAGAATCTTCACAGACAATAAAACTTATTCTATTTTCTATTCTTTGATTTAGGGTTTCTGGAAAAACTTTGTTGACTTGTGTTGCTGTTTCATCATCACCATTTACAGCTATACAATGGGTTTATGATCAAATAGTTTATTAGAGCACAACATCATTACAAGCATACAAAGTTCTTCATAGATAGCCTCTTAATTTTGCACCACATTAATGCATTTAACTTTAAAATGTACAAAATCTTCTTCCGGTGAGAGGGTCTGAGGCCCACCCACCATTGTCTCTTAAAATCCAGTGGGAAACACTGCAATGCCATTACTATACTGCTGAAAAAAACACATTGCATTAGAAACATAATCAGAGGTTTGTATCCACTGTTTGTGAAAAGGTTGTCACGTCACTTGAAAGCCCTCTTATGAAGAGCTGTTGTTTTGTTTAATTGCACATTGTATTGAGAGCATTGAAGGGCACACATAAGCAAGTCAACTGCTTGCAAGGAAAGTAGCATTCATCTACTGTTAAAAGGTGGAAGGAAATTACTGGATGCAGTTGTATGCCATTTTGCACTTTTAGCAGAGACAAGAAATCAATAGGGAAGCATTCTTTATCATGAGACCTTTTTGAAATACATCACATGCAAAAACACTGTTGTAATGCAAACCACCATCAGCTGTACGTAGTTGCCATATGGTCCATTTTCTTTCTGAAATCACCTGGGAGGTAAAAAAAATAAATAAATCTCTAAATCTACTGACAAAGATGCCAACTTGGCAACACTTGCTATACATCCTAATTGGTACTTTTAAGTTTTAATATCAGACTATCATATATCAGTTTTAAGCAACAATGAATTTGCTTTTACTGTAGTTTCACATAATGGAGGGCTTCTTATAATAGCATCTTTCACAATTGGAAATGGCTTATAGTCTTTAGACAGTAATTATCTCTGATTAGACATGGCATAAATGTGACCTCATATAAAATTGCATGAAATACCACATAGCCTGATGCAAGACTAATGGAGAGGCATTCTATTATTGCTGCATCAGTAGTACATATGAGAATAGATGTGCGCAAAGCTTCAATTTACTGTCCTTTAATCCTGTGACAATAGAGATCTGTAGGGGTAATCATTTAAATCTACCTGGACACTGGCTAAAGAATCTGTATTCTTGCATGCTTTTAATGAACAAATACTATATGTGTCATCTTTGACATTTTCTATTCTAGCTTAAAAGAAAATCCCCATAGGTGTAAAGTTATTTTGCCATTCATCAGAGCTAAAGAGGGACTAGCAAGATTTCATGGTTAGCAGTAAATTTAGCTTCAACACCTTGGGCTATAATGTTTGAAAGTCATTTTGTGCAAGCTCAACCTTTTAGAGTTAGAAGTATTGTATATTTTTCAACCACTTTTTCCTTGCCTGCTGCCAAGAAGACTGTTCAAATGAGGTTCAAAGGCATATATTTTTTAACTGGCTCTTTCCATCCTGTACAGAAATCTAAGGTTTCTACTTTTGAGAAGATGTGGGCCTTTATGAGCAGTAAGCCAAGCACATCACTGGTGAAGTCTATTGAGGATGGGATTCAGAGGGTGCTGAAGTCTGACTATGCCCTCATTATGGAGTCCACAACTATCGATTACATCACTAGGAGCAACTGTAACCTGACGCAGGTGGGAGGGATCATCGACAGCAAAGGCTATGGCATTGGCACTCCCCTCGGTAAGACCTGCGAATGGCCAGAGAATACATCTGAGGCTGCCAAGAAATAAACAAGCCCTTTTTATAAGTTTGCCTTTTGAAGGATGGGGGTGAAGGATTGCTTTTAGATGTGTATTTCTTTTTAGCTACCAGTCAAACAGTATGCCACAACGTGTTTATGAACCTTATTATCACAGAATCCAGCTGGCGTGTCTTCCAAAGTAAAACAGGCCTTATGTTGCTTCCAGGCTCCCCATACAGGGACAAAATCACCATAGCAATCCTAAGCATCTTGGAGGATGGGCGCCTACACATGCTGAAGGAGAAGTGGTGGAGTGGGAGCAGCTGTTTGGATGAAGAACGTCGCGAGACAGGCCCCATGGGTATCCAGAACCTGGGTGGTATATTCATTGTGCTGGCATCTGGCCTAGTGCTGTCTGTTTTTGTGGCAATTGCTGAATTCATCTACAAGCTGAGGAAGACTGCAGAACGTGAGCAGGTATATGTCCCCATAAATCACATTTTCCTAATTAAATTTTTATTCTGTGGTTTAGATGGATGGAAAATTAATCTAACACTAATTTAATTACACTTAACTAGGATTTCAGTTTATTTCCTTCCGAATTTTAAAAGAAGTTGCTAACCATGCCCATTTTGTTATGATGCTTATTCCACATAGCCTCAAAGCAGTGCTCTATTCATGGCTTTTAGTTCAAACATGTTATAAAAGGATTTGCATGCCTTCGGCTAATCCCTAGGTGTACTTGGCCATAACACCCCAACATTTACTTATTTTAACGGGCATAACTGCAAATTGGAGCATAGAGAATTAATCCATTATTAGTCATTGGAGACGTCAGAATAGCATGAATGTTGTAAATCACTAATTTGAGTCATGCTAAGTGAGGAGTAAGTGTATTGCATGCTCATGTGCCATACTTGTTCCCTCTTTCTGACACTGCAGGAATAATGAACTGTGCACAGTCTACATGTGGTGGTGCAGGTTGACATTGCTGACAGCCATGGACGCTTATGCACACATACACACACCAGCAGCAACACAGCATGAATGTTATGTTCTAATGCGTTATGTGCTCTGTAGACACTCTCTGCTGTCAGAAAAATTTAAAGCTAAGGCATTTACCCCCCGTCCCTTTCCCCTCTTCTCCTTCTTGCTCCCCTCCCCGTATCCCCATTTTTGCCCAGAGGTCTTTGTGCAGTGCCATGGTGGACGAGATCAGACTGTCGTTCACCTGCGAGAGGCGGGTGAAACACAAGCCTCAGCCTCCAGTCATGGTGAAGACAGATGCAGTGATCAACATGCACGCTTACAACGACCGACGACTCCCAGGAAAGGACAACATGAGCTGCAGCACTGGGATGACTCCCGTGTTCCCGTGACAATGTGTTCCCCCCAGGCCAAAAACCTCCTGAGCAACGTGTCAGGGGTCGTGCCAGAGACTAGAGACAATGGCATTGACGGGATCACCAGATTCACCGTTAACCACAGTGACATGGGGACACTAACAAAACATGGGCAACTCAAAATGGCAGCATCAGCCACACAGGTATGACAACATTAACCACTGTATTCCAAACCACAAGAGGTAAAAGAAATTGTTACGGGAGGTTCTGGGAAAACAGTATACCCACATAATCCGTTTCAAGTCTGATGTTTACGTGCGCAACACAAAAACACAATATACACGTCAATCGAGGAATCCTCAATCAGTGAAAAGAGTTTTTTTTTTTTTTTTTAGAAAAAATGGACTGAAGAAAGAATAAAGGCTTTGTTAAGAATGGCAATAAATGGCAAATATACATGGAGGGCAAGGATGAGATCAGTTTTGGAGATCAGTTTTGCAACACATTAAAATTATCAAGTACATACCTTTGTCCTGTTGATTTGCTCCTGAATGGCCTTTGACTGCGGAAAATAATGTTACCTCAAACATGTTGTCCTTGCTTGAATGGTTATCTCTGAATCATGATCTTTTGAAAGCATGGTTGTCAGGGACACACATGATAACCTGTAAGAATACTAATTCAGTATCTGCAGAATTGTTACTGGTGGAAACCCACATCGAGATATGACCGTTCAACAGCAAATATATGTTTGTTGAAGTTTTCATGTGAAATTAACAATATTCTTACATAGAAGCAATTAATCATTCACGCAAAGCAAAGCTGGAATAGGGAGATGTCTTTGTTAAAAGATTCCAGTATGGACCAGAAGTACATTTTATGTTAAAATCATTTTGTACATTATTGAATTTGAATCAGTTAAATTGCCAAAGATCTGACCATTCAACAGAACTATTTATAGGACAATATGGGCAGTTTCTCCTCACTAAGCTTTTTAGGGAGCACTTACTTTGTGTTCAGTGCAAAGTAAATTGGAGTGGTTTAAACAGGACTATTAAGAGATCAGTTTTTCCAACCATGCAGGGTAATATGTATCCAAAGTTAATTGTATTTGGCAGTCATGGCATCGTATTTGCTGGTTTTGCGAACCACCTCACCTCAAATATTGTACACTGTAATGTAAAACAATCATATGGGGAAAAAAAGATCAATTTCCTGATAAAATGTTTTTATTGAAACAAAACCTTGGTCCTGTGTAAATACCAAAAGGATAATCATGGAAATACTGAGAAATTATTTGAACCAATTTCAAAAGTTTGTGCTCACCTTTGATGAAATGGCAGCATGTGTGTACTCTTTAAAAACACACATTTATAGACTGAGTTGGAAGGCATTGGATCAGGTACTTCTGTGTTAATCTTAGTTTACTAAAAAAATGTAAGTCAAAAGGTAAGAGACTGTGACCTTAAAACTAAAATGCGTTTTTGAGTGCATTTAATTGTGACATTTCCAACTAAATACTTGACTTTGTCCATATGTGGCTACAGGACCACTGAATGTCCGAAGTACACATTTTTGATTCATTTTTCATGCGTGATCTCAAGGCTTTTTGTCAGGAAGTTGATTGTTTTGCATCTTGAGCATTTAATGGACAAGGATTTGGTTTAAATATGAAAACATCTTGAAGGTTATCTCAGACTTGAAAGTCACAAGCTTTTTTTGTTTAATTACCTAATGTGGACAGAGTAAATCCATTACCATGTGGTGAATAGACAGAAGACAGATGATGATGATGATTTTGTGTGTTCATGTTGACTTTAATACCTATTGAAAATGTACATGCCGTAGGAAGATTCAAGGAGTCTGTGAGCTGCTGTCAGCTCACCTGGGAGCTGAACTAACAGCAAACCTCTGTGAGGTTTATGTTGTTGCAACGTCGAGACAAAAAAAAAATTGTAACTATCTATGATTCAAAGAAACTCCAATCTGTAAAACTTAGCATTGGTTTGGTTAGAGATTCACTGTATAATTGTTTATCGATTCCCTTCTGCAAAGTAGAGTATGTAGATAAGATCAGCAGGAGAAAATGTATTTTGCTAAATTTATACTATTATAAATGAATTCTGTTCACAGTCAAATATGTTAGAGATGGTATTTATTTCATTAGAGAGGTCACTTTAACCTACTTCCTCACTTTAGTTCCACAGCCCCTAAAACCTTGTTTATTTATTTAATGGATATGCATTATATTATGGTATATTGGATTACTATCATCCAGATGGGAAAATGTATGTAAATCTTCTTTTATGATGGTTAATATATTTCTACAAGGTGAACATGAAATAAAAATGTTGAGCTTCCCCAAGAATTAAGGGGACACTCCCTTAGAGTAGGGAAAGTAGGGTTTATCTTATGTAACTGGACCTTTACTAATCTTGAAATCCCAATTAGGACCTGGTCTAAAGTATGGCCCCGGCTGACACATGGTTATACTATATTACTGTTACCCTTATGTGTACTGTAGCTTTCCATGCAGGTGATTCAAAGACTCAAGTTTGCTTGTATTTCACCTCTGTAATATGTGAAAATAATTGAACATTTCATCAACAGAGGTTCTGATTTGGCTGATTCAGTCACTTTGGTTACTGAATATATACATCGTTTTTATGAATTAATGTGAATAATATTGTCATTTTACACAAAATTGTGTGAAATGTGAGAGAAAAGTAATGCAAAATGTAAGCTACATAACCGGTGTTCCATTAGCAGTGTGTGATATGAGTTTTGATTTTCCAGCAGTCACAACGGTATGCCTTTTTATGTATACCTTTCTTTTGAGTTGCACAGCTTCTATCATCTGGCAGAAAACCTCTCAAACAACACGAAAAATATGTTGGTGCCAACCAGGGTTTTCTTTGTGGACATGCAGAATTTCTATGAAGATAGTTTTTGTATGGTTTTGTAAAAAAAAAAGGAGAAAAAAAGATTTTGTTTTCCTAGTAACTGTATGTGTTAAGAGAACATTAAATAACCGACATCGAGTAAAACATGGGGAAATTCAACAAAATATTATAGAAAAGCTAATGAATTATTTTCTTTTTATCACATTGTGAATAATTCAATTGTACAGTTTGCTGTATGGGTTATATGAAATTTTAAATAAAAAATACAAACTATATCTCCTATTGAACTACTGATTGATGATGCTGCTTGTAATAGTAAGTTGAAGTTTAGTATTACCATTTAGAAAGTTTACACTAAGTTTTAAATATACTGGGTTTTACTGGGTTTTAAAACCAAGTATTACTTTATGCAGATTTTTCCAAATTACTAGCAACATGATTAGATTAGATTATTTTAGATTTATTAGATTGCATTAGATCAAATTACATTTTTAATGACCCCACTGGGGGATCCCAGCATTATGTAAGATGACAAATTGACAAACAAACATCAATGCAGGCAAATGTTTTGAAAAATAATTTAAACTAATAAATAATAAGGATAGACCATAATCAATAACCGATTTCCCAAGTGTACTTCATGGCTATTTTACCAGATGTCAAATGGGAGAACTAATGCTTTGTACAGATGTTTACATGCATGCAAATATGTTTATATCACATAATTAAATGAATTCATCTGCATTAACCATTTTCAAATTATTATTAACTGGGAATAAAACTAAAAATTCCAGACAGTGGGTATCACTTGTACTCACTTTATAATATCATCAGGTCGGTCTACAAACAGAACACAAGAAATACTAAGTTCACCACAGTGCTGCTGTTGTTGTATTATACAGTAAGCGCTCAATACAAAACCCACAGTTCAACCACCAATTAATGAGTCCTTATCTCAGTTCAAATCTCCTAGGAGTCCATCTTTCTGTATTCCAGTAAGCAAACAAAAATTACTCAGTTTGAGGTTCAATTCAGAAGTGTTCTTGTGTTTAAAAGACAATCTTAATAATTCTCCGACAACACCAGAGTTCCCCACCCCCGCAGCCTTCGATGCTGGTAAGCAGCACACCGGCTGTAACTCGGGACAGACTTTCGGACTTGTGAGTTTGGTTTGAACGCCGTTTCACAGATATTTCCTGAGCTGACTGGTGGCTGTGTGTGTGATGCAGGCGCAGATCGCCACAATACGCTTACCTTACTACACATGTCTTTCTGTTTTGCATTTTTCTTGTCCGTCAAAGTGGCGGATGGCCCAAAGATTTCACCCACCACCATCAAGTTACCCGCGGGTGGCGGGTGCTACTTTCATTCCCTGTGTGACACTGAAGTTTATGTAGTGTCAGCTTCTGTCAAGTTTAAGGCCGTTGTACAACAACAAGTCAAGGTACAGCGTAAGGTGCGAAGTTGATGTTTCGTCTGGAGACTGCTTTACTCTTGGGTGTCATGTGACCAGAGTTTAATCGCATCCTTTGCGATTAGAAAATCTCATTTGATCACATTGTGATAATATCGCAAATGCAATTAATAATTCAGCCCAACCCCCACCCACTTTTTTTGTAAAGTAAGTACAAGTAATGGCGGGATTCTTTGTTTTCTTCCCAAGAGTATCTGATCCTCAGAATCTGTCACAGGTTCACACCAGAATCAAACCAGCGCCAGAATGATACATTGTTGCTTTCACAAAGGCCAAAACTCAAACGGCTCAGGAAGTATAAACAAAAGCCATGTGATGGAAATGGCTGTGATAATTGGTAATACAATCAGCCTGGAAAAAGGCAAAAAAACCCTCTAAATTATAGATATCCTCATGGAGCACCACCAGGTTCATGTTGGAGTTGGTCGGCGGTGCATATCAAAAGACTTTAGAGGGTCTAGTAGCAGTAAAAATTTAATAAAGCAGGCATTTCTAAGAATCAGCATCAGATGGTCTTATCGCTAATCATCATCATCTTAAATTAATGAATTATTGCAGTACATCCCTACATGCTACATACATTAAAAGGTTTAATAAGGTGCCAACTTTTATCAACAATAAATACTGCATATAATAATAATAATTATTTTTATTATTGACATAATCAAGCAAGCTTCTGCCCTTCTGCCGAATGGGATGTTTACTGTATGTACCAAAACATCAAGGTAAACTGGCAATTAGTGAAAACCATCTTGGTAATAAAACATATTCTGATAAATATGAAATATTATAAATAACAACAGTAATACATTGAATCGTACAGCCAGGGGTGGAAATTAACTTTTTAGCTCACCTGCCAATGGGACTGGTAGATGAAAAAATCCATCACCCAAACATATTTTTTACCGGCCAATAATAACTTGCCTTTTTATGCCACGTAAACATTTGTTTCAGTACTTTTAACGGAGATAATAAGGTATTCTGTCGAATAACAACTTAAAGACAACACCAGATTGAAATTTGAAGCAAAATTCGTTTATTGCTATTAAATGTCCTTAAGACATAACAGTAAATTGTTTTATAAACTTACAAGATACTTATTAATCATTCAACTTAAATCTCATCACTGCTCACTCTTAATCATGCTTTATCATTCAACTTAAACCTCCTCATTAATTTATTTTATGCTCTGCTTCAGCCTCATTCCCCCCCACTATATTCATTAAACTTTCATATAAAGTTTATCGCTACTATAGGCCTAATATTAATTGTAGGGTTTTTTTATTTATTAAATCTTTGTGCAAGGAAAACAGTATATGTTGGTCTGTAATTTATTAATGCTAAGTAATAACAAAAACATCACAACCATTCATTCACAAAAATTAATGTAGGTTGTAGTTTTTACTCGCACCTGGTAAATCATTTTTCTGGTTCGCACGTATCTCTGTTACGGGCAAAGTGAAATACTCTGTTTAGCAACACATCATCCGTCCTGAACCCGTTGCGCTGCTTTTCTTCTTCTTCTTGTTTTATTTCCAGGTGCTGTGAGCTGTTCTACATGCTGCCACTGGCTTTAACGGAGGGGAACGTAGTAAACAGCTGGTATAAATAAACAGGAGATTTTATAGTGGTAACTAGCTAGCTAAATGCTAAAAACACTCCAGGTACTCCAAGCACGACTTGACGGCTCCCGACCCCGACTTCAATCCCCTAACGCCCACCCCTTAACATATGTATGCCAATCACACACAAGTAACCTGAAATGAACATAAACACCAACCAATGAACACCCCTAATCCGTGTGTTACACGACTTTAGATCCCTTGGTACAGTGGGGACAAATTTAAGTGCGACACACGACAAAAAACAACGCTGTTAAGTACCGTCAAAAAGCTATTATATGGCGATATCGTACCGAATAGTTTACCCGCCAATGTGGCCTTCCAACATTTGGCCGCTAATCGCAAAATGTACCCGCATTTGGCGCTTGGCGGGTGTTAATTTGCGTACAGCTATAATAAATTAGTACTATTTTAAATACCACATACAATGGTAGTTTCCCGTGATTTGTTTGAATCGCCAGAAACGAACCGCTCTAGTATTCACTTGACCTCTTCGGTCCGCACCATAGTCCGAGTAAGGTGTTCACACCAAACCAAATGAACGGCACGGGGTAAACACTCCTGGGTTCAGTTCAACTGAACTAAACAGGGTCGGTCTGAACGTACCGTAAGACTTTATGGTATGGAGGAACTTTTTTTTAAATTGAGACCTGGTATTATTATTTCCCTCAAAAAAGGTTGCAGGGAGATTTCACCTGTCTTTTGAGAAATCTTACAATATTACTGAATTTTGCTGAAGTTTAGCAAACAGATCATTCTAGGCCAAATAACCTGCTAATCCAAGTATCGACTGTCCACCATTCAAGGTATTAGGTACTTCTAGGTAGCATTATGGCTGAAAGTTATACTAAAGGGACACATAAACAACATAATCTGCATCGGTCATTTCAAAAACAGATAGCCGATATAATCAATTAATTACAAAATGCGCTCCTTTGGCTCTGATGCAGCCGCCTCTCTCAGTCTGTTTTCAACACTCTGTGTGCTAGAGCAATGTCCTGCCCACAGTTTCAACACTGACTATTGTGTGGAAGTAGCCAATAGAACAAGGAAGCCACCACGCTGCAGCCCCTCCCCTCCTGTCTCAGAGCTTCGCAAATACACACACACTCTGAGCAAAGTGATCACTGTAGATGACACAAGTGGACCATAACTACACCCGCTACTGTAAGTAAGTGTAGCCAAAACAGCATTACTAGTAAAATGCTGATACTACATCATTACACCAAGCAATATTTTGCACCGCAGCTGTGTTACACAAGCACATGTGCTAGCTAGGCTAATAGCTAGTTTGTTATAAACAAGCTAAATCTCTCTGGTTGTAGCCTCTTTAGCTGAGATGCAACTCCTTGCAAACTCAGCAACAAACACCAGACCGAGCCATCTCAGCTCTTGAACCGCAAAATCTCATGAACCCACAAACGGCAAGTCCGTCCCCTCGCTCTAAATGTTTCAGCCTTCTCTTCATGCAAAGCAAAGGCCAGAGCAAGTAGGCGTACCCTACTTTGTGGGGACATTTTTACATTTAGTAAAATTAAGTACTTGCAGCACATCACCTCCACTTATATTATATATCATAGCAACCAAAGCACCATAGCCCTCCCAGCTAGGCATTTTCAGAAGAGCAGGTTTTCAGCTGGTAAAGATGCTTTGGTGGACACTGGCCCTTACTAGGGCTGTCACGGTGAAGTAATTTCCACCGCAGCAATATGTTGGAGCAATATTATCGCATTTTTCATCAATGAAGTAATCTGGTGCCATATAGCAGAGTAAGAGTGTCTGTATCTGTCACCTCACTGCACAGCGAGCCGCTAACAGCAGCTTTATGGTCTGAGCAAGCTAGCTGCTGCGTGCTAGTCAACAACATTGCCAAGAAAACTCCTTTTTGTAGTTTGACTGTGTCTTTTTCAGACATAGCTATATCATTACCTTCAGGGCGTGTCTATCAGGTCAATTTACATACCGCAGCAACACTCGCACCGGTGTGGAGCAGAATGGCTGTCCACAACTAACCAATGTGCTGTAGTAACGTTATAACTAAATTTCCACAGAAAGCAACATGAAAAACAGCTGCAGGCTTCCAACACACTACGCTCCTTAGTTAGTGAGATTCAAATTAGGATTATTGTCCACAGTTTCTCTGGACTGTCCCTCAGGATCCCAATGTTAGTCAAACATCGCCGAGCGTGCTAGCCCCATTAGCCGCGCAATATGCTAACGCCAAGTTAGCTAACCTTATATAATAAACAGTAAAACGACACAAAACACGGCAACACTTACAGCTTCAGAGTGTCAAGTCGTGTCACGTACAGCCCATGGCGATCCATCCTTGAATCGTTACAGAGCTTGTTACGGTTATAGAACTTTTGAAGCACTCATTTATTAATTTTAACACGCCCCGAAGTGTACAGTATGAACATTTCGGTTGTTGCGGTGCTTGCCATCCTCCGCGGTGGGCTCGACCAATAGCGTGGTATTTTAATTTTGCGGTTATCGCGACAGCCCTAGCCCTTACTCAGTATTTTGATGTCAGGAATATAGTTTTTTTTAACATGTTCCATTTGTTTCCAGTGAGACTGATTTTATATTGTTACTTTGCTGCTCTGAAAAAAGTTAGCTATAATAATATATTCAATTTGATTTGTGTTCTGAATTTATTATTTTTTAAATCATTTTTATATTTTTAAAAGGCAATTATTTAGTAATGGAAAAAACCAAAAGAGTATAGTTAAAGAACAGAACCAAAAAATAGTATCAATAAATGTATCAATAAAATCCTAACAATTTATTTGTTATTTATTCAAAATTTTGACACCAAGATTAAAATTTTAGTCAGCTCCACATATCTGTCATTGGTCTAATTGGTTACTAATAATAGGTATCGGGATCAGCCCGGAAAAACACATATCGGTCAATCCCTAATGTGGCATGTCTGTGTGCCAAAAGAAGACATATTAAATATTATTTCATACATTTACATTTATTCATTTAGCTGACGCTTTTATCCAAAGCGACTTACAATTGCTATATATGTCAGAGGTCGCACGCCTCTGGGGCAATGAGGGGTTAAGTGTCTCGCTTAGGGACACATTGGTGTCTCACAGTGGATTTGAACCCCAATCTCTCATACCAAAGGCATGTGTCTTAACCACAGCACCACGCCACCCCACTATTCATTCTAGACAAGAAAAAAGCAAGAGTACATTTTGTTAAGCCAACATTTTTTTGTTGGTCTTTTTTTGGAGGCCACAAATTCAAAACAGTATTAGTTAAGCTTGTATGTAACAGCTGCTGCATGGTAAGGCTGCTCAGGACTTTCATGTGAAACAGAGTATTGCAAAACTATAGCGGGAGACAGGAATAAACAGCTGTGCTTCAAATGGTGTCCATGCATGAATGAATGTGTCGTGACGTGAGGTAGCCATTCGACTGTCATAGGCAGAGATTGACCTTGCTGACGTTGGGATGGCAGACATGTTAAAAAAGACGGGGAAACCCCAGGCCACGGCGTTGAGGAGCAGCAGGCGCATAATGAGCGATGGGCAGGGGCCTTGCGCCTAATGGGAAGATTTATTATCTCTCACTATCAATTAATCCCTTCGGACAGACCGGGGCCAGCAGGAGCGCATCAGGAGTATGTAAAAGAGAGAGAAGAGGACAGAGGGAGGATGGGAGCCTGCCAGACGAAGAGGAAAAGATGTGAAAGGACATGAGAGGTGGAAGAGGCAGGAGCAGTGGGGCGAAATGAAAAAAGATGGAAAAAGCCAAGCAGAATGAGTTGACTGATTTGAAGATAATACCGACAAAGATTTGAGAGCGACACAAAGAGTGAAGGAAAAAAGCACAACGGGTTAATAACAAGGTGAAGAAAAGGGTATAGTTGGTAATATGACATGAGTGAGAGAAGCCAATGCAGGAATTAGAAGAGACAGAATTTTTAAGGGAGGAAAAATGACTGAACAGTACATAAGGAGAACCTAAGACATCTATGGGAAACTCAGGGAACATAAAACTTGGAAGACTGATACAACGATATGAGCTACTTTTAAAGATCGACTATTTGTTCAGCTTGAAAACTCCACGTTGGACTGGTGGTGCAATAATGCAGATAACAATCTCTGGAAATAGATGAGCAAATATAGACTATTTGAAGAAATTTGCCTTTTTTGAAAATAAACTACACAGTTACTAAATGAATTGTAATGAAATAATTTATTCCATTCAGAGATGGCAGTTGTATGTGGTGGTGCTCAATTATGTTAGAGTGGCTTTTAAGAAAATGTTTTCTTTTTTTATGATGGAAAGTCTATGTTTGATTTAATGTTAATGGGATGCAGTCTAATGTAGAACCATAAACTATTTATCTGGAGTGGTTTAACATAGTGTTCCTCATGTTGTGACTATCAGAGGCGATGAATGACATTAGGATTTTGCAGTATCTTTACAGTCCTCAATCTCATGTCCTCAGATTTATTCTCACAGTGCTGCATGGAGAAAGTACAACCTAAAGCTGACCTACAGCGTCTTTGCCATTATGGAGACTGCCTCGGTCTGTTGCTCATGCACGCTCGTGGCGGTTTTCTCACTCTGATGGCACATGTCCAGACCAGTGTTCTTTTTGATGACCTTGACAGGGCCGTCAGTGGGTGATGTTCTGCTTGACACTACAGGGCGATGTGCTGTTGGCTGTGCATCATCGACCCATTTGGGGGTGAATAAATGCCCGAACCATGCCATGCCCATCTCTGTGGACCCGCTGGGTGAGAGACCCATCTTAGCTGAAGCTGCACCAGAGGATTGGCTTGATAGGAGGGATCAGTGTGCGTTGAACCTTATTATAGGCAATGTCATTATCCCAAAAAACTGAATTCCCTTCAGGAAGCACAGGATATGTAGCTGTAAAAGATGCAGCTGAACGAAAATTATTCTGGAGGAATGAAGGTAGATATCACCTTCAAAGAAAATAACAGAGGGTATTACAAACCAGGGCATCGAAAGTTAACGTTAAAGTTATGATTTTCGTGAAATCATACCCTGTTTTTTGATACTACGCTTGGTCGGCATTTTTCATCAATAGCCATTTAATGTATCTGCATTTTGTAATTACTTCTCTGTATACTATCGTTCATTCTTAGTGGCACAGTCCAACATTCCTGCATTACATTCAGATTATTTTCATTTTCTGCTTGTTTCATCAGCAGATCATTTTACATTTTTGCAAGGAAGTAATGGGACAAAAAGGGGCCACAGTGAGAAGTTAGATGAAGAGTTGTTGGTGACAAGCTGCAAACCTCCAACTCCTCAGCAAGTTTCTTTTACAGTTTTCAATCATGGAAGAATAAACATTTTGTGTCATTCACATGCCAGGATAGAATCAAAATTCTAACTTAGCCCACAGGCAAATAAAAAAAACCTGAGGGAAAATCAGGGAAACCTGAGTCTTATTCACACGTGTTTAACTGATACAAGTGAAGTCAAGGTTGTGTTGACATGTGGGCAGTGTGCCAAAGCTGGATTACAAGACTAATAGAAGGTCGATAGCACTGTCCATCCCAATAACATTCAAAATAATGAACAATTAATGAGTGTGTAATTACAGCACACCATAATGCTCTAATGAAGTAGTACCACAGTGGGAATACTCATGCATATTCTACCTTCCTTAATGAGCTTGGCATTACATGTATCGTATTTGAACAGGGAGACACCATATGGCAGAATGTCGGAATGAGAGAAAACTATTGTTTATTCCAGCCCCCATCTCTTTTATTGCAAATCAAACCAGTATCATAGCTGTACCTTTACACCATCATAATGAATTATCCATTTGGCTTTAGGTGAAATAGCCTGATAGAGACCTTGCCCATGAAATGCCTTAGCGACTTGCTCTTTCTGTTCTGTTCTTTGACCCTGATAATGACTTGAATAGAGGCTTTTCATGAATATAAATATAGAATTGGATGAAAGGCAATTTTCTCCAGTGTACATAAAATAACACTCTTGAACATTTTATGTGGAGTAGTGTTTGTCAAGAAGGTACTGTGTTTCTGCTGTTAAACACTGCGTTGTGCACTCAGTGGCCACTCTATTAGGTACACCTCTTCATTTATGTAAATCACTCACTCCTCTAGAGAGCGAGTCACATGTAAATGAAGCCTCCACATATTGTAAAGCTTACCCGCACTATTAAGCTGCATGTTAGAATGCACATGATGCAATAATTACATGTTGTTTACTTTGAAAAATGAACCATGGTTTGTGCCAGCATCTGAGACCTTACCAAGAAACACATGCAATCAGCTGTAATACTGAGGGCAAAAACACGATGCTTATAAGAGGTGTCAGGGAATGATAAGACTCATTCAAGCTGACAGACAAGTCAAGTCACAAAATATAACAGTATAATAGTAATGTGCAAAGGGCATTTCATTAATACACAGCTCATTGAACTTTTACATTGCCAAAAAACAGCTTAAGCTATAGTGATAAAGTGTGATGGAGGAATGGGGATAATTTTAAGTAAACAAATTTTGTTTAAGTAAAAAAATTGTAGTGTAAGGCATTACACTACAACAAAAGCACAAAGTAGATGTCGTCTGTCCCAAGATAGTTCCAGGAACAACAGCCTTCATGACATATAACACTCATTTTCAGTTTTGCTCAACTGTCACCAAAATAAGCAGATTTGTTAAAGGGTGCTGATTTGAAGTGAGTTTCACCCACATTGTATGTCCCCCACCCAAATCCAAAATTTGTTGTGTTTTCTGCTGCAAAGAGACTAACTACTACCTATCAGTCTCAAAACGATCACAAACCAGCAAAGCATCTTTGAGATGAGCTGGAGGAAACGTTAGCTGTATGAATGTTTTACTGAAGGTACTTCAGAAATCGCTAGATGTTATTCAGTCATCAAAGGCCGACATTCCTTTGAAAGCTTCTAACATCTTGTTGAGTCCATGCATAGAAGAATTTAGTGTGTTCCGGATGAATCAGGGACAGCTTTTGCATCATTGTCATTGATGTTCCTAAAAGCAAACCTCAATTACAGAGATGTAAAGCTCATTGCCTGCAGGGGGCATTAGAGTTAAAATTGCAGCAGCTATAACTTTCCATGCCTGTGGGCTGTGCCGTCACACCAGGTGTGTTCGAGATGACTGCAGCTGACTTTCACTGACTGCAGGGGTGGCTTATAAAAATACTGCTGTCAATTCGGTCACATTCTGCTTCCCGTAGAGTGAGTGAGCTTACTGTGAGCTTAGAACAACTGCCTTTGCAAATGCTGCAAGATAAGACAAAAGGTGGTTCCAACTTGGTGCAGATGGAGAAAAGCAACTGCAGTCTTCGGACACCCGCGAGGTTTTAATGTCATGTGACACGGTGACATTTTGCTGCGCCGGCAAAAGTCGGACAAAATTTCTAACCATCATGCCTTACGTTAAGTCCAGGATTCATCCCATTAAGTCAGCGCTGCGAAGCACCACGTGAAGTCAAACCTATTATCTACACTGCAGCTGCTGTTGCTTTCATTTCCTGTAGGTCTACCTGTGACTGAACAGCTTCCTCTTATTGTGTATCTGCAGTCTGTGAGGGAGACTGAGTTACTAGCCAGTATCTTGAGCTGCTCTGCATCTAAAACAAAACAGTTTGACCTGCCACTGAGTATGTTTTTCTTTTAAATTTGGATTTGTTGCGTAAGGCAGGTCCTTCTCATCATCAAACAGGAACTCCAACCCTCTTTGTTCACTTCTACCTGAGGAGATACTGTCAGTGTTTTATCCCAAGGTTGCTTACAGCCTACAGCAAAGCTGTTTGATGTTGGCTCAGGACCAGACTTCATTCTGTTTCAGAGGGGGATGAAGCTCACCAGCAGATGATTTGATATTCTCTATCAAACTGCAACCCTATATTAACACCCTTCATCTTGGGAAGTTGTCAATGCACCCAGCTTGTAAACCTTCCTAAAATCTCCTTACAGCAAACAAACAGTAGATATGAAAAAACATCAAGAAGGCAATGTTTACCAATAATGGTTTGACTTAGCCTTGAATATTACGGGTGAATGGTTTATGCTGCCTTCCTCCTTTGCACACTGCATAGCCTTGTCAGTTGTAGACTGAAAGTACATTTTCAGAATTGGCTAGCAGCAGCTACTCTGGCTTGGCATATTCACTATAATGACTTGATCATGATGATAAGTTTAATGGAGCCGCTATTTTACTACAAGAGGGTGAGGCCAATTTTGCTTTACTATTGCAGAGAGGAAGTAATTAAACCAGAAACTAAATTCAAGTATGTTTTTTGCTCTCTCTACCCTTCCTTAGTAAAAACTGAAAAATCCTTAGTGATGGAGGCCACACACCCTCTCTTCTCTCTTTCATGTATCTCTTCTATAAGAGAACATTACAGTATATGGTATGTCCACAGGGAAAGTACTAGAGGGTGTCTGCCTGGCTGCTGGAAAGTTTATGGGCTGTGAAGGCCAATTTCAGCAGCCTGCAGATGGGACTCCAAAACCCGTCATGTCACCTTCCTCCCTCCATCACTCTCCAATAGAACATTAAAGGCGGAGGAAAAAAGCCACTATCACCAAGGAAACAAAACTCCTGTTCAAAACTATTTGACATTTTGAGTGGTTGTGGCATGGATTTGTGTACCGTAAACTGCTCATTAATATTAAATAGGGAAGTGACAGTTGGAGGGAGCTGGCATGCGCTCTTGGCACATCAAGCGGGACTGCAAGTGTTGGCTGGGTACTTTGTTTAACCCAATATGTGGTGGTTAAGTGAGAGAACAGCTGCTTTGGACCTCTAAGAAGGTGCTTCTTGGCAGTCTCGAGATAATGCTGTCAAACTGAAAAAGTCTTATGTCACATTTGAATTTTACAGCAATGTTATACCTGTTCTATTTTTATTTTATACCAACTCTTATTTCATTTATTTAGATAAATCAAAGTACTCTTTTAATGGTGACACATGTAACATGTGCTATCTTGAATATTCAACAGACTCTGGACATCTGAATGATAATGAATTTAATTTATTAATTTATTTTATATTATTAATTTATTCATGATTAGTCTTTTACATGATATTCTGATGCATGTTGGTTTTAAGTCTTTTGGATCTGGCAGTGGCTGTGATAGATCCTGACAGGGTTTCCTTTGTTTCAGACAGTTAACTAACATCATGTTGCCACACACTAAATACGCAGTTGCAAACAAAGCAACACACTGTAGCCATAAAGCGCGTGATTAAAACGTGTGTCTTGCTTTCGCATTTTATGGCAGGCGGGTTCCGTTGTGCAAGACTGGTTTTAATATCCACACAAAGCTACAAAAATGTTAATGTGTTGCCACTGAAAATAACAATTTATGTCCCCCATTGTGTTTTATTTTTGTGGCTCCTTGTTGCCTGTGTTTATAAGTAAGGCCAAATGTAAAGTCATATTTAATTACAGAGCATTACTGTTCAATGAGGCTCTGTTAATGCAAGCTAGTGTCTCAGATATAAAAGATAAAGAGACAGCACATGTAGCCGAGCTTAAATGGGACAGTTTATTACATTTTTTGGAGTCCATTTTCATGAGTCCATTCACAGCAGTGAAGTTGGACATGTAATGCATAATCTATAACTCCTGATGATTTAATTAGGTGGAATAACATTTTGTGGGTATTGTTGATTTGTTCAGTCACAGAGATCAGAATTAATGTGTCAGGATTGGAAAGGGACCTGGAAAGCTGCTTTGCAATAAAAAAAAGTTGTGAGAGCACATTTGGGAACCCCACAGCGATTCCACAGCATTGCAATTCCTTGACTTAGACTAAAAGACCGTTAGGAAATGCTGTTTGGCATGAAGCAAGTGGCACAGGCTTCGTTGGCGGTTTGTGCCACTGCATATGGGAAGTCCTTCAAAGTCAGCCGCCGTGCCGCAGGCAGCATTCTAATGAGGTCATCAATAACCTGCAACAGCTGCTCAGAAAGAGAGACCTCATCTGTTAAGCTCTAGCCACCAGTGACTCTACTGTAACTGAACAAACAGCGCCAAAATAATGAGATTCTATGGAACATACAACAATACTTTACTATGAACCATTAATTGGGGGAACTGCAGTACATTTAAAAAGTGCCAGCAGTGACAGTGAATGAGAAGGTTGCAAGTGAATCCCGCAGGAACTGTCACTTAGTTCACTGTGATACTTTGGTAGAACGAGCCTTTCAAAACAAGGCAACTATAAACGTGTCACCCTACAAAGGATGCAGTCCCACTTTGGGCCAATCAGGAACAAGTAAACAAAGCCCCAAAGGCAATGACAAAAAACGTTTTTTTTGTGATTAATTCATTTCTCAGTTTTTTTCAACCACAGATCACATATTCAAAAACTTGGCCATGGGACACATCATTCTGTTACATTATTGTGGTCCTAAAGCAATGATGTTCATCATTCCGAGATGTTCACAATCTGATTAGCAGCATCAGAGATAACATTCATTGCTGATGGATGGACGCAGAGAGACCAGAAGAAGAAGGGTAAACGAGACAAGTGTTACCGTAATTCATCATGAGGAAGAACAATAGTTTACCAGACTAGAAGAACTGGTTGGTTTGCAGCATCTTGCTGCAAGCTATATGAAAAGGGTAAAGTGACCTTCTGATTTTGATATTAGAGGCAACATTTGGATGAATGACTTCTGATCCTCAATTTCCTACCACCATGTTTTATAGTATTGGTTTTTATCATCATTGTATGGTTGACCCCTTCTCTGTCTCACTGTTGGAGACACCAGAAGCCCATCTATTTGTGTGACATTTACAGCATGGCACCCGCAACCTGGAGGGCTCTTCTTGTGCCTCTGTAGCTGTCAGAGGAACGTGAGCAAAGACAGCATGATCTTTCTTCCCCTCTCTCTTTCTCTCTCTGTTATGGATTTAACCCCCAGTTCATTCTGGCTTGGATGTGGCAACACTAAGAAACAGAACAGGTGCAACTCTGCTTGCCAGTAACAAAATGTCTGAAAGCCTTTTTAAGAAATACTGTTCAATTTTTATGAATATACAGTCTGAGTACACGCAGTGCAATTCATACACTTAGCAGAAGTGCAAGTCACTTTATATTTCATACTTACGTGAGTCTACACATATGTACTTGTGAGAAATTGGAGATGCCTGTGACATTTTTATGGGTATCTTAATACGTAAAACGTCTTGACAACAAATATTTAGGAAGTGTACATTATCATCACAAATAACGCATTGATGGTTGATTTTTTTAGTTTACTTGGTTCAGTTTATTGTTGGCAATAATCTGCAAATTTACAGATTCTTGCTAATCAAGCTGGCCTAAGCGTAGCATCAAGCATAGCCCCAATCAACCACAGTATTTTAAATATTGTATTGTGTAAAATTTCACAGGGAAACAGACTGCATAGAAGCAAGGCTAGTTTTATGAGAACACTAAACTGGTCTTCATAGGTCAAATGGCTGCAAAGTTTGGGAATTGCAAAACGGACTTAGCGGCTTAGCTGCTTCAACCTAATAGTAATCTTGTTGTTTGAATGCATTAGAAATGTGCCTTACCTCTAGAAACACCTGCCGCTGGCATTATGTCCTATTTTCATTTTGTGGTACCATATATTTGCGCCTTTCAACGCTGCAACTCCTTGGATAAGAAGTTTCATCTGTGCAGATGCAGGTCTCCAATCCTATCTACTATCCATTATGAAGCTGTCAGGGAGTGCAGTGCTTTTAAACAAAAACAGGGGAGAGATTCGATTTGCCATGACTAATGCTAGTTCCTATCGCACCCACTGATAACTCCCACCAAGTTTCTAACTATGCCACAGGTGTTCCACACGCACTTCTGGCCACAAAAAACCCCATAAATAAATATAGTCACAACAACCCTGTTCTTATTAGACTATTGGTTGAATCATCGAGATACAAAAATAGGAGTAGGAGTGTATACTTGGGTCACAAAACAGACCTAGTCTTTGTAGTGGTTAGCTATAATTTTAGTAGTAGTGTGATTATTGAAAGAATATTTTCTGTAGTTATTATTATTGATGAAATTTCCATTTACCAGCTAATGTAATACTACTTAATTTCGCATTACTTTTGAAATGCACCACAGCTGTTACTACACATGGATTTCATTGGCCATTTTAATCCTGTGACTTTCAGACTCTAGGAGCAATATGTATCCTCACTTTGACGTTGGTCAACATGAATAAAATTTCTGATAAGCCCCTTTTCCCTCTGTAGTTCTGCCAAGATGGCTCACATGCAGAAGCAAGTGGGGAGGTGGTGGAAGGATTAGGGAGAGGTTATATCTGAGGCTCTCTTGCAGTAGGGCACACTAAGGGAGGCAATGTAGGTTTAGCTGATGCTGGAGCATGGCCACATAGTCACAGATTAGAAATGGAGGCCCTAGCTGATTATAAGAAAAGCAGCAGCCTCGCCACAATACTAATATATATCCAAAGTACAATTAATGAATAAAATAGGATTCTAAAATAAATGCATGCAGTCTTAATAGCATAAATCTGCTACTGGCACTACTGTGCACTTAACAATATCCATTTTTTCTGAGCATTTAGACTGTCCTACCCTCCATTCTCTCAGTTTTATTATGATGGTTTTCATGCAAGAAAACCATCTTGCACCTCATCTGTCAATTAATCACCTTGATTATACATTTATTTACCTAATGGAATCTACTTAGCCGTGCCAGTCCTCTTTAAAATTAGGTATTGCTCTTATTGATGGACTGATTTCTGTAAACCGCTTGTCTTCTCCCTAATTGTCATCATTGATTAATTTTCACTATCTTGTCACAAATGTCTCCTGCATTTAGTACGCACATGCATTTGTGCATGCACATGTGTCAGACTTCTTAAATTAGCATTTAACAGGCTCCTCCAGCAAAACTTTGGTTACTGGAGATTACCTCACCATAAAGTGATGAGTGATCCCTGTTTTGCTAGTAAATTCAATTTAGCAGCAGCACAATGTGCACTGTATGATTAGGGATGCAGGGAACTACACCGGCCTACAAGAGTGAAATTAAGCAAGATAGGATACTGTACTTAGATGCATCTGAGTCGGCAAAAAGTGAGTCTAACATGCAGTCTGACCTCCCCTTGTCCTCCCTGTAACTTCAGCAACAGTTAACATCATAATGCTGCTATTTATGGCACCTGTTAAATAAGGCGATATCTCAGGATCGATTTTGCTGCCGCTTGTTCTCCCCTCTGGCACTCTCTTCCAACACAAGTTGGATTTGATAACTCAAGCTCTATTGATTTTTCTATAAGCAAAAATAGTCTGCACAGAGGCATAAACTAAAAATATTGGTTGTGTCCACATGCTTTTTAAAGATCAATATTTAAATGTTTTTTGTTTGGTTTGTGTGGGACATTGTAACTTTATATACTGTAGTGCTCTGTAGTGTGTAAATACATGCAGAAACCTGTATTTACAATTGATAGATTTTTAAAACAAGCAAAATGAAAGAGAAAATTAAATGTGAATCACTATCAATAACATTTTTTCTATCAGGTTTTATCAATTTCCAGGAAAATGTATGCAATCTGGTTTTATTACAACTTCTCATACTAAGGCATAACACTGGCAAGAATGTCACTTCAATTGCAAAATTGTGTGCTATACATCTCCTTGATGAGTGCATGAGGGGAAATAAAGAGGAATAAAGCTGATAGAATGGGGAGATGATATAGACGGAGATTGCTGCCCAGACGCAAACGGAAATACACAGTGTGTTACAAATGCAGAAAATGTAATGGTAAGCCTGTGTTTGGAAAGGTCTTGTGGGATGGAAGGAAAAAAAATCTGGGGGGAAAATGGAAAGAGAAGGACTATAACATTCAAATGGCAGATTGGGATCTAGCATCCTGAGATGGGGAGAAAGTGACAGAGACTAATGGATTTCTGCGCCTGGTGTGATTAAGAGGCTGTACTAAACCTGAGATAATGTGCTGATATCTGCTGGGAGCTGCTTGACGATGGCTGATCTTAATCAGTGGACCCCGACATAGTCAAGAAGCCGTTCACCTCTCTGCAGCACTCAGCTCGCCCTACATGTCCGGTCTGGTTATGTCTGAAGAAACACAAAAATCTTCTCTACAATCTCCTGCAATAATAATAATAGAGTGCTGATTTGTTTAAAAGGTTTCTGCAGTGGCTGAACATGTGTTTTTTATTGAGCATAATGGTATGCATAAAAATGTAGTTCCCCATTAAATGTCATGTGATGTGCTGTGCAATTGTAGGAAATGTTCAGTTTTTGAAATGCTATTTAAGTGTTGATTGCTGAGAAAAACTTGAACTTCAAAATGTAACGTTTCATGGAGTAAACACAGGCTGTGGCGCATTAAACATTGCTGATGTGCTTATGCATGGTCCTTGGGCTTCACTGTGCAGTTTCACATTTTAATTTTAAACTTAATCAATGTTCCATGCTCTAATGAGAACACTAGTTTTCACACGCTTGTTGACCTGCCAGATCAGGATGTACTCAATGTGATCAGAGTCTTATTAGCCTTGGGAAGGTAAGCACAAGCCTCTAGCATCATAACAACAACATTATGCTGCAAGCCCTCACCAAGCAATAACTACCACAACAGATATCATTTTATTTTCTAAAGGAATAATGCTCTTTGATGAACCAGGGTATCAATTTAAGAAGGCCACAAATATCATGAGTGGGACTCCAACACAGCACCTGTGGCAAAATGACTCCTGTCAATTTATTCCATACTGTCGTTACTACTTAACTGGTCCAGTGGGACTCCTTTGCCGCAGCATAACAAGTCCCTTCATCGCAACAACCATATGTCCTGGGTTTCCCTGGGGAAGACGCCTCCAGCTGCCCAGATACTGTTTCCTTGCTGTCAGTTTTAGGCAGAAGAAGCTTGACAGCTATATGTTGAGTGTCTAAGATGGATCAGGATGAGGTACTTCACTTTCAAATCTGAATACAAATCCACAATTACTGTGTGAAGTCCCCGCTGATTAATCTTCTGTGTGATCTTGTGAAAAGTTTATGTCTGAATTGCAATATCTTGGACTGTGCTCCATGCTTAAAGCATGATAAAATCAGATTTATCATGACAGTTAAAGCCATGTTTTTGATGGTGATTAAACTCAGCAGTGCTACTATCATGATAAGTCTTCACCTGTGTTTTGTAGCCGTATAAATAATAACAATCTGTCACTAATCACACTAAAGGTGCGATGCACCCGATAAAACCTTCAGTTGATCAAACATTGCTATTTAGGGGGATTGGATACTTGGAGACAGTTTCCAGCTGATCATATCATCTGCCCCACAGTAAAACCTGATGTATCAATGTTTGAGATGAAATAAGATTGAATCTGGCTTGCTCTGGATGCAAACTGAGTAGACTGATAAGACCTATACAGTTGGGGATAATTCTATGTGAGTCTGTATGAACAACTGAAATATTCAGACAGAATGCTTTTAATGCTACTTATTTCACTGTGTACTATTACAGGCATTTTAAGAGCAATCTTTTAATTTTACTAACTCAATATGATTTGGAATGAATTGCATGAGTAGGATAGCTCATTTGTTTACCCCCCCCCCCCCCCCATGCTTGTTCATTATTGAATTAAATGACACAATCCAATTAGTAGTGTGCATTACCCTTTCTTGCAGTTTGATTAGGCAAGTAAAATATTAAGCTTGATGCTCAGCCAAATTATGTTGCATTACAAATCCTCCAAATCACAGAGCTTTTCATTCATGTACAAAGATATTATTCTACACAAATTCTCTGAGCTGCAGGCTGACATGAAGAGTGCCTTCACCTGTCAGTAGTTTTGGATTAATACTGTGAAGACTGACCCGTCCAAAGTGTGTAATAAAGAAAGTATTCAATGTTTTTCAAAATAATTATGAACAGAATTTGATACATAAAACAACATTACAATTAGGCTGAATATTTCATTTCTCATCACAGTTATTCTTGTAATATCTTTCCCCCTCCTATTTTATTTTCAGGACATCGAATATTTGAATAGAAATTACCTCAATTTCGAGGGAACATTTCATTTGGCTGGAGCAGTGTTATACATATTGAGGAATAGCAACATGTCAGGCCTGCCAAACTGATTCCCAAAGTAGCTAAAAATGACGCCGCTTACACCCAGCACTGTCTTCACCGTATGTGTGCCAAGTATTTGGATGTCACTTCAGATATTTTACACACACACACCCCGTGTTACTTACAACCATGTTTTCATTGTCAATCAAACAATCACCTGACAATGATTCTAGAAAACACGTTTCACTGTGTCCCAACACATTCATGGTATGATGGTATGTCTGTTGGAGAACAACAGCTGATTGGAATAGTTGAAGGTTATCACTTCTTATTTTCTAGAAAACATGGCAGGTGTCATTTATAATCCACTGACATATTGCACCTGGCACTACGGAGGAACTGCTCCAACATGAGGAGAATTAAATACTTTCTCCAGCCATCTACCAGGGTGAATAAACTGCCAGAAAATATAACGTATGACCTCAATTTTCCCGATGCTTATGACAGATGTCTCTTCTTGCAGGTCAGAGTGAATGTGAGGAGGTTTACTTTCTCTTTTAACCAACCTTTAGTGAGGGTTGGGACATTAACTTGGCAAAGTGTGTGGTCTGTAATACAGGTGAATGGCTGTGTCATATATCAAAACTCTTGGCAAGAGTCCTGGGTTCAAAACTGTTTGAAAAACCAACAGACAGAGGGTAAAATGCTTGCCTACTGCTTACAGCACTCTTGACAAAAAGAATGAATCCGTCCCTGGCACTCAAAGGAATGCTTGCTTTTAGTTACACTAATACTCTGTATCAGGAATGATTGATTTCCGGCCTTACCATTACCACATGTTAGACAAACATATCTATTTGTCTAGCAGTGCTGTCTTAAATGGAAAACAGTGTGGCGTACTTGACCACTCTACACAGACAACTTGATCAATTGGTACACAGGCTTTCCACTCAACAAAAAATTGGAAGCAAATATAAGCAAAAATCTAAATTGCATAGCCCAACCGGCGCTTTGTCAAAAGAGACATCAGTAGAGAAATTGAGCACTTGTGAAACAATGGAATAGAAGGGGAGAGCATCTATTTGCAATAATAAAGTGCAAATACAAGCAGCCGGTCCTTAATGGAACTCCTCACTGTATCGCTCATTGCTGGGGCCCCCCAAGGCTTAGCAAGATTGAATACACCATATGTTTATCTGGAGCTTTTCCCTTTGTAAGTGGCACTGACGGCATGGATTTGGCACTTCTCTTGTCCTTCCCATAATGCATCAATCCAAAAGCTCATTTAGGCAGTCACTTCCCAGACAACACACAAAAAGGGGCTCTGGCTTTTATTTGGGTCCTACATCACTGCTATCCATCCACGTTATATCTCTTACATATCTGCTCAGAGGATTTCACATACAAAAGCTCAAATCCGATATTTCTCCAGCATCAATAGAGGTATAAAGGTAACCAACCCTTATCTCTTAGAAATTACATTTATAATTAACATTTTGATGCCAGAATTATTTACCCTGGCAATGTTTTTTTCCACTGTAGGATGAGCTACATTTATGTACCATGCTAAATTTGTAGGGATGTGGTCGTTGTGGTTGGTGGGCTGTTACTCTTTCAAAAAGTCAACTTCAAATGAATTGTGTGGCCAGCAATGTCCATCCGTCAGTGGTCAAAGTGTCTTACCCTTCAGTATAGTCTTTCCATTTTCCCTTGTGGTGTCATAAAACTGCACAAACACTGTGTCTTGAGAAGGCAGTCAGACAAGGTTGTACAGTTGACATTGCTCCACTCGTTCCTGGTGCCTCCGCTGCCTCAATAGGGTGGCAAGTCAGCAGGTGAGTCCTCAGATTTTTTGTAGAGGCATCTGCGTTTTACAAAGTCGACAAGCAGCCGTCTGTTGATAATATTGCCGTCTGTGTTGCAGAACTCAAAGGACTTCCACACACTGCTGAGTTTCAGAAGATTCAGTGTTGGGACTATCTGATCAGCACAGATTTGCTTGCTAGTATCATCTTTCATTTTTATTTATTTGCTTAGTTTACTGATAGGTCAAAAGAGAATGCAACAGTGTTGTCACAATACTGGAATTTCTCATTTAGATACAATATCTTGAACAATATTGACATTGTCTATGAAGATTCTCAGTCATCCAGGTCATAATTAAGTCATAGTCAAGGGCAACTGGATTTGGTTGACAACCAAGTCCAGTTGCCCTTGATTTTAACCTTCGTTGGATAATATTGATATTCAATACCATTTTCGATACCATGGGGAAAAATTTACTAACATTGAATAAATTAGTGAATATAATTACTGAATTATCTTATCAACGTATCTTAGTAAGTTAATAGTACTGTGTGTTAAACAGAACAGCATCGGTTTATTTAGCATCAGTTAACTGAGATTCCCCGGGTCTGACAGCTCTGAGGGGGATTAGCTTAGTTTTGACTATTATAAATGTCTGTTAAGCAAACAACATGACAACTATCTTATCAACAACAGTTTACTGGGCCATCTTGTTTAATACTATAGTGATGTTGAACGGGGAGACGTCTCCAACTTCTCCAGGTTCTTTATAAAGGACGGCGTGTCGGTCCTGCAAGTGCTGTGCTCTTTCGTTAGCACCACTCTGTACCGTCACTTTCATATGGGCTTGCTTGTATCCTTTGCCAGAATCCCAGCAAAGGATACAAGTGACGAGTACTAGCCAATCACAGCACAATAGGCTAGTAGTAGTAGACTTGTCGAAACTCTGGCAGGGAAAAAAAACGCGATTCAAACAGAGAGAATAACACTAGAAGATAGTGCTGAGTGTGACAGGAGGCGGGGCTGTGTGGGCTCTGCAGCAGTGTGTATCAGCTCAGTCTGGGAGAAGAGAAGTGCATTTTCAGGATTGATGCAGTGGAAAATGAATATTAAAACTGTTTGAAATATTCAGAATCGATATGTATTAAAAATAATAAAAAATCAATATTTTTGCAAAAGAATGCAATAGGTACAGCTGATTGAATGACATTTACGAACACCCTCTGCTGGACCACAAGCCAAACTACATTGTTGTTACAGTTCGAATATTTAATTTTTTCTCATGTTCAAACAAGTTCTCAAGTTCAAATTTCAAATTAAAAGTGACAGCCCTAGTGGGCCTAGAAACCACAGAACATTTTGCTTTTTCATATTCATAGTATAAAAACGTAATTTCTAGGGAACCAGTTTGTCATGTTATTGTGCAACAATTTGTCCATGGTACTGAGCTATACTGTGCTAATCCAGACAGTCTCACCCCTGCTACACTGTGTGTGTAAACTGAGTTCTGATTATTATTTTGTGATATCCGTATCTCATCTAACCTTGTAATGATATTCCCTTGTCCTGCCTCAGCAGCACTCCCCCTCCCCCGACTTACCCTGCTGCTGCCGTACGGCCATTTTTAGCCCCATAATTTCCTTGGCAGTAAGCTCTTGATGAGGTTGGTCAGGGATGAAGACTTCTATTAACTCAAATGTTGTACATGAAGGGAATTGCAGACCCATAAAGCAAGGTCTTGTCAGTCTCCCAGGTGAGCTCTAGCATGAAGAGCATAGCCTCCCTCTCCTCCCACTGGCAGATTTGCCTTAAAAGTTTCGGTGCCCGAGGGGGAAGGTAAAAACTTTGGGAAAGCCTGATTTTCCCCTTCACTTCTCCAGCACTCATGCTCTCCAAAAAACAAGCTTCATTTAGTAATAAAAAATTAAAGTAATAAAAAATTAAAGAGCATTTTCAATGATTTTGAGAATATTGGGGGGTCATACAGTATAGTTCATCAAGACATGGCCCTACAATGTCTTGATGTTTGCAAAAGAGTTAAAAGTCTTTATTTGTTATTTAGAATGTCCAAAATAAAAATACCCTGTGGACTTGTAGATCACTAGTAACAAAATGGAGCAGTTTTATTTGTTTATTTCATGCAAGCACATGGGGACGGACATGCACACATGTGCACACAAGTGGGTGACACAATAAAAAGTCCTGCCAATGCGTCACACTACTCCAAAAATGCTGAATTTAACATACTTTAGACCTCAAAGACACACACAGGGTATTTTGGTGAGTAACACTGAATGCAAACATAACTTTTGTTTGTTTACAAGAAAACTCCACAGTTTCCCTTTATTACTAATATTACTTTGTCAACAAGCGTTTACTAAATTATTTACATTGAACAGCAACTTTTTAATATGTTCAGACATAAAATCCTGACAACAATGTCTTAAACTGATCTAAAATGTATGCTGTTGTTTCATCATGCATTATTAGAGAGTATTTTAAGCTATGGTACCAGACTGGTATGGTAACCAGATGGTACAGTCCAAATCACAGATCCCCCATCAGGTATGGACAGCTATGATGATTATGGGGTTCAAAAACTATTTGACCCTCCTGAAAATCTATGAGAAGTCAAAAAACAGCATCTGATCCGAGCCACATACTTCACCTAGAATTTCAGCTTTTACCTTCTAGTAGAAGATTCAGGGTCCCAAGTGCAAGCTGAACCGATACAAACACTTATTTTTGCCTGTGTCCATAAATCTTATCAACACTAGCATGTAATGTAGATGGTGACCATAAGGGTTGTGCAGTATATGTCATTGTGCAATGTGTAGGGTATTTCGGTTGTGCAATATGTCATTTGTGCAATGTAGGCTACAGTGCAACGTGTCATGTGGGCGATGCAGGATGTATGGGTTGTGCCATCAAATGCGCCCATTGTGAGAATGAATGAATGTGTTTATTTATATAGGTACCTGTCTTATGTATATGAGAGCATGTGTTGTGTTCCATGAGAGTATGTGTAGAGATATTTCCATTTTTTATTGTGCAGTTTTTGCGAAGCTGCAGAATGGACAGAGAGTCCAAAACAAATTTCCCTTCTAGGACAATAAAAGTATATCTTATCTTTTCAAAAATTTTGGGTATTTTCAATGAAAATCAGTTAAAAAGCCACATTTATGAGCCCTACTAGAATAGGTTTAGATTAGGGATGCACCGAAATGATAATTCTTGGTCGAAGCTGAAACCCAATATAATGAACAAGGTTTTTCAAATTTTTTCCATTTATTTTGGCTTTTTTTTTTTTTTTTACTATTGCATAAATTAAGTAGTCAAAATGTGCTTTTTACTCAGTGTTTCCCACAAGATTTGGAGAGACTATGGTGGGTGGGTCCGAGGGCCGAGAGGGTCCGGTAAAGTGAATTACATGTGTCCATTTACTTTTAATGGACACATGTAACATATTTTATACTTCTTGTGAATATAATCCAATTAATCTTATTTCCATACTATATAGACTTATTTTGAAAACCGGACGTTGTCACGTGTGTATCCTCGAGCTAAATTCATCAAGACCGACCCACTCCCAATATCCCAACAGACAGGAAGCAGTACGTAATGATGGGAAAACATCTCTCTGACTCCAGGACTATGAGCACCAGTTCCCCTCAAGGCTGCGTTCTTTCCCCTCTGTTCTTCTCCCTGTACACTAACAGCTGCACCTCCAATCACTAGTCCGTCAAGCTCCTGAAGTTTGTGGATGACACCACAATCACTGGGCTCAACTCTCACGCCTACAGGTGAGAGATTGACCATCTGGTGATCAGGTGCAGCTGAAACAGTCTGGAGCTCAACGCTCTGAAGACAATGAAGATGGCAGTGGACTTCAGAAAGAGCCCAGCCACATGCTCCCCCATCATCCTACATGACTCCCCAGTCACCACTGTGGACTCCTTCCACTTCCTGGGCACCATCATCTCCCAGGACCTCAAGCGGGAGCTGAACATCACCTCCCTCACGAAGAAGGTCCAGCAGAGGATGTACTTCCTGCAGCAGTTGAAGTTTAGCCTGCCAAAGACAATGATGGTGCACTTCTACACCACCATCATTGAGTCCATCCTCACCTCCTCATCACCATCTGGTATGCTGCTGCTACTGCCAGGGACAAAAAAGGTGATTGGCTGCAATCTTCCATCACTTCAGGAACTGTACACCTCCAGGACTCTGAAGTGAGCAGGAAAGATTGCAGCTGACCCCTCCCACACAGGACACAAACTGTTTCAGACTCTCCCTTCTAGCAGGAGGCTGCGGTCCATCAGGACCAAAACCTCTCACCACGAAAACAGCTTCTTCCCGTCTGCAGCTAGCTTCATTAACAAGGCCGGGGTCCCCGCTGACACTCCCCCCTTTCAAATAATGCAAATTTCTCTGCACATGTAAATATTATTTAATTTCATATAATGCACAAACCTGGCTTATAGCACATCTTTTTTGTTAATTGTTAATCGTTGTTCTATATTTTTATATTTTGTCAATTTATATATTTAAAGTATGATATGAACAGGTCACGGACACTGTTCCACTGTGCACAGCTCTCACAGCGCAGATCAGATTTTGTTCCATCTTCTGCACGGCTTCAGAGAAACCGTTTCAGAAGTGGCTGTGTTTATTGTTGATATATACAGTCAGGAGTTTGCTTGGGGTATTTTGAAAATCAATCGTCTTCTCTATGCCGTTTCTGTGTCTGAGTTCCTGCCTGGTTCAATCTGCTCTGTGCAGTGTCACAACCTGCCATCACAGCAGCTTGAGACAGTTTCCTTTAAAAGACTAGACTAGCCACGAATCTTCTGCGGGGCAGAGCGCTTCTGTAACACACTGTGGCGCATCTGATGGAACCAAAGCATTGTCTAGAATGGCAGTGATTAGCTCTGACGGTCGCCAGAACGCAATGGATTCATGGTGGAATCCATAATGCCCTCATTGAGAAAGCAGTAAAATGCACAACCCCATTCCAGTTTTCCCAGTCGTTGTGGGGATATTACCCATCATACATTTCTATCAAAAATGAAGTGAATCCACTGGGTCTCAGCTTCCTCAGATGATGGGAGGACAAGAAGACTTTGTGCCAGTCTGTGCCGCCAAAAACAGAGCACTGGTGACTGTATGGTTGTGACATCACAACCACGGAAGCACTGATGGCTCGTTTAAAAGGTGCAGTTTTTAAATACGGAAATTGTGAATTTTCCATGGATTGAGCATTTTGATATTTTCACATTATTTATACAGCACCTTGCTTTAAAAAAAATGGAAATCTTTCAACAAAATGGGAGCTTTAACAGTTTGACTGACTGTCTTTTTTTGTGTGTGTAGTGAAAACCTCTCAATCTGCCTCTACAAGTGTTTGCTGGATACTGCCCTCATATTGCTTGTTCTCATTTCCAGAAATGCTCTGGGATAGGTGCTAACACTTGTCAGTCCAAATGTCAGCTAGGAAAGCTCATTTGTTATCTGTTATTTTTTCTCATTTTTTCTTTCTTATCTATGGTGAGTGTTCTGTAGAATATCCCACCAAACTTTCCAGTGTGCTTCTGAAATAAATTGCCTACTCCCGCTTTAATGTCTGCCAATAACTTAGTTCTGGATGTATCTGATAAAAACTCAAGAGAAGGAATTGAAGGTGCATTGGAAACCATAAGGTCATATTTTCCTTCATACATGGACAAAAACATCTGACCACATTGCATTTAACTGAAATATCAAATTTGCCCTAAAGCGTAAAAAGTCAAAGTAAAATTCATACAATTAATCAGTTAAATAAGAGGAAACTGAATCAGCGATTAAGACCTGTTATACTTAAGAGTAGCCTATTGATCAAAATTCAAAATATAATTGAATGACACTTACCAAAAACACCTGATTGCCGAGCTTTGCAATGTAAAAAACAACTAGATCAATAAATCATAGCAACTTATTTCTTCCATTTACTTCCACTCAACATAATGAGTGTTTCAGTATTCCAGTTCATCTTTATAAGCCTGTTCAATGAAATGTAAATTTTAAGATGGTAAATAAACTTGATCAGTGTGTAGGATTTATTGGTTTCTATCTGTTTACTTGTCTATAGTAGGTTTTGGATATTTGGATATTAGTGTTTCATTTACATAGGCTTTTAGGCATGTATCTTTTTGTGAGATTTTTGCATCAACTACAATTTATAAGTTAAAACAATACATACTTTTAGATCAACTCAACTAGAAACGTATTTTCAGCTTTTATTATGGTATAAATCCTTCCGTCTTAATCTGAGTCAACAGTTTAAGTAAGACAGTGTTGTGTTGACAAAAATAGTTAACCATTAATGTATTTTGATATTTGGGGTCAAGGTGTCTGTGTGGGAGAGTATTACTATGATGCTGTGATATTGATTTTTCCATTCACTTCTCTTGGGAAAACATATTTTACTAATATGCAAAGAATTAATCTATGTTTTTATATTCTCTTGAATTTTCCTCTGCACCATTGTGGCTTCCAGCTTGACTTGACTTGAACATGTGCAGCCTGGATATCCATGGATATTCCACCCACGTAAGGTACTGAATGAACTCTTATAATTTAGCTGATAACCTCCTCTGTTATGTCAGCAGTATAACATTCCCAGTGTGGTGGGATGTAGTGTAAACAGCAGTGATTAAAGCGTGTTATCTATCCTGCCTTTTGACACTTGTATATCTGAGGCTGGGTTAAGAAGACTGCATGCTGTCAGGCAATAAATCTTAGTTATTTCCCAAGGTCTAACCATGTTTACATTTTGAGAGCTGCCTTCAGTTGTGTGGGGAGTAATATCTCAGCCGGTCACATCAGTGTTTGGGCATATGTCAATATAATAATGACGATAATAATTTATTGACAAGTGATACAATAACTGAAAATGTGCAAAGTCATTTGGTGATTACACTCAATCGTGATGAGGAGGTATGTTTTAAAAAAGGGGGTGGAACTGTACATGCATAGATATCCCCCCAATTGAATCTAAACACATGTGGTCGTGTGGTGGTGAGATGTAAGGGTGGAGAAGATACTGGGGATCTGGATGAGAAGATGAGAAGGCTTCTGCTGAGCTGAACTGCCTGGATCTGCTGAGCAGGAGGTGAATTGGGTGGAGGAGGGTGGCAGCAATTCGCCCTGAAATGACAGCTGTCAGCAGAGGAGAGAACAGATTTAAAGTGTTATAGTGACTTCATGATTGGCTGAGCTGATCGTGAGAAAACCTGATTGGAAAACTAGGTGAGAGCGCTCGTAGTCAACTGTTAGGGGCAGGGAGAGAGAGAGTAAATGAGAGAGAGAGAGAGAGAGAGAGTTGTGGATGAGTGACGCTTTAAACAGTCTTCCTGGTTGAACTTACGCTGAGCTTCATAAGTGATAAGTCATCATTAATTCAGAAGGATTGTAAAGCTATATCCAAGTCACAGAACTGCACAGAAAACAGTGATAAATGACTTAAACAGTAAATGTCTTAAGATCAGATGAATGAATGAGCTCAAATGAAGCAGGTGGTTTGTTTGAAGGATTCAAATGTCACAGAATCTAAAATAATTTTAATGACTGGATATGGCCAACATGCATGAGTTAATTTTATATTTAAATTTCAGGTGTACAGAGATTTAAAAAATCAAGAACATACAGAGGTTTTCAGTCAACAGACTGAAAGAGAGGACAGTGCTAGAGAATCTCAGATTTGAAAATGGTTTACAACAGACAGTTTAAAAAGAGTAGGACATTTTTCTATTTAATCTTGTGACATTTATTTTGAAAGTTTATCTTACATGAATCTTAAAAAAATTGTTAATTTCAATCTAATTTGCATTAATAAAATACAATGTAAAACAGATGTTAAATGTGATAAATATTTATAAATGATGCAACTCCTTTTTAAGCATAAGTGAATGCATAGTCAAGATCTAGTCAAGGAGAGAGGAAAATACACAAATACAACAAAAGTTCAGAATCAAATCCATGCCCTTGACTGTAAGTCATGAAAATGAATCACTGTTTAACGTAAAAGTACACAAATGTTTTGTTGACATATGAAAATGCAATTAAAAATGATTTCATTATACATTTAGAACCATACTACAGAGAATTTTGCCATCTATGTCATGTCAGAAATATTCCACAACGCTAAAGAACGGGCTGTACCTATGAAGGTGTCTGCCTGCACTTTAATGAGAGTCGGGGTAATGGGCTGTTTAATCTGGCCTCAGAGCTGGGATGAATATTATGATTAAGAATATGACAGTGCCACTTCCACACCTTGAGAAAGTGATGATTCTACACGTGTTGGTTGTCGCCTTGCGTTAAACGGTTGTTTCATCACTGTCAGCGACAGATGCCATGATCTCCCTCCTGCTACACTGAGCTGCTGCAGAGGAGCCTCATCGAAACACACTTACGTGACAAGAGGAGAAAGCATTGTGCATTATTCTGTAAATAATATCAATTTGGCTATGTTCATACAGGAGATACTGTATCATCCTCAACAACATGTGTCCCCCCTGATATCAGCCTCAATTTGGTGTCACAAAAATGTCTCACACAAGAATGGGGCCCATTTACTACCAGATCCCCTGCTAGAAATCTAACGCTTGCTGTAATTCATCACCTGTTTCAAGGGAGGTGCACTGCTGCTGGCCATTAGTACCACTGAGGGTTTAACCACAGCCCAGCAATGACTTGTAGTCATAAACTACTAGAGTGTAATCGTGTGTATCTGTATGAGCAGGCTGTGCACTTGGTGATGGAGTACCCAGACTTCACTGAACCTCTGAGCTGGCCAGCGTTGGATCATTTGGATGTCCTGCTGTTGAAATGCAATATAAATATAGATTGTTCTGCTCTCACTGAGGCTAAATCCATATCCATAACCTGGGAGACTTTGATCTTTGGCTAACCAAGGCCAGTTTTGTTTGCCGAAGGTAAACGGTACAATCTATAAAGAAACACAACTTCTATGGATTAAACAAGTACACTTGTGATTTTGAGAATGTTCACTAGAGGTAGCAGTGTGTGGATGAACACAACAGACTGAAGTTGGCTGATAATAACTAAGACAAAAGTCAAATAAGTAAGTTATCATCTTTCAAAATTCAGCTGTCAGAATTAATGATTCTAGAAAGCTTCTAATTAAAACTTATTTTGTTTGTTTTACAAAAGAGTTCTGATTTAAATACACAGTGATTTAATTTAATGTTTTCTATTTTTGCATGCATAGTGTAATATACTGTATATTGATAAAGTTGACATTGTAATTTTGCAACTGAAATTTAAAGTTCAGTTTTTAAAGCTAAATTATTGCAACTATAGTATTATAATTAGTTTGCTCTATACACCTAAAATTTTAGCTCAAGTTTACTTTCATTTATAGCTTGAATACGATTGTTTGGTTATCCAAATTAACTGAAGGGAGTCGTAAACACCAGGGCCAGGGAGGATAGCTACGTTGTAAGTGAAAACAAGACCCTTTTGTTCAGGAGACTGAACTCCCAGTGAACGCTGACATGATGATGGAGGGAGTCCGGATGGGACCTTGTCAGTGGGCCACTGCGCCATCCCCCAGAGCAGTGCCACAGCGGATGAGGGTGCCACCGCTCTGTCCGTTAACATAGAAAAAATGAGGGAGAGGTAAGCTGAGGACTGTAAAACAGGGTCAGTGGGGACTCCCTGTGTCTCGTCCCACATCAAGAGACGAGAGAAGACACACAAGCCTGGCTTTTAGAGAGAACACATTCACAGAGCAAGCAGTGAATGGAGCTCTGTCAATTTGCCAAAGTAGCTCGGGTGATTAACATTTGAACTGTGGCGCATCAAGAGCCCCCTGTGGATGAATGGTCATTCTATCAGCCTCATTAGGGGAAACCTATTCAAGGATGCCAAGCACAAATTGCCCAGGCCCAACTGTCAAGCATGGGTAGAGAATGACAATGGCATCCCAAAGTAAACAGTTGCGTCTCGTAGATCGTTCAAATCCTCCAGTAAACAACATTCAGAGCCAAGATAAGCAATGAGCTTCTTAAACTGATGGAGTGTGTCATAATAATAACCTGTGTAGCACCATGGTAAACCGCTTCAATGTGGTTGCCTCCTCAGAGTAAATAACATCATGGGACAGAAGCTTGGTGGCCGATGAATCAACTCGTGAGACATGAACACACACGTCAACTAATCTTAAACATAAACACGCAGACATTTCACCACTTTAATTGGAGCTCAAATATGTTGGTTTTCACAGACATAAATAATTGGCGGTGTTAAACTGCATGGAATAACTGAGCTTCAATATGTACATGGTTGCAACTAATGATACAAAAAGCAGCAAGTCCTCCAAATGTGTCAACTGCCACATTTGTAGAGACACGGCAGTGCCTTGCAATCCTTTCTCTTTGGCTTTCCTGCCGTCTGCAGACCCCTCATCAACAATTTATGGACTCTACTCACACGTTCACACCAACAAAGTCCAAGAAAAACAAACATCTATGTTAGAAGCCAGTTTCACAAAAGCTTCAATTCTCCTAAAAACAACATACAAACTAAGAAATACTTCACCTCAAGTACAAGAAAACACATTTAATCATGTTCTTATAAAGGCTGCATGAGCAAACATGCTTACTGATATTTTCTTAGGATATGTCTGATATTCTGCAATGCACCAAAAAAAGACATACTGCTACTACCTCATACTGCTATTAACTAACTGGTGAAATGCTTGATATTAATTTCTTAGACTTGTGCTTATTTGAGACTTCTGTTACGTTTGATCAATAAAAGTTTTGATCCATCCTCCTCTCATGGTAATGGTACACTCTCTCTAACAGCTATTCAAACTCATAAAACAGTTTTTGCTAGGAAAAACCATCCTCATCATTGTGCCCTAATATTTTATTTTGAATCATTTGTGTGTAAACCTTTGGATAGGCATTACACATACACAACAAAGTGGTGTATGTGCAGGTATGCTGCTAAATGGATATGAGAGCACGCAGCTAGTATTGCTCTGCCAGCTTTATTGATCACAACACATGGCTCCCACATTCACAGGCACACTGCAGCCTGAGCTGCTGAAGCCCAGCCAGCTTTGAAAGTAGCAAACTTTCTGAAAAGAAGCTTGCTCTGTATTTAATGCAATGAAGGTTAGCAGAAAAAACATCCGGGTCGTGCATCTTCTTGAGAAGTATGCCTGCAACGGCGTGGCCCAGATCTCGGCTATGAAACAAAACTGCAGTACCAGCTGCTCTACAGGAGTCACCTGGGAGTATGGGATTACAAAATTCATAGTTGGGATCATATCACGGTTTCAAATCATGGATCAGATCATTTTTCGGATCAGCAAAAAAATATGGTTAGGGTCAAAATGCACTTTTTTGCCTCTGATGTAGCTGCCTCTCTCTGTCTGTGGTCACCACTCTGTAGTCTCAGATCTACTACGATCCGTTACACCACTACCTGGGAGCATAACTGCACCTCCCGTGGCACGGCGGCTTGAACCCTACCCACAAGTCAGCTGGAGCATCTCATCTCTACCAGTGCTTCAAAACAGTAGGCTGAACCACATTGTTTTGCTGTCATACAGAGCTGATGTTGCGTAAAATATTTCAATACATATTTAGAGAAGTGCCCTGGCGTTATTTTAGCATCTTATTGTTGTGTTGTCCCCATCAGATCACATACTTTAATTCACTATTGCCAATAAGATTAGGTTTATCTCATCACAATATCTGCTATTCACCTGTTGTGTGTTTATTTTCCTTATTAATCCTTCATTGATTCAATAATTAGGTATTTAGCCAAAAAAAAAAAAAATGCCCACATTTAATCAGTAAGGAGTTGTCTGTGCTTTATTTGAAGCAGGAGATAAGGTCAATCTATCTATATATAATTCTATTCCTTCTTAAGAGATTGATCAAATTAATAAAAATTAATAGTTTGAATTAATTCGGTTTAATTTCCCTCTTATTAATAGGGCCCCCAACACCAAGTTTTTATTAAAATATTGATTCTTCTACACTGCATTTTGTTGAAACTATGATTATAACTTGTAAATCAAAAGAAGTGTATCGTCTATAGCATAACTGGAATGAAAATATGCCAACATAAATTAATTCATAGGGGTATTCCGTTTTACAAAATAATAGCACTACAACACACTCCTCCTTTTAGCAGTAAATTGCTGCCATTAGAGCTATACAACTATTCGTCTATCTCTTCCATGTCCTTGGTGGGACCACAATCAATTTGGCACAAAAAATGTTCACGGTTAGTGATTGCTCTCCCATATTTGTTAGTGGCCCCCTTCTCTTCTCTCTTCAGTTAAAAATCAGCGTGATCTTTTTTGATAGACGTGTTTACCCAAGCCCTGGATGGAATTCATTAGCCATAATTAAGCGTTTACTTGATCAGGAGGGTAAAAAAAGGATTATGTGAAGTCAGATTAAAGGGAGCTGAGTGAAACCAACGAAGAGATTATCAAGCGCTGCCAGGCAAACAGGCTGCCTTTGGAGTTGGTCCCTCTCTGATCGCTATCTCGTTAGTGCTTTATTCGTCAAGCGCAAGCTAATGCCTAAAACAAGCTTGGCTTTATCCAGATTCTTCCGCTGGAGCTAGACTCTGAAAATGTCTTACTGACCGATTGGTGGAGTGGATGCACTTAGATATGAGATTAAAAAGACTGCAGAAGCAGAATCACACTGTGAATGATTTCAAAATTAAATATCCACTATATCCACCAAGAGAAAGACAACAGTTTAGTAAATTGTTTTATAACTTTATTCTTGATTTAGACTGCTGAATATAAACCAGCATTAATTTTTTATTTATTTATTGTTTCCATTTGGCCACTTGGGGCCCATGGATTAAGCTGTAAACATAACACTGACATATTATCATATAAAGTTGTTTCGGCAAACATGTAGACAAACAGTTGCTTAATTACACCAAGATAAGAAGCGACATTAGCATTTGATTGGAGTGGTGTTTGTGGACACCTCTCCTTTTAGCTCTGTTTTGGTCTCAACTCTTTTGGGAAATGTCTGGCTCGTAAGCTGCTAAATGTTCGACTGTGTTCACCATCTAGTAGCTAACTTTTTCTGTCTGGCGCTGGGAAGGTGGCGTACAGCGGATTTATCATAGGTTTGTTGTGCTGAAAACATCTGTCTGCTGCGGCTAAAAATGAGATTGAAGAGAGTTGTGATAGTGAACTAAACCCTTTGCAGGCCATTAAACCAAAACAACAAGTTAAGGGAGAATAAAAAGCTAAGCAGAACTCTGGGGAACTGCAGCTGGTGATAATTTTCTGTGGGTTTGTCACCACGAGCAATTTCTTAAATATTATACATCATAGTTACTTCATCTATTAGTATAGAAATATTGATTAGTGCAGCTTTGAAGATTGGAAATCAGGGTTGGATATGAAAACAAAAAAAGAACATTAACATAATCACAATCCTACATTCTCTTTAACTGTAAATTTACCTCTTGCAAGTCAAATACACCTGTTGTTTTCAAACAATCCATTAAAAACTGCTTGCCAACATGCTGCTGCAAAAGATAGGCCGGAGCTTCTGGCTTATTGCTGCCAATGCTGCTGAGGGAAAAATGTACACTGGCATTTTTAGTTTAGAGTTTCACAGTTCTCTGTGGATAAAACAAACATTGGAACATCATCACCAGAATATCTTGCACCATCTCTGTATCTACATTATTCCATTCACCTCTTCTGTACTGTGGTAGCTGCAGCTGTCTCAACAGTTGACATCTGAAAAAATGTATGAATACCAGTATTATTAAGTGGATGGTTTGTGATTTGAATGAACAGACCCTTTAAGTATTACTATGAAGTCTCTCATATGAAAGGTTTCTGTTTTTTTCTTTTGGTTTCTTGCCTAATGCATAAGACATAGTTGTTGGCAGATGAGTAATTCCTCTCACATTTCCTTTGCACAGCCCATCCCTCCAGTTATTTTCTCACCACTGCTCTTGGTCAGAGGAATTTTTATGGGAGATCAGTAATATAAAAAGACTCTTACATGCTCCCCACACACAAAGCTAAGCCCAGTGATTACTGTTTAAGTGTGATTTAGGCCTAACATTACTGACCTGTTGACTTGAGGTGTGCAAAGTACAGCCTATCAAAGCGCTGCTGAAACTCTGGAAGAACCGGTAACGAGGCCTGTGAGAGATGCCAAGTTGTTGGAAACCGAAGCATACCTGCTGCTGGCTGAGACACATGGCAGTCTAGCGAGCCAGGTTTAAGGATTACTGGCTTTAAAGTTAACTGGATGCTAAATGTTAAACTTTTCATTTTAACACAGATGCTTCTATTACATTTAAAAAACATTGTGCAATAAAAGAGCTAAAAAGTCTGATAAATCTATGCACTTAATATAGCTTGACCATGTTATTTGTGGTTAATGGTGACTAAATATGGCATCAGGCTACATCATCATAAATCTGTAGGGCTATAAGGCAGGAAGAAGCCTCCTAATATTTCTGATTTGTATAATACTTTTTAATATTTTGTCTAACATATATAAATGATGGCTATAGAAACACCTCTCAGTATACTGCAATATTCATACACATACGTTTTCTGATGAATATGATTTGTTTTGTGATTCTGCTTCATTTACAGCATTGTTGACATTGAAAACATTATTCCTCTTAGTCATCAACAGGGTAGAATAATGAGGATGCTGGCAGAATATGCCTGTCACATTATTTATTCACAGTCACTGCTTTTTTACAGTTCTGATGTCACATGGAAGGAAGTAGAGTTATTACAACTTATTAATGTTACCATATATTTCTTACACCATAAATTATTGTGCCACCTTGAGACCAACGTTGTAGCTTTCTGTATTTATGTTGCTAATGATGAATGCCAGAAATAAAACTTGCATTACTTTACAAATTTAAGGCAGGGCCTTTTGCAGAGATTCCACTATAGAATAATTACCTGGTAGTTATCATATTATGAAGAACCAGTGTGAACAAAAAGGCATACAAGTTGAGTCCTATAATTTGCTGACAATCAGGCGTGATGTTAGTTTTTACCTGAAATCGGCTTGTCACTCTGCATCATGACAAATTTGGGGAATCATCTCAAACATCCACAATAACTGACATAATGTTTTGAGAAAACTGAAATGGCTTGAGTGGCAGTAGTGAAGATTCAAATTGCTTAAATAAAACTTGATATTCTTCAGAGACCAGTGGCAGGGCTGTGCCACTGAAACATCAAATAGAAATACAGGAACCAATTCTCTCACCCATTTCCGCCCCAAAATGTAGAAGCAGGATTTAAATATTTGGTCATTCAGCCAACGCAAAGCCGACACAGATTTTGACAATAAGCTCATGTACATGTCCAGTGTTTCCTTTTTGGATTACCATTTTGCATCAAGTATTAAATCGCATTTGTTGAGTACAATGGATAAATTATTTCATCATCATTTCCACCATGGTAATAACTGCTAGTATAATCAGTGTAATTGCTATTTGAAGAGTTGCAGTGATATAAATAGAGCTGCAGCGGTTGATCGAATAATTGATTAGTTGTCAACTATTAAATAAATCTCCAACTATCTGATAATTGATTAATCGGTTTGAGTCATGTTTTTAAGAAAAGTGATCCGTTTCCAGATGAAACTGTTAACCCCTAAAAATGATGGCTGATTTGACAAAATAATCTCAACTCAAGGTTCACTTACCATAATTTTCTGGAGATTAAAACTGCATCTCAGGGTTTTAATAAGTGAATGGAGTTTGCTAAGATGGCATCAGTCAACCAAAACCAACCAAAAGAAGAAGTCAAAGTTGATCAGGAGTCGACGGACATCTGGAGGAAGAAGGCCATTTACATCCAGTTCCAAAGAGCATCCCTCAACAGAAGGCCAATATATGACCACCTCTTACCACTGTAAAAACAGTACTTCCCTTAGGTCATGAGATAAGACCTGAGTAATGCTGAAACGATTCATCAAGAAAATCAAGTAACTCGATTACTAAAAAGCATTGAATGAATCATCAAAGCGTAAAGCTTCCTTTAATCCATATAACTATATAAAGCGCAGTGTTTTGCAAAGACAATTATTACTGTGCACAACGCACTTACCCTGTGGAGAGGATGTAATTTGATGGCGCGGTTTGCAAAATGGAGGAAGAGAGAAACAAAGTTAAAGTAATCATGATTGCTTGTTGAGATGAAGGCTAGCAAAGGTAAAGCACAATTCTAGCAAAGCACCAAACGTTCAGCCACCGAAGTTAATCGGCCAAAAATATAAAAAAAAGCACTTTTAGTGTTTGGCCTAATAAGTCAACAGACCGAATAAATGTCGGCAGTGAGGAGGCATTGGTGACACTGTTCTGCTTAATTGTCTCTTTGCACATCCACTCCCATCTATTCATGTAATTTACTTTAACAGACCCTCTTAGGCCATGAACTCACCACCATAGTCTCTCCAAATCCTGTGGGAAACGCTGAGTAAAAAGAACATTGTGCAATAAAATAAATGGAAAAAAATCTAAAATACCTTGTTCGGTATTCTGGAAAGTTTTCGGCCATAAATTTTCATTTCGGTGCATCTAGGGCTGCACGATTTAAAGAAAAAGTGATATTGCGATTGTGGACAATTTTGCAATTTGCGATGCGATTATAATGAAACAAATGGTAGGGTACTATGAGTCTACATGCTTAATTATCAAGGAATACGGGAAATACTGACAGTTTCAAATGTGTATTTCTCAACTTGAATAAAGTTAAACAAAAAACAATATTTCTAACAATAACAAGTAAAACAGATGTAAAACAGAACAAGAGGAGCAAGTTGCTCAACAGAGGAGGCGGCTAGAAGCAGCAAATAGACACTGCAGAGTCTCTATCCACAACCTGGAGGAGGAACTGTACATGAGTGTTTTAAATAAAGAGTATACTGTTTAGTTAATAGTTTATTGTTAGTATAACAATAATATATTAAATTAGAATACATTCATTAGAATTTTATATAGTCTAAAAGTATACTTTTTTAACCACTAGTTAATTTCTCTGGGTTGTTTTTAATTCATTAAATCCTTGTGTAAGCAAGATGGTCTACATTGGTCTCTAATTTATTAATGCTAAGTATTAACTTGACAATAATCAGCACGTCGGCTCTGTGAAAAGTTGAACAACAAAAGGCACACAAGTTACAGCGAATGTTAAATGGCAGCGAGCCAAAGCCAAACCTTCCTTATCTTCTAGTTTTCTTCTGTCTTAGCCTACTGCTTCAGCTGCAGTTGATCTCTGTCACAGAGCGACCAGCATTTCTCTTGTCGCTCCGGTGACGAGTCCAATAATGTTTTGAACAATCAGCAGTGGTGCTAGCAGCGGCAGCAGCAGCGGCGGGGTGGGAGGGGGTTTACGGTAGGTTGTTGTCTCAAAAGTTATTGGCACACTGCTCATAAAACATTTTTCTCATTGCACATAGGCTTTTCTGTTTTAGGGGCACATGCAAGAGCCCGGTGTGGGCGGAGATAATGAGCAGACTGCAGCGCACACTGAGAAAGGAGTGTCAAACACATTTTTTTTCTGTTTTATTAAATCGCACTCTTTTTGCGGTTATGTAATCACACATGATGACATCAGGATTGCGATTAGTTTAATCGTGCAGCCCTAGGCGCATCCCTACACAATTCTTAGTTGTAAATGTATAAATGCACGTTTGCTGTTATTGTTCTCCAATGGGTTAGTCTGTGAAATTGGGTTGTACAGCGATCGTACCAAGCAATAGTATTTCTTATCCGATTAATCAATGAATCGATGGAATAATCTGCAAAACATTACATGTTAACATTACTAAAGTAATCGATAGCTGTAGCCCTAGACCTAACCCTAGATTCAATCACTGAAAGAGGCGGTGAGATACAGCCAATGGCTCTGGAAAAAAGCTAGCAAGTAAACCCTGATTTTAGATTATTTTATTGCATGAAGATACAGTGGGGAGAACAAGTATTTGATACACTGCTGATTTTGCAGGTTTTCCTACTTACAAAGCATGTAGAGGTCTTTAATTTTTATCACAGGTACACTTCAACTGTGAGAGACAGAATCTAAAAAAAATAAAAAATCCAGAAAATCACATTGTATGATTTTGAAATAATTAATTTGCATTTTATTGCATGACATAAGTATTTGATACATTAGAAAAGCAGAACTTAATATTTGGTACAGAAATCTTTGTTTGCAATTACAGAGATCATACGTTTCCTGTAGTTCTTGACCAGGTTTGCACACACTGCAGCAGGGATTTTGGCCCACTCCTCCATACAGACCTTCTCCAGATCCTTCAGGTTTCGGGGCTGTCAAAGATTTTCTATTGGGTTCAGATGTGGAGACTGGCTAGGCCACTCAAGGACCTTGAGATGCTTCTTATGGAGCCACTCCTTAGTTGCCCTGGCTGTATGTTTCGGGTTGTTGTCATGCTGGAAGACCCAGCCACGACCCATCTTCGATGCTGTTACTGAGGAAGGAGGTTGTTGGCCAAGATCTCACGATACATGGCCCCATCCATCCGTCATCCTTTTGCAGAAAAGCATCCCCAAAGAATATGTTTCCACCTCCGTGCTTCATGGTTGGGATGGTGTTACTGGGGGTTGTACCCATCCTCCTCCTACCTCCAAACACGGCGAGTGGAGTTTAGACCATAAAGCTCTATTTTTGTCTCATCAGACCACATGACCTTCTCCCATTCCTCCTCTGGGTCATCCAGATGGTCATTGGCAAACTTCAGACGGGCCTGGACAATCGCTGGCTTGAGCTGGGGCACCTTGAGTGCGCTGCAGGATTTTAATCCATGACGGCGTAGTGTGTTACTAATGGTTTTCTTTGAGACTGTGGTCCCAGCTCCCTTCAGGTCATTGTCCAGGTCCTGCTGTGTAGTTCTGGGCTGATCTCTCACTTTCCTCATGATCATTGATGCCCCACGAGGTGAGATCTTGCATGGAGCCAACAGTTGTTGCCTTCTCACCAAGCTGCTTGCCTATTGTCCTGTAGCCCATCCCAGCCTTGTGCAGGTCTACAATTTTATCCCTGATGTCCTTACACAGCTCTCTGGTCTTGGCCATTGTGGAGAGGTTAGAGTCTGTTTGTTAGAGTGTGTGGACAGTGTATTTTATACAGGTAACGAGTTCAAACAGGTGCAGTTAATACAGGTAATGAGTGGAGAACAGAGGGCTTCTTAAAGAAGAACTAAGGCAAGTTTATTTGTATAGCACATTTCAACAACAAGGTAATTCAAAGTGCTTTACATAAAACATAAAAGCAACAGGGAAATATATATATAAAAAAAAGTTTAAAAGCAACATAGGGAAATTTAAAAAATACACATTAAAATATAATAAATGTTACAGTGCAGTGTACAATCAGGGTTAAAAGAGTTAAATGGAAAATAAAACAGGCTGAGGAGTTGAGCAAATAATTGAGTTACAATTATTTTGAAAAAGAATAAACAGATGGATGGATAAACAGAGAAGTACACTTAATCTACTCTCTCTAACTAGTCTGTACTCAGGTCCATAGCAATCTTTGGGTCCACTGAAACTCCAAAAAAAACACTACAGAGAAACCAGGACATGTCTGTCCGCAGGCCACTTTGATCCAGTTATACTCTGGACCTACTTGCGCGTTTACAGGTGGACAGAGGTTGCTGCAAATCACTCGGGCGTGAGATTTAAGACCACTTCCTTCACTCTATTCAGTCTCACTCTCATTATCTTTTCACTCACTTACCTACTCATTTCTCACCGTGTAAATATTTGATTAAAGCAATGGTAAAAAGCTTAAAACAAAGATAAAGAAAACAGGTTACAGTGCAAGTTATCAATCTACTAGTTAAAGACAGTGGTAAAAAGAAAAGTCTTAATTTAAAAGAACTGACAGTTTCAGCAGACCTGCAGTTATCTGGGAGTTTGTTCCAGATATATGGAGCATAATAACTGAACGCTGCTTCTCCTTGTTTAGTTTTGACTCTGGGGACAGAAAGAAGACCTGCCCCAGACAGCCTGAGAGGTTTGGATGGTTCGTAACGAAGCAGAAGATCAGAAATGTATTTTGGCCCTAAACCATTTAGTGCTTTATAAACTAACAGCAGGATTTTGAAATCAATTCTTTGACATACAGGAAGCCAATGTAAAGACCTCAGAACTGGAGTGATGTGATCCACTTTTTGGTCTTAACTAACAGGTCTGTGAGAGCCGGAATTCTTACTGGTAGGTAGGTGATCAAATACTTATGTCATGCAATAAAATGCAAATTAATTAATTAAAAATCATACAATGTGATTTTCCTGGATTTTTGTTTTAGATTCCGTCTCTCACAGTTGAAGTGTACCTATTGTAGTGGACAACAGTGTAGATTTGTACATTTTATTTTAAATAAATTTGGAGCTACTCCAAATTCCTCTTTTCCTCTCCCAGAGAGGAGCAGGGGGGTTAATTATCAACCCTCTACAGACGGCTGAAGAGAACCCAACAAAAGAATAGGGGGTGGAGAGGTCACTTTCTCTAAGTGCTATTCCTGAGCAGGTGATCGCAGTTGATTGATTCCGAAGCCTGATAACGCGGTGCCTGACTTTTAAACTGACAAAAGGGACATTAACCAGTGATTAGCATTTCCCTGAACAGCCTATCAGAACTCCCCTTTGGAGGGGGGCAGTTTAGGGTTTCCTGCCCCCCTCCACACACACATAACCGTGGCAACTGACATTGCTCTGTGTTTCACTACCCATCAAAGGGATACCCCTTCACGCCTAAGTGACAAAATCCAAGACCGCCCTGAACTTTGTGTAAACAAAGACTTCAGTCTCCAAAGACTCAAAGCATTAACTGTTTAATTAAATAATCTTTTAGTTACTGGATTACATTTGCCTTTATTTGAGTAGTTATGTTACCATGTTTTATCTGTTGTTGATATTATTGCTGAAAAGAATCTAAATAAGTTACTTTTGCAGTGTTTTTATTTTCAGCAAGATTATGTTACGGTGGGTGTGGGTTGAGCAGGTTGGAGGACCCAAACGCAGGACGCAAGGCAGAGGTACAGTTCAACGGGGGTTTATTGAGGGAAAACAAACAAAAGGCGAGCACACGTACTGACAGAGTGGCTGGTTAAGCTGGTTAAGTCCAAAAAACAAGGTGATCCTAACAGAAATCCAAAAGTACAGGGTGACAAGACAAGCAAGGCTGGTTACAGGAAGGCAGAGAGTACACGCATGACAGACTGGGGGGTAACATGATCAATGACCGGACAAGGGCTGAACAGAAAGACCACACATATATACCAGGGATAACGAGCAGGGCGGGAACAACACAGGTTAAAGACATGAGCTAACGAGGCACAGGCAGGGAGAGAGAGCAGGGGAAAACAGAGACAGACATGCAGAGGGATCACTGGGGTAACAGACATGACAAGGTTACTGAACACAAAACAGACCAGAGTGAACACTTAACATGAACTAAGGTACAGGACTGGGAACAAGGACAAAGAACTAAAACGCAGGAGCAAGAGTTAAGGCAGTGTCTAAGAAACAATATAACAACTAGACTACCAAACTTCAAACCAAAGCAATATCAAATCAACACAGGACTACAGCTAGAACACCAGACAAGACATAAACACCAAGGACAAGGAAACGAGAAGAACAGGTAAACAGAAGAACACCAGAAACAAATGGCAAAAACTCAAACTCACAGGGAAAAACTACAACTCATGACAGATTAAGGACACTCCTTTATCTTATGTGTAACCAATGCTTGTTCACAATACTTGCTCACACAATTCCTTAGAAATGATGATAAAGAAATGTCATACTATACTCTATTAATTGCCAGCTTGAATTTAAGGCTAAATAACTAAATTCCCCAGGTCCTAAGGAAAGATTGTTTCTGGATTAATCTAAGCTTTCCTCATGTAACCTGAGCTCCCCCAAGTGGACGAAATAAGTATTACATACCATCGTCGGAAATGCCGTTAATGTATAAATGTCACTCATTTATCATGACCAATAATTTGACAATTGTTTTCCTGTTACCAAATACTTAACTTAGAACGGTACAACTGTTTGACCATTGAGGTTTGATTGTGGAAAATATTCGATTATAATACGTGCAATACGATTTTATTTTCTTTTATAGACATTAAAAGTTTAGAAAGGCAGTCCCTCGGGAAACCGGAAACGCCCCCTGGGGGGAACCACGCCCCAGACCACAAAAGAGCGACACACGATGTTGCCCGCTCTCTTCTCTTCTCCTCGTGCTCTGGTCTTCCGCTCTGCTCTCTGGACGCTTAGGCACGCGTCCGGCGTGCCTCTCCCAGCAACGCCCTAAGAATTCCCACCAGCGCAACGAAGTCTTTGTTTCGCTTGAAGCTACACACGCGAAGTGCCGCGACATCGATTTTTACCTCAGTTCCAGCAACTTTACTTGTTTTATTTTCTTTCTTTCTTTTGTTTTGTTAAAGTTATCAGTCCATTAAGTTACACTGGTCTAATTCAGGAACGACCAAGTTCCCTTTTAAGCTTTTTCGTCGAGCCAACTTACCGAGGTCCGACCAAGCCACGTGGTCTCGCCAGCGGCAATGAAGGAAACCTGAAAACAGCCGAATGCCAGACGGAGGACGACCAACCCTTGAGGTTTTTCTTCAGACACGGAGAACCCCGGAGAATCCCTAGCAAAAAGCCAGGACCGGCAGCTAGCGTGGGACCCGTGCAACAGGCCAAAGCAGGCCGTCGACAAGCAGTAAGACCCAACAAACATTCTGTGGTCAGGGATGTCCCATAATGTAAATATTGTCTTTTTAACTCCTAAACTCATAGCTTACTTTCATTAGTTCTCCTCTGCCGTATGAGTCAAATTCTTCCCACAATCGAACCTCCATTCTCATTGTTTAGCCATTGTTTATTGCCCTGATGTATTTAACCACCCTTTTATATCGCTTTAGTTAGTTAATAAATTCACTGTAATCAAGGAAGTGTGTGTGGTGACTATTTCTACGTCCCTGCCAAGAGAATTGACCCTTTAGATATGAGACTGACTGATAATTGAGCGATTACTAACTGATCACTAGTGAATAATTGTATAATTATTAAAAGTACCTAGAGGTCCAGAGACTCTAGGATAATAACAAGTCCGGTGGTGCCCTTTTTAAACGAGAGCTTTTATGGAATATTTTTTGAATATTAAAATTCATAATTGGGTATTAATTCTCATAAATTTATTACAATTCATAGCTAAGTTAGACATGCTACACTATGATAAAATTATAGACCTCTACATGCTTTGTAAGTAGGAAAACCTGCAAAATCAGCAGTGTAACAAATACTTGTTCTCCCCACTGTATGTTTTCCCAAGGTCAAGAATGATTTAATAAAATATATACATTTTAAACATTACAGGGTCAGTTCCTCCAAATCACAAAAATATTAAGGTGTAATTTTTACTTTTGAAATAGGTAGGCTAGGAGGTTCTACTACTAAAAATTGATTATGTTTTTAAAAAGGCAAACTAAATATGATGGGGCAGACTTTAGAGAGAGAGACCGAGAGAAAGAGTGGAGGGGGAGAGATTCATCCATGCAGAATATGATGCAGCTGCACAATTAATCTGTCTATATATCTGTGTGTTTCTGAAGATGCTGTGAGATGAACCAGTGAACTGTCCAGTAACCAGGTTGCCATGACAGTTCTGCCTGGAAAGGCAATGTGTTTACATGGACCATTGGCTTCATGCCCCAAAGGGGATCTGTGAATTTAGCTTTTCTGTTGCTAAATTTTTTGTCTAATTGTTGTTTCCTTCAGTCTTCTTCACGCTAAACAGTCTCTCAACCACATTTTTGGCTTATGTCCATTTCCTACATTACTGCCACCCTGCAGACATCAGCACTCGTTTCCCAAACGTGCTCACTTTTGTACAATGATGTTTGCATGCATGCACATACAAATACTGCACACACACGGTCCAATAAGCAAACTACATAAGGCTATAACAATGTTCACTGTGTGGCAAGAAAATAAACCAGCTTCTTCTTGAATATCTGCACATCAGAGCAAAGCCGTTGGTTATTGTAATTACAAAGTGCAATAAATCAAAATAGAAACTGGATGTGTTTGCTGTGGCTTTTCTCTTTCCCAGCTGAATTTTTTTTCATAAGATCTCATGCTGATGCAGCTTTTCTGGAGACAACAAACCCTGGAGAATTGCGCATGTCTCAGCAAATATGAGAAATTGACATCAGGGGTAATGAAGTGACTGAAATAGTACAGGCTGCCATATGATGTTGTGATAATGTATTTTTTCCTCGGGATCAGATTTTAGTGCAGTGATTATCATGCTTTTGATTACCCAATGACAAAAGTATTTAGCTCCTCAACAGATGTTTCCACTTTGATGGACACCAAGGCACTGCATATTCACTGTGCAGTATAGTTTAACAGTCCCTATGAGATACCAGCGTGCAATAACACACTATGAAGATAACATCAGTAGGGAATATGCTGCAATGTGAACCACTGTGACTTTATTAGCAATGTGATGACCAACAGCCCTTAATGTGAAATACAGCTTGTCATCTTTACTAGCAGAGGAAAAGGGACAGATGTTAACCAACATCTAAAAACAAACAAGCATTGGGTTTCCCAATAAACTAGTATTTGCAATAAAACTACCACAAGATTGACATCCTATTCCGCTGAGCATTTAAAACCGTAAGTCCCGTTTTGCTTGCCACATAAAAAGGGAGCAGTTACACCTCACTAAATGTTTTTTTAAAAAGTGTTTCTCTTGCAGTTTTGCCTCAGATTTTTCACTCAGCTGGCCTGCCATTGACAAGCTACAAAAGAATCCGGAATTCAATTTTAGCATAGAAAAAAAAGTATTCTTTCAGGAGGTAAAATTACAAATAGGATCCCATGTTGCTAAAGTCAGTGAAGCCAGATTATGCAGCATTAAATCTGAATTGCTGAAGGGATACATGTCATATTAGTTTAGCTGGCAAAAGAAATTCATGGCTCGAGGTTTCCAGGCTTTGCGAACATTTCATGCATTGTTCTTATGTGGGGCTGCGGCAGAAGCAGTAGGGTATAACTCAGGAGAGCATGCTGCCCTTCCAACTGCCCCTGAGGCCAGCGGGCTGTCACTTCCACTCTCTAGCAACAGTCAACTTTCCAGTTTGATTTGTGTGCATTTCTGAGATGCATCACAGTCTTTGCAAGCCGTCAGCATTCCACACTGTTTGGAGTGAAGTGATTAAATTATTTGAATAAGACGGTGTGTAATCCCGTCACATATTACTCTCTGGAAAAGTAATTACATTAGAATTACTCAACAACAAAAGTAATTAGCAACATTATTCCTTACATCACTTCCGTTACTCAGCCCAGTTCTGTCAAAAGTGACTTTAAAACAATTCACACCCACATGTCATGTATTCTGTATTTAATACATGTGGAAATAGAAAAGACGTTATGGTTTGACAAGCAGCCATCCTACATTTTGGAGTTATTTACTTACCATCAGTAGTTAGTTTAAAGGTACCCTGTGAAGTTTTCTTGTAAACAAACAAAACTTATGTCTATACAATAAAAGCACTGTGTATAAAACGTGTTGAAACATTAGCAAAGCCATTTTCTTAGAATGTTCAAAATCCAGCACTGTTGACATTCAGGTTTGGCGCAGCACTACATGTCTTGATGCATTACTGCAACCAACTGTCAATCAGCAGAATACCAGCGGCAGGATGTCAATATTGTTGCCAGCGTGCTCATGTTCACACATAATTTAAGCTCAATAGCTCTTCTAGTAGTCAAAAATGTCACAGGGTACCACTACAGACACCTAAAGCCAGCTAACTCAGGAGTTACTTGTAGTTGCATTTTTCCTCTTACATTGGAGGCTTACTGTCTAAGGCTGCATTAGCTTGCAGGCCACAGTGACCCAAGTCAAATTTTTTTATAACAGTGTGAACAGCCCAAGTCAAATGGAATCTGGTCCTTTCCAGTTCACATTGGAGCCACTTTCATAGGTGGTGCAAATAGATACAGGGCCGAATTTCTAAAATGCGACCTCAGTCTGGACAGTCAGGTCGGAATTCATGCAACTCTGACGTCACTCTAGATTGGCTGTTCTCACAAATCTGTGCTAGGCGGAGTCACGTTGAATGGAAAAAGCTCCACAAAAGCCATTATGTGTTGCCGTCTTTCTCCTCCACCTCACTATCAACTGCTCACAAATTCCCTTACTTTCAACTGAAATTCACAGGGTCGCTAGCTGTCTTGTGAGTCACATGCATGCTAATGTTACTTGTCCGAGGATAGAGGGAGAGAGTGTTGTAGCATTTGTGTAGTACAGCGCTAGAAACAGTGATGATTGTAATGAAAAGGACAGAAAGCTGTGAACATTTTTCATAAATTGGGAGAAATATGACCCCTGGAGGAAACCAGGAGAGGGTGTGAAAATCGTGAGGGTTAGCAAGTTTGAGCTAACCAGAGCTAACTTCTTTTATACAGTCTATGAGCTAACGTCCTTGTTTACCCCAGTATGACAGCGTGTTGAATGTGGCGATGTTGCATTATTCTGCGCATGAGGGGTCATTTGCAGACTGTGGCCAGTTCACACTTCAGTCTGATATGGGCCACATTTAAACAATAATGTGAACTGTCAATCAAAAAAACAGATCTGGGCAATAAATTATGCCAGCAGTGCAAACATAGCCTAATAGTCCCACACCTCCAGGCCACACTAGGTCAGTGTGTCAGCTGAATGTAGAGATAAAACCTTTATTTGGTGTGTAAGTGCAGGAGGATTTTTCTTAAGAAAAAACAATAATTACCTCTAATCATTTAGATTTGCTTGCTAGAGTATATGGCTTAATGTTTTCCAACATGTGTTACCAACGCAGCTAAGAAACACATTTCAGGAGAATCCTGTCACTCATCTCAGTGCTGAATTCCACTTTAAATCTTTCATTACCTGTCCAACTGCTGTTTTTTACAAAAATGGCAATTCCTGACTTTTATAAAAGCAATTTTAATTTGGTCTGTACTTTTGTTAAAGTGTTTCATGTCTTACGTGTGTCTTGGATGATCAAGAATGTTCTCTGGTTTCCATGGCTACCAAGAGATCCTATGTGGCAGAATTGTCAGTCTCAATTACAAAACGGCTGATTAGTATCAAGGTACTTGTGCAGGAGGAAGTACTAGAGCCTTTCAGATCCACAGGCAGCTGTGCAACTAAGGGGCAATCAAAGTGTGTGATTGCCATCATTTCATAAGAACTCTGTTTGTTTTACAAATTAGCTAAAAATTACTCAGAGGTCAGATGTTCTCAGATTTTCAAGTGAAAAGTAAAACTTTGGTGAACTTTTCTGCTTAGGTGAAATCAAATATTAAAAGTTCATAAGCTTTTTAAAAATTTTTCTTTATCATTTATTTATCATTTTAAGTCATATCCCTAGCTTAAATTATTTTATCTTAAAGTAGGGCTGGGGCGATTCGTCAACGTAGTCGATGTAATCGATTACGTATAAATCGACTAGCTTTACGTGCATTGAAGCGTCCCCGCATCCGGTGTTAGTGGGATTCCCGGACAAGCTCCAGCTACAAGACCGCGCCTTTGACCGTCTAAAGTTTGGGAGTATTTTAGACAGACACTCAACAACGTGGTGCTCGCTCCGATAGCTTCACTGCAGCACAACTGCTGTCCACGAATACGTGAAGCGAAAGTATCCCGGAGCACTGACAACAGCCAGTCTCCACACAAGCACAGCACATTATCAGCACGATGACAAAAGCCCGTTAAAATGTAATTTAATATAAAGTATTTCTTCATTGCCTTCATGTTAAAAGTAATTTCTGCCCCGCTGCTGCCATGGTAACGTAAGGTCACACCGTGTGTTATATTTTTTCTGTTTATCATATATTTATTTTGGATAAATTGGTATGTTAATCGAGTAATTGGCAACTTTTTTTCCTTTAGAATACACAAAATTAGTCATTAATCGACTTGAAAAATATTGTTATGTACAGCCCTGAAAGTATTACTTAAAGTGTCCTCACTGAACTTAAAAATGGCATGCTGCACAGTGTGAAATGGACAACCTCAAGGGATTTCAGAGCTAATGAGAAAGATATTACAGGATAAATACTCTCAGATTTTCTTTGTTTTGTTTTGTTGCATGCACCATGCAACCAAAGAAAAGGATCCCCTATTCATCTCTGTCGCCTTGCCTGGGTCAGGGAGAGGACACAACGTTCCGTGTTCAACCAAAGCTCTGTATGCACAGTGTCTTGGTCAAGGACAATTCCAGTGTAACAACTCTGCTACCTGGGATAGGATCAAGTCATGCCGTGGCTTCTGTTGGTGCCGAAGGCCACTCTAGCGCCCAGTCAGACTTCACAGTCACAGAGCTCTCAGTCTCCCGGTGGGAGCTCATGCTCAGTGTCAGGTGTCAGGAGGAGTTATCTGGGCCCGGAAAGAGGACTCCATTGTTTGTGAAAGCCCCGGTCATTGTCGCACCACATCTCTTGCCGCAAGGAGAGATGGGAAAGGAAGGCTTCTAAAGTGATCTGGTTCTCTGTTGTGGAGGTAACTGCAAGGGGGAATGTGGTTTACTACAGTAAGGTTTACTACAGTATGTGCGTTGACTTCACAGGTTGTACAGTGGTGAAACTGCACAGTCTACTGAGATCCCTCTGATAAAGGAAGTCATAAAAATAAAGGGAAAACATTTTGATGGTCCTCCCTTTTCTGAAATACATTACCACTTATGAGAGCTATAGGTTTACAGGGTTCTACAATCTGAATATTTAACTCTCATATGCCCCTAAAAATACATATATGCGAACTGAAAAAATTATTTACAAGCACAGTGTGCAAGTATGGACTAAAATCTACCAATATCTTCCACACGTAATTGTTCAAAACATCATTGGACCGGCTATCAGGGGAACCAGGAGAAATCAGCTGAAGGAGTTAAACAGAAGACACAGATAAGCTAAGGCTATTTAGCTATATCTCATTCCTTTTGTTGAAACATGTTCAACTTTTCATAAAACTCAAGGTTTGACATGATACAGCAAACTTTCGAAATGTTGAACTCATTGTTATTAGGGTTGAGTTTCATTTAGAATTTTACGATACCAAAAGCAGTACCCATAAAGTGATACCGATACCAATAGAGTACTTCATTCGATACCTTACCTTACCTCGCTCCTCATCCTAATTAGGTCATCCTCAGAGGAAGGACGACAGCTTGGAAGTTTTTTGTATTTGAATGAGAGAGGAGTTGTGAAATAGTTTAATGACCACAAGTTGTTCGCAAACAAATTTAAGTTAAATGTTTCATACGTTTGTTGAAAGTCAACCACGGAGAATTATTTTTGTTAACTTTTGTAAACTTGCAACAGTGACAACCCTGCCTGAGACTGCAGCCGAAGGTGAGCGGCTGTTAAAATCACGTATGGACTTACACGCAGGAGCAGGCACAAAAAAAAAGAGCTGTGCACTTCTTTCTTTCTTTTGCTTGTGTGTTTGGCTCCAAGCAAAACCATTTTATACTAGTGGTAAGCTATAGCATACTATTAAATGACACTGTAATGAATATAGTAACATCATGTCATTAAAATAATATTATACTAACAGTACATAATTCAATTTATATTGTACTTTGATTTGATGTCATAATATACTAATACACTCATTTATACTATTTCCTCCTCCAGGTTGTGGATAGTGCATCTACAGTGAGCAGATGTAGATTTTGCCACAACCAGGTGCCAATATGTGCTACTTCTAGCCGCCTCCTCCTAAGAGCAACACGTTGCCTTTGTTCTTTTCTGTTTTACTAAAGGTATTGTTATAAATATTGTTCAGTAATCTTGTTTACATCAAGTGTGGTGTGGGTTGTGTAGGTGCTGCTGGTGTATCGTGGTTCCTGCAATGTGTCAATCACAAGAGAGTTTTCTGTGATGCGAGTTTTTTCACTCATCACTGTAATGAGTGATCAGTGTTAGAAAAGGTGTTGTCAAATTTTCAAATAAAACTCTTTTTCAATGTTTTAAAAACCTCTTCAATATTCTAAGACCCGTGGCTGATGTTTTCGCATCATAATTGCAGACAAGGAGAAGAAGCACACACACAGACACAGCACAAATATTTATGATATAAATTCTTTGTTAATAAACTCAGTGTTACTTGAACATTTCTCACTGTGCTCTTAAATTTCTTTGTGTGCTTGTACACATGTAAGCCTTGGGAATAAAAGTTAGTGAAGAGCCCTGGTTTGTAAGGCATAAAAAACTCTGCAAATAAAGAGGTGAGAGCTAAAAGGGCAATTCATAATTCTCCTTGTAGCAAGAGTGAATATGATAGCTGTCACTCTGCGTTTTTGCACTTGTCTTATCAGCGGGCAGCAACTCAGATGACGTGGGGTTATTGTCATGTTGGTGCAGTCACTCCTGCACTGAGAGGTTAAAGTGACCCGACTATATGAGTGCTTGACTCTCAGATGACTCTGTCACAGAAAGTCTCCAGAACAGCACTGCACATCTATGATTGATCCAAAAAGTATCAAGGATGGAAAAAAAAGGTTTTCTTTTTTTTCTTTTTTTTGCTCAGGGCAAGTCCTTGCAAAAGAAATGAAAATGAGGAGCGGCAGTGAGATAACTTATAAATTGAATGATGATAAAACTGAGTGTTTTATTCAGTGGTTTGTGAATTTACAAGGTCACCTTGCTTTTGTGAGCAACAGGAATTCTTGTGGCTGCTGTTCTTATCAAATTCACAACTCGAGCACTTCAGTACAAGAGATCTGCACCTATACTGTACCTTCAGGCCTTTTTGCAGCCCCACATGCCTATACTCAATTCAATTCAATACAACTTTGTTAATCCACAAAGACAATTTGATTTTGTGCATAAGTAAAAAAAAAAAAAAAAGAGAAGAAAAAAAAGGAGAGACAAGGAACAGACATATGCACAGACTATTAAAAGCAAAATGGCTGTTTTATTGTATACTTGGCGATCTCTGCTCTACTTTGGTATCACTCCACCTGCTCTTCACTCCTCTCCCCACTTTTTCTTTTATTTTGAATTTGAAATGTATTTAACCAGGAAAAAGGAAAATGTGTGTTCTAACCAAGACAGGCAGCAGCACATTAAACAAAGTTTGACAAACATACAATATATTACAGTTAGAGACAACAAGAAGATCACAGCATGAGTATACATGTGTCCTCGATCACACAGGGGCAAGTAGCACAGTCAAAGCATTTATACAACCTCATGTGCCTTACTAAAACCTATCTATTTTTGTAAACACCTAGTGGCCAGTTCTCAAATAATCAAATCATTTTGCAATAAATTCAAAGCCACAGGAGCAGCATACCTAAAAGCCCCCTCCATTTTAAGACAGACTTATTTTTTAAATAATAACACAGCCTCAGCTTCAACGTCTTCACAAGCTGTTGAATGTGAGGCTTAAAAGGAGAGAGAATCATCAATTATTTGTATAAAGATACAGACTCAATTGCATTGCCCTGAAACGTAATGACAGATGGAAGGTTCAGTGTCTTCTTCTTTGTGTCATCATCATGTTAGGAGCAAAGAAGGAAAAAGAAGGATCATCAGCACAAAAATTAAAATTTGCATTGGGTACATTTGTTGTACTGTGCGTTCTCCTGAAACCTGATTGACATTCAAATAAAATACTTTTTCCTTCCTAAAAATGGAGTTGCTTGAGTTGCTTACTCACAAGGCTTCCAAAATCTCAATTCAGGGCTCAACATTAAAACTAATGTTGGCCCTCCTTCCAAAAGTGCTTAATCGTTATTAAATACATCCTGGATATAAAAAAAAAACAAAAATGTAATCACAGTTAAAATTATAAAAAATAAGTTTATCAAAACAATTTACTTTAAAACAAAACATACTAACAGACTCAAACATGACGTGCTCTCCTACTGACAGCCATCTATGAAAAATGTACACAGAGCAGCAGACACGAGTCGCCTCTATCCTGATGAATGGGTTGCCATGATAGCGACCTGTCAATCACAGGTAGTCCTGTCCAAAAGCATACGCTGCATTATCGTCTATTGTCCCCTAAATAGGACCATAATTACTAAATGAACATCATGCTGTGTTGAAGAAGACTTGAAACTAGCGACTGAGACTATAAACTCATTTAAAAGTGTTTACTGAGGTAATAAATCAGCTGAGAAGTAGCAACATTTTACCATTATTTCTAATGGAACTCGGCCCCTGCTGGCCGTTACAGAGAATGCAGCAGAGAAAGTTCCGTCTGCATGGTTTCAATTTCGATCCAGAGGTCCCGCAAGATTGAGATTAAATAAATAACATTTGACAACCTCTCGTCACGTAACTACAACTCTGGATTGGACATCGGTGCGCGCCAAGAGCTACAAAACAACTGCAGGATGTTGAGTTTCATTATATTTTTTTTTAATACTAATGTTTTTGCACTGGCCCAATCGGGCCAGTGAGTTGCTAGTTCAACTATCCCAACGTTACGTTTTACTGGCCCGGGCCATCGGGCCACCGTTATTGTTGAGCACTGCAATTAATTAAGACAGGCAGTTTTGGGATGGATCTATAAAAGTTTGGAGTCTCCTCCTTTTGGTTTGAACAAAGGCAGACTTCTTTATGAGGGGAATTTTGTTAGAGACTAATGAGATTAAAAAGATGTGTTAAAAGGTGGTGCAATAAAATAAGCAGCTAACTTTCGAAAATATGACTCGAGGTTATTCGGCTTCCGATTTTCCAGTGTACTAGTTTAAAGGGACTATATGCAAGTTTTTCAATGACATTAATCAAATTTTCATTGCCTTATTGTCAATGGGCTCAAAACTCACTTAGAAATGAAGCACACGGCTGTTTTCTCTGTTGCTTGCATCAGCCACTATTCTGCTTTTAATGTGGGGACTCCGGGTCGGAGTCAGCCCTGTGCGCGCTCCCGAGCCTCTCTCGTACTACAGCGACAACATGGCAGCTAACAACATGCAGTCCGCTAACACCATAAAACAACCGGCTCACAGCAAAACACAGGCTCCACGTAAGCATAAAAAACAACAATAAATTTTTATGTGCTGAAGCCCACCAGACCAAACAGGTTCAGATAATGTTGAGTAAAAACACAGTGAGCATTAGTAAAGCTGGAGAAACACGCCTACTACATACTACTGGCAACAGCAGTATGTAGTATGTAATGTATACTGCATACTGTATGAGGTATAGTATGCAGTATGAAACTGTTAAATAGATTTATTTTGCAGCATGCTACACCAGGCTTTGCTAGTTTCCCGTTTTCAAATTCGGAACAATAACATAATATAAATGTAAGCACGCTTAAAATGTATTCTTTTTTTAAAATCTTATGAGAACAGGGCTGCAGCTGATCTGTAGCAGATGTTTGCTTCGGTATATTGGTGCATAAATAAGAATTATATAAAAAAAAGCAAATAAAAAGCAAGTACTATAACCACAACTGTAACATTACACTAACAATGTAATGTCCATTTAGAATAATGATAATAATAAAGCGACAACAGTCCCCTTTCATTCCACTATTGTTGTTTATTTTTTTAATCAAAGTACTTCTACCATACACAAGCCTGTCCATCACGACCCAGATGTCTCTTTATTTAACATTACAACATTACTCAGAATGTAAAGACAGAATAACAGCTGGTGTGAGGACCAGGGGGCTCCGTGAGCTGACTTGCCGGCTCGTTAGTTAACCCCGTGGGCGGGCTCATTAGCTTCCCCGCCGCATTTGCAGAGCTTCTCAACCCCGAAAACGTTCGAGCACATTCTCGATTTGTCAACAATTTCCCCAAAAATGCAGATATTTAAAATCTACAGTTGATTTCTCGCCTCAAAACTTGTTAGAAGTGGTTTTACTAATACTCAGGTATACAGCTTCTCCACCTTTCCGTCGCTGTAACTAACTAACGTGACCCATAATATACAACTCTGCAACTTCACAGCGTCAACAACCCAGAGGAAGAGCCATGCACTAATACTACAGTAAAGTTACTTACTGCGGTCTAACTGTTATAAAGAGTGACACAATGTTGTTATAATATTCAGTCGAGCTCACTACCTGTTCGTTATCATCCAATACATTTAGCTGTGCTGACATTGCTGAGCCTGATAAAACTATTACTGTAACGTTGCAGCAGGGGTTTACCTGAGTTTCCAGTATATTGTGTGAAGCTGTCTCCCTGCCTGTCTATAGCCGCTCTCACTCTGCCTTTTTTCCGGGAGGATTGTGCCAATACGTGTACGAGCACACCTGGTTACAATCTTAGAACCACACCGCTAGTGGTCGCTAAAAACTACATAATGCCCCTTTAATGGCTTGTGTGTACCTCTGTGACAGTAGCCGGCTTAAAACTAAAAGACTCACTAACAGTTACTTGACCATCACAACAAATGAAATTTGACTGTACTAGCTGCCATTAACTAGCTCAGTTAGCAGCCCTATTAGCTGACTCTACACATACTGGGAGCTCAGAGTACCGGGGGAGTGCCGCCACGAAGAGAAGATTTTCAGGCCCAGGTCAGCGGACCCAGTGGGGGATGTTGCTGGGGAGCAGGACCGGGAATGAGCACCGGCAAGCGGGCACCGGAAGACTCAGCAGCCTACCAGTGAAACTGGATTGGGACCGAACACAGCCTACAAGACAGACCGAGGCCAGTTTGACGACAGGGAATACAGTACAGAGGTCATTTAAAGCAGCTACTGACAGGATTCTGACTCCAGGATGACGAAGATACGGCGGGAGAGGCGTCAAGCAGGAAGTTATTTTATTTATCATACATAGTGTTGACAAATACACATGTATTTGTTCTAGTGAAGTTGTGAAGAAAATGTAAATTTTAAAAGGCTCATTCTCATTATTGAGGTTTTGTTTTTGTTTGTAATGTAGCACAGTATTAACATTTGTACTTTTTCAGTCCTGGAACTTAAACAATTTTCTAAAATATTTAAATAATTAAAATAATATAAATGTGCAATGACTAGTCAAATAACAGCCTTAACTAACGACTGTAAAAATCTTTTGTAGGGAGCAGCCCTACTAATAATAGACTGAGAAATATATACATGGAAATATGACTGAAAGGTTTAACCCCGTGGTAACTGATATATGCATTGAGAGATTATTGCTTCAGAATAACCTTGGAGCTTCTACATTTAAAAACTTTACAAAACTGCCTTTCAATTGAGTGCATAGAGAAACACATACAAATACTTGTTTGGGTTTTTTGTCCTTGCACAACATAGGCGGGGTTTGATCTTTCACAGTTGCATGCCTTATGGTGTTTACAGCAGGAAAGTGGTGATGTATGAGTCGGCTACTCAAGACTTGCAAGGTAATTAACAAATGAGGTTTTGGCTAACAAAGCATGGCCTTGATGGGCCTGCATTACTTTTATGGAGCCCCACAGCTAGGCCGCTCACAAGGATGCCGCTTAATAGAGTTAGATGAATGGACTGTGACTTGGATCAAGCAGGTGGACCCACCACTACCCCCACCTAGACCCCTGCTGACTCAAACTCACATGCACGTGAACGCAAAGACACAAACACACAAAAATGCAGACATGCACACGGACCAATGCACATACACATCATCCTGAAAAGGGAGTGTGTACCGCTGCAAGGTGAAACATGGCAAAGAAGAGACCAATTATCCTCTAGACAGATGACTCGGAATGTGGGAGGCCTGATCATTTTTCCTGCCGAGGTTTGAAACCCTGCTGCTGTCGGCTGCTGACAACTGGTCTCCTCCTCTCCAGCCTTCTGTTTATGGTACTGTCCACTTTAAAGGAACTCTGTTTGAACGTTGCCGTTAAGTTGTCGGCCACTATGAGCTCTTGTGAGATGTGAAATGATGCAGGCGAACAAAGGATGATGCTATAAACTCATTCCTAAACAGCATATCTCAATTTTCAAAAAGAACAACAACAAAAAAAAAATTATGTTTGCCTGTGATACTGGTGTGTCTCATGTGCATTTTCCTGACAGTTCCTGACTTCTGTATATCCACAAGGTCTGCAGTTTCATCTGGCCCCATCAAAGGTACTGGGTGAAATGAAAAAAAAACTCAATACCTACAACCCTTAACAAAATATATGTAAATAACGTATAATATCATGTAATAGAAAGGGAGAATAAAAAATTCTGTTAACCCCAAGAGAACTAACTATGTTTCAGAAGGAGATAATAATACACCAGAACAGCTCGAAATGGTTTTACAATTGTGAAAAAAAAATGGAAAAATGGGAAAACGTAATTGCATTCTGACATTTCAATATTTTCCCCATGTTTTATGTACAGGCACTCGCAGAATCTGAATTACCATAGTGCATGTATGGCATTTCATACTAGAAATCAACTACTTTCTTCCTGAACAGAGCTTAAACAATACCTTTGCTGATGGCGGTGCCTATCATGAGAAGCTGTTATCAAAATGCATGACAAACATTTTCTTGTTTAAGGAACTGATGAATCAGAAAAAGAGAAAGAGCATCTCTGATGATTTTAGCAAAAGAAGCGGCTGGTAGAAAAAAACTGATGAGTGGGGCTAATGTCTTAAAACAGTGCTAAACTTCTGGTGTCAATACCAAAAATATACTCTTTTTCATACCTTAGTTTGCGAAATATACCAAATAACCCCAATTTCACAAATGTAAAATTTTGTCCAAGAACAAGCAACCGTAAAGAACTCTGCCTGATTGAAATAGTCTTAAATTTAATATATTTTTAAAATTTTTAATTGATTAATTAAAGTCTTTTCTTGTTTAATTAAACAAAATTACAAATAGGATCAGACATTTCCTGCCAACTTGTACTTCTGCATGGTGTTTTTTAATAATCAATGAAAGAGTTAATAATCACCATACAAACATGCATTTACAATACTAGGTACACAGGATGTCGAGAATAGTAAGTAATGCCGAACAACACTTCAAGATCTTTGTGACACCAGCAGAAGCATCAAAGGCTGATCTATCCACCATGACTCTATGCCTGATGGCAGAGAGATCAAACATAAAATGAAAAATACATTTCTCAGTACAGGAGGGAAAAAGCAAAATCAGTGGCTTGTCAATGATGAGATGAGATTGTACATGCTGATAGTGTTAACATTTCATTTTTGAAAATTTGTCTCCCTTGTGTTTCTCTACGGCTGCGTTTACATTGCAGCTAAATGACATTAAAAAACACCAGAGGTAAGTCATTTTCACTTACATACCTGATTTTAAATGTTTGGGCACAGGAGGCCATCTAAAATACATTGAAGAGATCAGAGGTTTTTTTTTCATATACAGTTAAAAACTAAGTGCAGAGGGACTCAAGAGAAATGCCAAACAATGCAGAGTTAAAATCAAAGCGCTAAAGACTGTAGCTGCTGAAGAAGGATTGCCTTTTATGGTCTAAATGTAATAATATGTCCTATACAGATGTTATTTGTGGCTACTGACGACTAAGATAAATGGCTTACTCTGGTCATCTCAGTCTGCTGGGCTGTAATAACACAACCCGCATCCATTATCACGAATAAATATATTTTACAGCTCCAAACACTGAATCCATGAAACTATCTGTTGCAGAAATGTAATAGATAGTGTTTCCCATTACTTAACGAGACTATGGCAGCCCGCCACAGTCTAATTTGTTCCGCTATAGTTTCAAAATGAACCAAAAATATATTAGCATTAAAGACTTCTAACGTTGTGTTTCCGCTGCTCCCCGCTGCTATAAACTCGCACACTCACACACTTTGGCATCCGACTCAAGACAACCACTTTTCTTTTGAGGTAGTTACAGTAACGTTAACTAAGGGTTTGAACAGCATTGAGTGTTTGCACTGTCACTCATTTTTGAGAACGCGATCAAGCTAGCCACTAAATTTGGAGTGCACAGGTATTACAGCCTTTATGGTAAATGCAGTTCAAAGTAGCAGAGCGAGCTGACAGGCAGGGTTAACGACTTTATTATCTCAATTTCTCACTTTACAAGTTACAGTATAAGAGTCCTACCTGAAGAGAGCATGCATCACGAATGTAGCGCGAGGATGGAGGATATATACACACAATATATAGCATGGAAATAAGATTAATTGGATTATATTCAGAGGAAGTATAAAACATGTCCATGTCCATTAAAAGTAAAATAAAATGTTAGGGACATTAGTTACAAACTGGAAAAACGTAAGACTAATTACTTTTTTGCTGTTGCGCTACTCTCTAGCTTTTTTCATTTGGCCAGGTAGAAATGATCCCATTTCAATTATTGTTCCACCAAATGAATACCACGAGAGTGCCACAAAAAGCAGACCCGAGTTCTCATCAAAGTACAATGTGGTGCAATCAATCAGGTCTAAGAATTTAATCCATATTTTCAACAGGAAATAAACATAAAATATGGGGTTTCACGCTCACACTTGTACTGCTAAGCAACACATTGAATTATAAGCAAACTGCTCATAGACATAGCAAACAAATATCTAGTTCTTGCTAACTGTTATTAACACATGGATCGAATTTCTATAAAATGTGTAGACAAGTCCTGTGATTCTGCGGGTTACCGAAAATTAATCATAAATTAGTTGTTTGAGAGGGCTTCTGATGTTTGATCTAGAAGGTTCATATTAATGACGTAGGACCTTTCGTGTCTTTCAGTCAAATCTCATAGCCTTCATCTGCAGATAGAGGGAAGTGATTTGGTTACAAGTACTAATTTGGGCAGCATAAGATTCCTTACTTATATTAACATAAGTTTGAATAATTATTAATATTACAGCACAACAAGCTTAGCAAGACTGACAAGCAATATACAGAGATTATAGCTCTCATCTCCTCCATTAATTTACAAATATTACAAATATACAACAATATTTATTACCATCTTGATTGCAATCGTGCTTTAAAATCACAACTGGTGATACCTTCAAACCAACACCTTCAATAGAAAATATCCCAATTCTGCTACGCTTGTTAATATAATAATCACCACTTTTAAGTAAGTTTTAAATATTCACCAGGATGTTTTCTCATTTGTATTTCCTTATTCATGTACTTACCTATCATTTTCTGCTTTATTGCATTCTATTTGCGAGGAGTATGATTTCAGTAACTTGGTATACATAAGTAACTATGTCCATCTACCTCCATCTACTTTTAATCTTCTGTTCACAGTGACCTCAATTATGAACAGAAGAAAAGAAATCTAAAAATCAGGAGAATTTTCTGAGCTTTTGGGTTCATTTTGTGATGACAAAATTGGCAGACGTAAAGATATGTAAACAACATTAATCTATAATACATACGGCAGAGACAATATGAGACTACAATACAATGTGACCTGGGGAGTTAATCTACACAATATCACCACAAGTTGCTTAGTCAATGAGAGATTTTAGAATAAATTAACATAAGAATTTCCCCTGAGGACTATTCTAATCAGAGTATACTATCGTTTTCTGTTCCTGCTTAATGAATCATACGAATTATAGTCATATTATAAATGGCAAGTCTTTGCAGGGCTATTAGTTTGTTTCTTTAGGGGTCTAATAGAAGACATGCTTCATTTAGGGCCCTGTAGTGTCCCGCAGCAACACGGAATGAATTGCATTATTTCCAACAGCTGCCATTTTCCAATGATCTTATCAGAAGTGCACTAACATAATGTGGCAGAGGAAGTTATTATTCCAGACCAGCCGCCTCACTCTCACTCCATAATAGCATTCATCTTTCTGAGCAGGTCTTTTACTTCCAGCTCTCAGTCCTCCTCGCACATTTCCCGCACATTCTTTCTTAATTACAAAAGATGGATTCAGTCAGTAGATACATTGCTGGTCAAGATTTATATTCAGCAAGAGTTTGCCTTTACCGTTCATTTTAATGCTAATGCCTTGTGCTTTATTAACTCCCTGGTGTGTAAACCATGTTTGGTGGAATGTGCGATTGCATGAATGCAATAACACCTCATTCAATACATTGATTAAATTTTGGTACATCTAAAGAGGTGTCCATAGAGATTTTGCTGGGTGGGAAAAATATTCCTGAATCCTATTACTTGCTCCAGAGTTACTTTTCCTTATCGCAGAGTTCCACCCTGCCCCCCCCCAATCTGTGAGTTGAGTGCTTGATTTCTGGCAGGTAGTCTGACGGAGAACAAAACAAGCACTCCTCAAGTGCACCTTTTTCCAGGCATCATGTAGGTGTAATCATGTAGCTCTTATCACCTGCTTTGCCCACCTGCTTGTCATCACAGAGCATCTCCTAGGACATTACAGTCATAGTCAAAGTCCTATTGACATACAGAAGCAGGATGAGTTATAATTTATTATTTTCGCGGAAAATACCTTGCACTTTGGGGCATTAAATTCAAAACATTGTCAGCTTCTCACATATAAAGATGACAAGCTTCTTTTTGTTTGACTATGATGTACTTTTGTGTCTATTTAGTTGGTTCTAGAAGGGGTTCAAAAATCAAAAAGGTCACTGGGTTTTCTCAAGTTGTTAACAGACAGATAATCCCTCAAATGCAGTTCAAAGATGGGAATCATGAAAATTGGCTTTAAACGTACAAGGTTTTAAGTGATAATATATTTCCTTATCATGGCACTGAATTTCAATGCTGTGTGCTTGATGCTGAGTGGTGAAAACTGTACGATGATCTGTATATATAAAGATCTCACATGCTTTTTTGGAAACAAAAACATCAAAGACATAGGTAGTAGAGAGCTGCATTGGGATTGGGATCCCGCAGGACCCAACACAAATCACGCGGGAGTGGACGGTTTTAACTCTGCTGCGGGTGGGAGCGCGTGGTTAAAAAATATACTGCGGTAACGCTGATAAGATGGAGTCAACAAACGAAGTTGAAAAGAAGATTAACGTGAGTGCATGCGGCTGCTCCGGAGAATGTGCTGTACAGGCCTGACTCGAATCGACCTTGGGTACGGGAGGCGGACACTCTGACAAGGAGGCTAAACCCTATGGCCACTGGTGTTGGTCGCCAGTACGTCTTTTAAGGTGTCGGGAGTGAGGTTTACTCACTTCACAGACTCTGGCTTCCGTCACACAGGCTTATACAATACAAGACCAAAGCAAGGCAAGTCTGAAATTTACTGACAAAAATGAATGCAATGATTTATGTAATTTATTCTGAACGCTAAGCATACCCCAAACAGATGTGTGCTTCTTTTAGTCTGCATATCACAATGTTTGCGGGTGCGGGCGGGAGTGGATACACGTGTTGGGGGAATGGGTGGTAGAGTAACACATAATGGTCACAAAATCAGTGGGAGCGGAATCAAGAAAACAGTAGGTCTCTAATAGGTAGTATTACCGCTTTACACAAAAACACCAGCTGTTATAAATGTTGATGGAAATTTTCAATAAAATCACAAGACATAAGATGATGCTAACTTTGTGTACCTCAAAGGTATTCCACAACCATAGGACATTTCACAATAGTTTCGATATTTAGGTGTGGAAAATATTGTTGACTAAATGGTTGTATAAAGTGTAATGTAAAATGTGGTGGGCTCTGATGAAAAGTCATGTTACAGTATATATTATTTCTTGAGATGCAGTATTGGATCTTTGTAGAAAACTCTGTGGATAGTGTGCTTTGTTTCAAAATGCACTTTCTGACCTGTCTGTTTTTGTTAAATTATATTTTTGTAAAATGCTTTTTTAATACAGGGACCAGCATCATGAGCCTTAAATTAGATAACCTGTCTCTTAAGACTCTGTGGCACTGCTACGATTAAGCTAAGGGCGGCCCGCCCCCCAAAACACGGTGGCTCCGCTTTAATCTTGAGAAGCTACAGAGCTGCAGTCTTCATTCATTAGTGTAATCGCGAGGTGCGTGGTTCCTCGTGGGTCTATTACAACTAACTGTTTAAAAATGACATTATATTTTTTGTGTGGTTCATCAATGGTGAGAAATGATCTGCGAGGTGCACACATAACTCCGCACGTTATGCCCACACATGAACACTAAGAACTCCTTCCTTAAGGCTTAAGGTTATAATTTTGGATTTATTCAGGCACTTTACAGCATTACATGTTGATAGTTATATTATAATAAACTGTATATTAACTTCTTGGGAGAAAGATCTATGTAAAATCAGACATGCACCCTCTTATAGCCAAAATGGCTTGATTCTCATTTCATAACACCCCTGCGAAGAGTCGACAGTGAGATTCGCAGTCCATTCAGGTTCCTTCTATTGAAGAATCAAATATTCGACTATTTGGGGTCACCCCTAGTCTTGCTATGCCAGTTTTTTTTTAACAAGATTTTCACACAGACACCAAGCAATGTTCTACATGTTTCCCATAAAGGTCCAATACAGCGATAATCATTGATAACAGCGATGATAGTAAGCCAAGTAGCAAAGTTGAGGTCAGAAAAACCAAAACAATTAGCTTAAAGATGCTAAGATCTTCTTAAAGATCATCTTAAAGATGAGGGGAACTGTTAATTTCGGTGATATTTTTGATATTACACATATTACAGCCTGTTAATTTAATCTAATGTTAAAGAAAAATGTTCATTAGTGAAGCTTTAAGGTAATTGTGTTGTAAGTACTCTATATTGCAAAGTTCAATTCCCGGCTCCCCTAGGCTGCATTTCAAAGTGTCCTTGGGTTGCGCTGTTCTGCCAGTGTATGAATGTGTGTGAATGTCAGTTTCTGTTTGAGCACTTAGGCTCAGTGTATGAATGTGTTTGACTGGTGAATGCAGATGTAGTGTAAAAGCACTTTGAGTCGAAAAGACTAGAAAGGCGCTATACTATACAGAGCATTTACAGAGGATAATCATAAATGGTACATTTAAACTGCAACGCTTATTTTCCATCAACAATTTGCTTATAAATAATGATGGATATAAAAAAAATTAATAGTTTGTTGATGGCAGCAGATTCCGACTACCTCAGCTGATTGAGCTTGCACCTGTACAATGGGAGATGCCCAGCCACTTTCTTTTATCAGTGAAAGACTTAAAATGTTATTCACAAATATGTGGAAAACATTTGTTAATAGGCTGAGTTTATGCATTATTCAAAAGTGATTGAGGAGCAGCTTATTATAGACTGCTATCAAAGTGTTACTCTGTTGTATTTCTGCGAGGTTCTCTCCCTCTTGATGAGTACCCAAAGAAACAATACAACACACAGAGAAGGGAAGTGAAAAAAACTTAGCAAGAGCTGGGACTCTAAAGACATCCATCTCATTATGTCAATCAAACTAGTGAACATTTCAACCCAAAGTGGAATGCCCTCTACCTCTTCTACTTGTATACACCATCATCCCAATGGAGAGGTATCTTATTGCCCTTAGAAGCTTAATAACAAACTTCACTCTTCTCTCTTGTTTGTGGAGCAAAGCAACAACTTGTGACATGAATGCAAGGACATGGCGGTCTGATTACTTTAATAATACATGAGAAATCTAATGAACATATTCAGAAAGCGGCACGTCACCCATCTGTGCGGTGCTGAGTGTTGATTAAAGTTTGCCTGTTTGGCATTTGAATAATGAACAAACACTGTCGAGAAATGGCAGCCATTAACCTTTCATTGAGTCCCTCTTATTCTAAACCACAGCGTATCAGGACGTTCCCATTCCTGATTCCTATTTTCTACTACATTACCCTTTATTACTCTTATAGAAAAGATTTCAACAGTTTCCCTGTCAACAGAAAGGTATGTTAGAGGACTTTTAGTTACGAGCCACCAAACAATATTGATATACTGTCGATGTAGTTGCCCTTTTCTTACAATTCAGCCACCAGTCATTCTGCATATAAGTCTCGTATAGTGCAAGAGATATGTGCGATACACTATAAACATCATACTCGAGTTTAGGTGAATCAGACAGACAGTCATTTTTCATTAAAGGTGCTAGGTGGATTTTTCTTGTAAACAAACAAAAGTTATATTTATCTTCAGTGTTACACACACTAAAATGTATTGTGTAAATAAGTCCAAAAATATGTTGACTGCATTTCCTTCTTCATAAAAAGCTTGCAAAGTGAATTTCTTTGAACATTTTGAAACCAGCATGAGGGCTCGACAATAATGGTGGCCCGATGGCCTGGGTCCAGAAAAAAGTAACGTCGGGACAGTTGAAGTAGCAACTCAATGGCCCAATCAGGCCAGTGCAAAAACATTAGTATTTTTAAAAAATAAATTAGAAACTCAACATCCTGCAGTTGTTTTGCAGCTCTTGGTGCGCACCGCTATCAAATCCAGATTTGTAGTTACATGGTTGTCAAATGTTATTTCTCTAATCTCAATAAAAGCGGCAACCGCTGGGTCTGAAAGTGAAACCATGCAGATGGAACTTAAACCTGCATTTTCTATAACGGCCAGCAAGGGGCAAGTCCGCTGGTTGCAAAAAGAAGTCCCCTTCCATTAGAAATAATGGTAAAATGTTGCTACTTCTCAGCTGAATTATTACCTCAGTAAACACTTTCATAATGATTTTATGGTCTCAGTTCAACACAACACACATTCTTCAACACAAAATGATGTTCATAGAGTAAATTATGGTCCTATTTAGGGGGAAATAGACAATAATGCAGCATATACTTTTGGGCGGGACTACCTTGTGACTGACAGGTTGCTACCATGGTAACCTGTCAATCAGGATAGAGGCGACTTGTATCCGCTGCTCTGTGTACATTTTTTTAATTGAATGGCTGTCAGAAGGAGAGAGCGCACGTCATGTTTGAGTCTGTTAGTATGTTTTGTTTTAAAAGTACAATACAAACAACATTTTTGACATTTACTGTTTGTTACATATATGGATGTTTCATTAATTATTAGTAAGGTAATTATCTGTGTTTGAAATAGTTACAACAGCCTATGGCTCTAGTATAAAGATGTCATAATTTGTTACATGATGAGAGTCCATGAAAACATAACCGTAGTAAGCAAAATCAAAATAGCATGCAACATATATTTTATGTATTTGTCTCTGTTGCTCCAGGCCGAGAATATGTGGTTAACACTTTCCTAAATACTTTCCTAAAGTCTTTCACAGCAGTGAGGTGGCAAAATAGGGTGTCTGCTCATCTTGCTGTGCCTCCAAACTTCTGTTTCCTTTTCAAAGAGTGGTCTTTGTGTTTTCCTGGCACAAGATTCAGCTTCCACTAAGCCTCTAAAATGTTGCAAATGAAGACATTTATTCTCTGCTCCAGGAAGTGGTACTGTAGCTTGTTAAGTGGCGTTTCAAGAAATAAAACCAAAGCTTTCTTGTCATCTTTCAGAACACCAGACATTCTTTTGCAAACTCTTTCCAGTAATCTACGCTTGTAATTAAAGTGAGATTTAAACTAACAAATGTGAGTTTTTAAAATAGCTGAAAGCAAAGCCAGACATCTTAAAACTTCTCTGAATCAATACAGCAGTAACCATCCTCTTTGTTAAATGGTGTTTGTACAGTGATTTGTGATTACTTCAAAACAATAAAAGCTGATAGGAGAAGAGAGCACCTACTGCTTTTGCTGGGACCCCATGCACCCATTACTTTGTTTGTTGTGACACATCTTTTAACAGTGTATATACAGTCACGCATTGGCAGACAGTAGCAGCAACTCTGAGTGCATAAAAGCATTGTGGAGTAAACATTTGTCTTAATTATCTAGAGGAGAACATTAGTATCTATTCAGCTGGAGTGCTTTTACCAGACACGTAAAGGAAGATATGCGGTATGATGAGTTTAATTTTGCCCAGCTCTAGGGTGGCTTGTTGAGAATAGACAACACCTACAGTATGCTAACAGATAATGGCACAAAATAAAATGCTGCTTTAAACCATCTAAATGCAGCCATGCGGAAACATAAGAGATGTCTGGTGAAGCTGGCAACAGAAATATGTCAAGTTTTGTGCTAATGTTCAGCATATGGTCACAAGAAAAATTTGAAAATCAACACCAAAAGGTGTAAACTTCTCTAAACAACTGCATGAGCAACCATCTGTTGGATACTTCCTAAAGTCACTTCACAAGTGAACAGAAAGGAAAAAGCAATTGCAGACTACATGCAAAAAGACTACATGCAGTCTTAATTTTAAGACTGCATGTAGAGTCATGTCTTTGTCATCTTTCAGCTTACGTATTGTGCAAAATGACTGTAAAATCAGAAACTATTTCATATATAGGACCTATAATCATCTTACTAATATTAATTCTGTCAAACATACTCCTTGCGTTTATCAAAGGTTCAAAATATGAGCAGATATCAAAAAAGAAATAGAGAAGTTGAGTGAAGTTTGAGAAAAAGGATTATTTTTGTCAGACAGGTTCTTTTAAAATAATTGGGATATCCTCCCAGTATAAGTGCCCATTGTGTAGTTTCAGGGTGTTAAAATTGGAGCTTGTGCTCAGTCTGTGGCTTCTTCTTGCTTAGACAGGCAGTGCGCAAACAGCTCTCAGACCTATAATGACTTTGGAGGAAGGGTTGTGATGAAAACACTCCTCACACTTTTAACAATGTCCTGAACTTCTGCAATTTCTTTGCTCCATCCATTGAAACTCCCCTTAGGGGAAATCCTGAAAAGGGAAAAAAAATAAAGAGAGAAAAAACTGTAACCCTCTGTAAACTGTAAATAGTTAAACAACAGCAAAGTAACTTCACTCCAGTCAGCTCTGTTGCATTACTAATTTATTATTTTGTTTGTTCTGTTGCCTAATGTAGTAGCTATTACTTACCCATGATAGAAACTAATGTGCACGTATCAGCTGTTATCAATCATACAGTCGATGGTTCTTTTACGCACTGCACACAATAACTCCCACTACGTTTTATGGTGCGCTTACTTTACGGCGGGGGTGTGGGGGGTGCCTCTGCCGATGCATTGGTAAAACGGCCGTCAGTAAAATGCATGTTGCAGAAGACGGTGGCAGGTGAAAGTGTGACGCGTGATCTGTACTCACACCGCACGCACAGATGCCATATGAAAATGAACAGCACACTAAACCCAAGAGGAGGAAACTAAAAAAATAAAATTAAGACCCTCTGTTAGCTAACTTTCTGCAATAACTATGCTAGCTAATTACAACTGGCTAACTACAACGACAAACCGACCATCAGACACAGAGAAACATACCTACTGTAAGTTCTAAGTAAATTACATGATAAATTGGTAATCTAGCTCACAACAATGTTTATTGGTCTGATGCTCTGACTTAACGAGGCATGACAGTGCGCCTGCATAAGCTTGGAGAATGATGTATGACTTGTATGGAATTACTATCGTCATACGTCACAACCCCATTTTAACAACTAAGCAACTTTTGCAACTTTGTGCACAAAATTAAGCTATTTGTCAAAAAATATTTGCCGAACTATGTGGGTAATCAACATTGTAAGGAAATGACTCAGAAAAATATTAAATATCATAGAAATGTCAAAATACACTGGAGGGGGGCTTTAAAGAAGCGTTGGACACACTGTAAATCAATCTCTATTTTGAATTTAATGTGTAGCAGAGTTGTTGACATTCAGACACAACATTACGATAAGTCCATGTCATTTTTATAGCCTTAAGAAATACTTATTAAAAGGTGTGCCAGTCAGAATAACATCCGACAAAATAATATTTATGTGCAATATTTGTACAATATCCATGTTTGAGTCATCCTTTTAGTGCATAATGCAACTGTTTGCACTGTGACTTATAGTAGCTTATGTCTGCATCATACTGTAAGAAACATCCAGAGAGCGATTGTATTGACATTATGTAAAAGCGAAGACCGATCTAAATTACTTATTTATATATCTGCGACATGAAAGCAACTAATAATAATTTGACATAGACGCATTGTGCTTCTATGTCAGCTGATAAACAATGTTACATAGAAGCACAGCAGTATTCCAACTGCATGTGCCTAGCACACAAGAGCTATATTTAACATTTGTATCTGACATGCATTCATCCACATTGACATTTTTTCCATACAGAGGTGATGAACATCTGGGGTTTAATTTTTAAAACTGTGCATAGAAACCTCACTAAAAGTGTACATGCGCTCAAAAGCCAAAAATGGCGTACGCCAAAAAATATTCAGACTAATAAAACCAAGCAAGTTCCCTTTACAAATCACAATCAACTTGAAATGTGGCGCACGTGAGGGGGCTCCATGTCCGACCCTTCAAACGCCCATTGTTGCCTGTAAATGGTCAGTGAAACTAATTACTATTACTACTACTAATATTAATAAGTACTGACTACATGAAGAAAAGGAGGCAAAATCTGACAGAAAAGCTACAAAACAAGATTTAACTCAGTGTGACACTGAGGCTCCTTTTGGTGAAGCTGAAGCATGTTGTTTGGTGGGTGAAAAAAGCACTTTCACATGACGCTTGTGCACCGGAGGAAATGGGGCACCGGAGCTCAACCACTTCATAACCGATCTGCAGGAACAGGCATCCCTGTCGATTAGTGACGTCGCTGGCTGGAGGGGGACACACACACGCAAGACAGGATGACCCAGATACTAATTTGGATTCCCCCGTTTGAAAAAGAGAGTAAACCAAATGAATTCCACTTGTGTTTAAACATTTATTTAGGCTACACAAACAATCCACTCACTTTGAGTAATTTACTCACTGGCAATGAGTTAAAGAGGTGGTATTATGCTTTTTGGCTTTTTCCCTCTCCTTTATTGAGTTATATATCTTTTTTGTGCATGTAACAGGTTTGCAAAGTGAAAAAGCCCAAAGGGAGTTCCCATCTCCCACAGAAAGCTCTGCTCTGAACTGCTTGAAAACAGCTCGTTTGTAGTCCAGCCCTTCACTTCCTTTATTTGTGACGTCACAATGAAAACGTGTCATAATGCTTGCCAAGCAGCCAGCGGGGTCAGGCATGCCCTCAAACCAAGCTAGTCTGAGCGGAGGCCCTTTGGCTCGACTCGCCTTGTTTGGGTTTCCATTGTAGAAATTGTACCTGTACCTGCTACACTCACCTCCGCGAGGTTTCCAAGCCAGTGAATACTAAAATGTAACGTGAAAACACGACAGACTGCTGATTGGTAAGAGAGAATATTCACTGCATCATCACTGCTGCACAAGACAGAGGCCAGCAACAGAAGTTTTACAGTCTCCATATTGGAATTTCATCACTAAATCCACTTTTGAGAAGTTTTTAAGTTAGAAATCAGCTGTGTAGATTTCGAATATTGACAGTTTAACGAGAAGTGATGGCGGAACGAAAATGTGCTTGAATATTTTCGGAGTTGAGGAGCTCCGCAAGTGGCTGCGGGGGAAGCTTGTGCCGACCCGCGGGAGGAGCGTGTGAAGCCGGCCAGCCACCCGATCACAGAGCCCTCTGCTCCCGCCGTCACACAGACCACTGTAGCAACAACGGCAGAGGAAAACACAGCCGGAAGGTTTTCATACCGCTTATCTGTCTTTCCTCAGTAATGTTGAAACGTTTTAACTTAAAAAAAAGAAAGCTGTGGATCGCTGGTGACAACGTCGCGACAGTTGTGTGTCGCTACGACGACAAGCTACGTACTATCTCTGGTTCCATCTGCAATGGAAAACGGAGCAGGGCCGAGTAGAGTTGAGTCTATCGATTTGTGCTATGGTAGCATTTTTCGGCAAGGCAACATAGATCATCAGAACACCGGCAACAGTTCAACGTTTAGTCCTAAAAGACGATGCAACTCCGACTCTGTTTGGGCCTGGAATTTCACAATCACAACCTGTAAGTATGCTTTATCGGTTTGAATTATATTTAAAATAAACACGGCAATGTAACTTCACAGACTGTTCAAGTGTTACTTCATCACTTTTCTGTTTTTAAATCTCATCTCAAAACTCATTTATTTTCTTTGGCTTTTAATACAGTTTGAGGGTTATCCTTTTAGTTTTGTATTATTGTATTTATTTTTTGTGATTTATTGTTTTATTAATTTTCTTTGTTGTGCCTTTATTCTATGTTGTTATTTATTTGTAGACTGTGTTCAGCACTTTGGTCAACAGTGTTGTTTTTAAAAGGTGCTATATAAATAAAGGTGGATTGGATTGGATTGAAGTGCGGAGTTGTTGTAAACGTTGGCTAACACAGCTAAAGTTATAACTATAATGCTAATGTTACACCTGATGTGAAAGCTACTGTGCAAACATTCAAATTGTTTGGCCAATTTCTATGTAAAACTGAGTTGAAATATGGTGATTTTTGTAGTGGTTTATGGTAAGATGTGGAACAATGATGTTGTGTGGTTGTGGACTTATAACTTATACCATCTACTAGGTTACACTACATTGTTTCTTACGGCCCGTCCTTCTCTGCTTCTGATTGGCTAGTAGTCCTTACCTGGGTACTGCGCATGTGCAACTTCCAACAAAGATTTTGTACAAGTAAGATGCATCACTCTGTAGCTCAAGGGCGGAGTGTACAACACACAGGGTGAAAAGAGGAGCTGCAGCAATGTGCAGTATGAGAAAAATATGGTGTTTTCTGAAAATTGAACCATGTAAACCTGTTCTGGTACCCCAAATTACCCCAAATTATGATTTTGAACCTGAAAATGAGCAAAATACCACCTCTTTAAAAGAAATATGACTGTGACGTGTTGTAAATAACAATAAAATAGAGTTATTTTTCCATAATGTGTTTTTACAAGCAGCGCATCACATCCACACGTTTTGCTTGATAAGGCAACGAACATGTGATAATACATGAAACTATGCTCTCGTATTTGCTCGACTGACGCATTGAAAACGGCATCAATTTAAATGTAATTTGTCCTCCTGTTCATCTTATTTATGAGAATAAATTTAAATGCATGCAAGTATTAATTAATATGATTCCCGATTAAACTGTCCAACATATTTGAGGTGTTCTTTTGCAGAAACAGATATCTCCTTTTGTGTTTATTATCCTCAATCATGGTTCTTTTTGTGCGCCGTAAATTATCTTAAATTATGTTTTTTTATTGCGCACTTCAGGGAAAATCAATCAAACGAGTGTCTGATTATTTAGAAAGGCTTTGAGCCTATACTACTCAGAGGGAATATTTCGATTTATTTTACACAGTAGTAGGCCTATTCATTTCAAACATTTCATCCTTCTGCCATGTGAGTCGCTGTGTCTCATTTCTCCTCTTTATGTGCGTATGCATGGTTCAGAATTTACTTACAGGACGCACATTTTCAAGCACATTTTCAATGTCTTCAACAAGTTTGTTTTTTATAGATCACAACCTTTCCTTGGGAAGTGGCGTACGCACGTTTCCAGCCCTTTCTTGTATATACGCACCATTTATAAATGAGACCCCTGGTAATGTCCATGGTTGATATCTTAGTTATTACTGACACCTGCCTAAGTGCAAATAGACAATGATGAATATTTGGTACCTGCTTCTTGCTTTTGCTTTCATCCTCATTGAAAATGTCAGCTCATACTGTTGAATCTTTTAGCAAAAAAGACACATAATACATAATTTTTTAGAAAGCTGGCCATAAATTTTGTTAGGTGTTTGTTCCCCTGTAAATGTCCTATACTGTTGTAGGGGAGTAAATGTAAATGCTCCGTACTTGTATAGCGCCTTTCTAGTCTTTTGGACTACTCAAAGCGCTTTTACACTACATCTGCATTCACCAATCATACACATTCATACACTGAGCCTAAGTGCTCAAACAGAAACTAGCATTCACACTCATTCATACACTGGCGGAACAGCCACCAGGGGCAAATCGGGGTTCAGTATCTTGCCCAAGGACACTTCGACACGGAGCCAGGGATTGAACCGCCGACTTTCCGATTAACGGCCAACCCGCTCTATCTCCTGAGCCATAGCCGCCCAAAAATGGGCGGCTGTGGCTCAGGGAGTGGAAAATAATGGATTTTTAGATGCATCGCGATGCAGACTTGGATTCTGAATCGATTCACAACTGTCAATAATCGATTATATCTAGAAGTTAATTGATAATGTAATGTTGATGAAACGAAAAAGGCGGAACTTGGAAATGCAGCTCCGGACTGTCTGTGATGTGCACACAACAAAAACGTGTTCTTCCTGGTTTGGCACAGACAGGCAGTTGTTGAATGATTGACTGCCGCTACTAAACTTTCACATGATCAATAAAATCAATGTGCAACTTACGTTAATGATTTTCACCCACACACTGTGCAGCACGGTAGTGCTTAGCTAGCGTCCACTCCTCATTCTTCAATTGACAGCTATGTGACAGGTGGCAGTAGGTGACAGTGAAAGCATGCGGGGCAGAGGAAAACATGGCCGCTATGTTTCAGCCTGGCAGTAAATGTACAGTGTAGGTCGCAGTGTGTCCGTTAATTAAAGTCTGTCTCTTGTTTTCCAACTGCTGAAAAAGTGAAGGCTCTTTGCACTAGCTAACATCTCTTCAGACTGCAGTCTGGAGCTGAGCAGGATGTTTGACTGCTAGTTCTACTTTGCTTGTTGCCTTTTATCCCCATATGGAATACACAAATAAACAAAATGCCGTTTCTATAGGCCGATGGTACTCAATAAAAGAATACAATATCAACTTACAAGACACAATCATGTAACTACACTAGACGAGACAAAAAAAAAGGAACAGATATTAATGCGGAGTGAACATGGTTTGGCTGGAGAATTGTAAAATGTAACCCCTCTCTGAATCTATACTAATAACAGCAGCATCAGAAATGAAGCAGCAGCAGAGGTAATAATGCTGTAATAATGTAATAATGCTATGTAACATTAGCTACATTTATATTACGTAACATTAAATAGCTGCATATACAGTGTATATATATATAATACCTACTTAGTTGGATTGTTAGAAATACTTTGCTTTGAAAGTACAAAGTAGTCAGGCAGTAAGAAAAATACATTTTTATCATATTCGTTTTACAATCGCATCACAGCCCTCATAATCGTAATGAGGTGCCTAGAAATTCCAGCCCCTAGAGGTGATGAATCGTGATGCATCATGATATCGAACTAAATCATTGACAGGATAATCTTAATCAAATCGAATCATGAGACCAGTGAAGATGCACAATGCTATACTGTACTAGACATACATGTACCATGTATGTGGAGTACACACCACACCTGAATTTCAAAGTAACAGTGGATGTGACCAGTTACACTTGTTAAAATGTTGTATAAATAAGGCATACTTAGCATAATACTGTTGGCCAATAATTGATTGTAGACTACTTACTGGGTACAAATATGCAGATTTGTATTCCTTAACTTGCATTGTGTTGTAATTGGGCTGTACATGCATTCATCGTGTGCAAGTCACGATTAAAACAGTTTACTGCTCCTAGGGCTGTGAGATATGACGATATGTATCGTTTGACAATAGAAAAATGTCTATCGTTTATATCGTTGTGTTGCAAATTCCACACTTTACCGTAATATTTTGGTAAGGGAACGGTGCTTAGCACTGCGGTGAAGTTAGCTTTACCTTAGACTTCCCACATCTATCCAATGTCCAACGTAAAACTAATATCCAACTTAAAATTAACTTCACCGCGCTTGTGATAGCTTTGCAGCAGCAATTAGCGTCAGTTAATCCATTAGCTAGATAACGTGAGTTACATCATTGTTCACTGCATCATGGTATTTGTTACTGTATTGAATGTCTCCCTTTTAAGTGCTCACTTACCCCGAGATCCAGTTGGAAATTCCATATTTCATTGAATTTACAAAAAATTTTCTATATCGGGATATATATCTTTATTAGGATATGAAATTACCTATATCTGGATATGAATTTTTTGCCTAATCGCACAGCCCTAGCAGCTCCCAATCTGTTGACCTGGCCAGTCTATTCAAGTTACGGTAGTATCTGAAAGCAGAGTAACATTACTCTGGAAATTGAGAGGTGGAGAAAATATAATTTTCCACTATCTTCACTACAACAAACTTGCCGTCATAACTTCCACCTCTTGTCTATGCCAGGATTTCATTTGTGCATATTATTGATGGGAGTGCATTTTGGGTCAGTTCAGTTAGGGTTTGGCCACACAACCTGGCAAAAAATGATGTTTATTAAAAAATGTTTATTAGAGCTGTCCTTCTTTGAGGTTGATTTAGAGGTTTTGTAGTCGTCATGAATTGAAACTTTAAGTTGCAATACACATTGGAAAACATTTTATGAAAGAAACAGGTACAGTATGAAATTTGCAGCAATCACTACACTGTACAATAGGTAGAACAGAGATTTACAGAACTCGTTCCATAAAATGTCAGCATATCCCTTTCAGCAGCTACTGAATGCCATTGTTCAGGGATTTGTTTTTTTAAATTGGGGAAGTAGTTAACTTTTCATGACAACGTTTCTCTGCGGATATAACACAAGGTTTACTGTATCAGAAACGATGGCATTTCATTTGTGAAAACAGGTCAAGAGAACAACATTCCTTCCTCATGTTTTGGCTCACAGAAGAAACTCTTTGTTCCCTTGGGGAGATGCTGATTTTGCGTCTGTATTCCCCTCTGATTCGTTCAAATGCCTTTGGCAATGTCTGATAACACTCCCATTGTTTGATAGCATTGGAACACACATACTCACAAACACACAGCGCACATGCACACAGTCACAAACACACACACGCACCACCGCTGTAGGAGGGGGACAAGTGTCAGCTGGAGGCATAGAAAGATAGGCCGCCCCCGCTACACAGTTAATCTTAATGAAAAACGAGTCTGCCTCCAGACTGGGTACTTTGGCTGACATCCATTGATGTTCTTTCCTCAATGTATTTTTTATTTTTTTTAAGCATCATGGAATTTTAATGTATTTTCAGGTCGTTGAAAATATTACTCAGATATAAGATTTCCCTTGACTTATTAGATGTTCAAATTGTGTATAATGAGTCATCTGCAACTGTACAAGTATGTTAAAATCAATTATGAATTATGTCCATAAAATCTAAAAGTAAATAGAGGCCTTAATGACATCGACTAAAGGTATTGAAATTTGCAGTGATATGAAACCGAAAGCATCTCATTTGAAAAGGTGTTATAATAATAAAATAGTTTGATATTTCTCTTCTTTATATGACTTATTGATGATAACAAAATTGTCATACATCAGTGTTTCTCCCATATGCATTCAGGAGCGGCGCTACTAAAATTTGACGCGATCATTATTATATCTATATCTATGCTACAAATTTTCACTCACACACTATGCGAGTGCGCTAACACAAATCGCTTTGCTCGCTTCCTCTCCTCAAATCTTCAAAGGACATCTACGTGACAGGTGCTGTTATAAGAGCAGTGTGACTCCTTTCATGAATCGGGAGTTGCGTTGCAACTGTTTGATTGTCCGAGCTGCAGAAAGTGACGGTGAACACGAGCAGAGGAAAATATTCTGGGTCGGTTACAGTGTGTTAGCTTCTCAACACCAAGAAAAGTCTGTCTGTCGTTTCCCCAACTGCTGGGAAAGTGAAGCCTGCTAACATCTCCCCTCCCCTTCAGACTGCGTAGCTGAGCAGGAAGGCTTATACAGTAGGCTACGTCTTTAGCTGCTATGTAACTTTAGATTAGCTCCATTTATAGAAAGCAACTGTTAGCTGTATTTTATTATTACCTACTTGTCCAATGTCCAAGAACATCAGATACAAACTGGTGTAGCCTACTGCTCTGTCCTGTAGCCTACAGACTAGTTCATCCTAAACTATTTTTCATTTTTCAGATGAGTCTGAAAAAGTGATTGTTAGGAAAATAAAGGTTGCTAGTGACTGGAGGACCTGAGGTTAGTAAAGTAAATTAGTGACACAAACTAGGCCTTTTGAGCTAATGAGCAGACGTACGGCTGTGGTACGGGGCGGCTGTGGTTCAGGTGGTAGAGCGGGTTTGCTGTTAATCGGTCGTGGCGTGTCGTGCCTGTGGCGTAGTGTCCAAAATCGATGATTCGCCATGAAACAGGAAGTTGTAACTTCAGTCTACATCCTCACATCTGCACCAGACTTTACATGTTTGAACACATCTACAAGCCAAAATTCAGGTGAAGTTCCATGCTTCCCCGTGAAACAGAAATTCATCGTAACTTAACTGTACATGCTTAAATCTGTGCCAAACTTTGCGTGCTTGATAACTGTTCCACCTCGAACACATCTACATGCTAATATTCATTTGTAGGCGTAGTGCCAAGTACTCGGCAGCGCCCCAAAGGGTTACAGGAAGTGATGTATAACACTTTTGTGCAGTGTCCGAAGTGTGTAGCAAACTCACAGCCGCACCAGCAGAGCTCCAGAATCTGCAACGTGGCCGCATCACACCTTGACGCGCTACAAGTGCGAGGGCCCGCCCAAACGCTGCTTGCAGCTTTCATTTTTTATTAATGTCTCTACAGATAAATGTCAAAAGCTGTAAAATGAAGACAGAAAAGGCAAACATGGACAATCCTATCTATAATGATTCTGAGATCATATTAACAGGGTTTTCCTGCCATTAAGAGTTAGGGGGTGATGCCCAAAACATGCTGTGCCATAAATGTAAAATCACTGTGGAAAGCATAACCAACCAAATTATTTTTGCCAAATCTAAAAGTTGTTGTTCTTCCCCAGTAGACTGATCTTTGGGTGTTGTTTATTTATTATCTGCTCTAGCTTTTCCAACTATTTGTTCAGAAATATGGTGAAAATAATGGCCCAATATGATGTGAAATTACATACTTTTCATTGTAAAAATTTTCATGGACACAAGATCAATGCTGTTGAGACAGGTTGTGTCGGGGTTTTCTATTCAGACTACTTCGCACTATGTGCACAAAAAAAATAAAAATTCTTCACCTCCGCTGCTACAACTCCATCCTAGGGGAAACACTGTAAATAATTTGTGTTCATTTACTAATTAATACTGTTTCAGCACTATACAGGACATGTTATATACTAAACAATTATGCCTCAGTACAGTACTGTATTCATTGCAGGAAACCTGGTGTAATTTCGATTTTCATTTAAATCATCTTCTAATTTTGATGGTGTAAGAGTTTTGAGGATTTAATTGCTGTGAATATTAATGTGAATTACTGTCTGCGGCTTTAAAAGCAGATGTTCTGGCTGGTGTTCTTAGATAAAAAACATATTTAATGAAGAAAAATATTTTGTATTACGAGAAAATGAACAGGCAATTGCTCCATCTCCTGCTTATAGTACTACAGGGCAACTCTATAAACTGAACTAGTGAGTCCAACAGCCTGTTTGTTTTGGTCCAGCATTTCAACTTATATCATGGCTCTCCAAAATTACCTGTGTTTTTTGTTTGTTTTTCAAGTAATGGATTACTAGGACCCCCAGTGATGAGGCCAGTTGCATTAAAATACAACTTATATAATTAATTGCACAAAACAGCCTAAAAAAAGACATTTCTTTTACATAATAACACAGACTACATTTACTGATAAATGCTTTTATTTTTTTCCCCATAAACCTTTTTCTTTAGCTGATTGAACACTATACAGTTAATTACTGCTCATCTACACATCTAACAGATCTGCGTGTAGATAATTAATACATTACAGAGTCATATCCATTAAGGAAGGTGGTAGGCACAAAGGTTGCATTATGATGACTGGACGCCTCAGGACCACCAACTGGAGGTCAGTGTTCACTGCTGCGATACCTCAAACAATAATTAATTTCTAAGAATATTGTAACACCAAAAAGGTGATATATTTTCTCTACAAATAAATCATATTGCAATTACATAAGTTTAAGAAAAGTCAACCAGCAGAACTACTGCCAGAGTGCAACACAGGCTGAACTGGTTTCCACTCTCATTGTAAACAAGTGCCTTGAGCTGAGTCCTGACCTCTTGAGCTTGTTAAACGTGGTGCTGTGACTTCCAATTTGCTTGTCTCATTGTTGCAGCATGGGGGGACAGGCCTTGTCATGACTGGACTGCAGACAGGCATGGAGCTCAGTTAGAGTGTCTTGTCCCTCCAGGAAGTTCCTCTGGCAGGGTTGCTTTTTGGGGGGTTTTGGCATGACATAGTGCATTAAGTATCCAGAGCGGGTAATTGAATAAGGGGGTTTGACACTCCCCCCTGAAGAGCCATGGGCCCGGACACTTAATTAAGTCCTCACAGTTCTATTCACTACCCATTAATGTAAAGGATTACTGGGTTCAACTAAGTGAACACGTGAGCTTTGTCAGAAGTGGTCTTCTGATGATATACCAACATAATCGAGCGGGACTTCAGGGATCCCAAACATTGGACAAATTGAGTATTCTGTGAATTCACTTTGCAATATTTTCTGCTGTTTGATTGTTTTCAAGTACTCATCCAAGTATGAATAGGAAACCAGTAGGGACGATATAGACTACAATGATTTATCATGATAATACATCCTTTTCAGTACTATCAGTTTTAAAAACTTCAGTATAACTGCGAATACAGAGACATTTACCTGGCAGTGATAATCTTAATCAGCATTGTGTGAACTCATTTGGCAAAGGCTTTAACGTAAGGAACGTACTTACAGTCAGTCGGTCAGTCAGGTAAACATGTGTTTACTGACAAGTCTGATGTCAGCAGATAACAGTAATTATAGGTTAATGTGCAGCAGCAGTGCATTTCTCTCTCTACTCTGTCTAAAGCATAAAGTCAAAGCATAAATAGTATTTTACATTTGAAAATCTATTAACCCATTAAGACCTACAAAAGCATTAAAAAACCTGGGGAAATGTTTGAAAACAACCACCTAAAACCTGAGGGTTTTCTGAAAAACTTAAACCTATATTTCTCAGCCTCTGTAGCAGATAGAAACATGAAACAAAAAACATTTGAGAGCTTACGCTTTTATTGGAAAGGATTGCCTATGCCCTCATATTCATTCATATTAAAAAAAGTTATTATTAATCTTATTATCTCCAGATCATTGCTAATCCCTTTTTGGGGGTAAATCCGTCTGAAAAAGCTTCTTCTTTTTTGCCAATAGTCTATCCTCTCTTGAAGCCAAAGAATGCCCAGAGTGACACACAGCCCAATGAAGGTTTTCATTTCTTTCACCAACAGTTGGCACTTACTGCTGGACGGCATTTTGCTCCTGCTTTGTTACATAGCCACACATAGGCGGAAATCGCGGGGGAGGTCAGGACGCCCCTATCTGAGGGTTGTCCAGAACCATTAAATAATATAATGATATATACTTAGAATAATTGTGTAAGTAGTAAAACAATACAGTAGGCCTGCTGCAGTTAAATATCTAAGTAAGAGATGTCTTCTGTCCCAGAAGAAACCTAAATTACTACATAGAGGACACAAGTTAATTAGGATAATATAACAGTGGGTGAACCTATGAACTTAAGTCTTATTTAAACAACTATTACTTTGTGTTGTTGGCCAGAAAAATAGTAGTAAGACTTACCTCTGTGTCCACGTATCCTATAAAAGCACAGTTTGGGCTATATTAGTGTCCCCTTCAATATTTGCTCTTGAGAAATTTATGTTTATTGATCCCCCCCAACTGTTAGATAAAATTTACGCCCATGCATACACACAGAGGCTAAAAACTTTTTAAAATACAAAACCCATAATGCACGTCGTCTCAGTCAGTCAGTACTAGCACAGACTCCAGCCCCAGACAATTCTAGCACGGACCTAGTCCACATGTCTTTAGCAGGTCACAGACCCAAGTACAGGCAGCCTCAGTCATCACTAGTACAGCCAGAAATGTACAGCCAGCACCACATACAAGCGACTCAGATTTTTTTTCTTATGCTTCTAGTCACTGTCAAATTTTTCAAAACTGAATCAACACCATGATCTTTCCCTAACCTTGGTGCATAGTGCCTAAACATAGCCGTGAATAAATGAATATTAATCATGCTTTAGTTGCTTTTTGTTTGTTACAAGCAGATGTTTTATTGTTGGGCAAATATTGTTGCAATAAAGGTTTTGCATATATGTGTATGTATGCATGTTTGTTTGTTAGGGGTGGGAATCTCTTGACACTTTTATTCATTTTGCGCATTAAAATCCAAAAGAAACATCTCCTAATTAGCTTAAAAGGACTAGTTTGCATCCCTAATTTACATCATTAACCTCAGCTCCATTTTCTCCACCTTCATTTCTTTAACAACAAGTTGTCAAACTCCTCTGAAAACTAAAATTTAATTATCAGGATCTACTAGGGCTGGGCGATATGGCCCGAAAGTCATATCGCCCAGCCCTATATATTTAGGCTGAATATTGATATACGATATATATCTCGATATTTTTTCCACAAATGTTCAGTCAAAGTCTCACTAGTCAAAGCCAAATATGACATGTCACAAGTAGTTTTATTGAAACCAGCTGTTTCAGTGAACAGTTGCAAAATCAAATGAATAAATAATAACCAGGTTTCTTCACCTGGTTCATAATTAAATGCTCAGCTGTTCAAATACAAATAAAATATAAACATAAATACTGTATAACAGGAGTACCTTTTTTGAAATCAACGCTCCATAAGGTGCACATTTAAATAAAAAAGATATCTTAAATAAAAATAGCCTATGAAATAAAATAGGCTAATATTTTTCTGATATAAATATATTTATATGAGAAAAGTACAATAAATATTTTTTTAGTTTGGCAACTATAAATGGTTTTTAAAATCAAATTACAGATTTTCTTCTCCTTTCTAACAAATCCACAGATGCGAATAACGAACATTACAAAAGAATAAAATATGACAAACCCTAGTAAGGACAGCATTTATATATAAAGAAAGAAACAAAAAGTGCTCAGTTTAAGAACATTTTGTTTAAACATCGGCTTGACATTACCTTTTTACTTTTTGTTAACTCAATTTCTTATCTGAACAGTCTCAACCATTTGCACAAGAAACAGACTATCAACTCAATAAACATTTTCCCCCTCTTTTTTTACTTTGATAAACAGTAATGCTGTCTTGAGGTAGACTTTAGAAGACAGATAAGCATGTCCTCCTCCTTTAAAGATTTTGTGCGAGAAACACCAGCCTGTCAACGGCATCCGGCTTCAAAGATATTCTGTGGCAGGTCACAATATTGCCACTGCAGCTGAAAACCCTTTCGGAGGGTGAACTGGTAGCTGGTACCAAGAGAAACCTTTTTGCTAGGTGGCTCAGAGCTGGAAAGACAACTTCATGATCCTTCCACCACTTGAGGGGATCAGTGTCACTCTCCAAACTGACTGCAAGTAACTTGACAGTTCATTTTCAATAGCCGCCCTCTTGGTTGGTGCAGTGGTGGTAGCTGTGAAGAAGCTTGCCAGTGTCTTAGCTTTTGGTGCTACTGTTGCTTCTCCATCTGCAGGCTCAGGCACAGTGGGCACACGTAGGTAAGGCGATTGATCAGCCAGTAGCGTCTCCCCTGAACCGTGGATCCACAAATGAAGCCATCTCAAATAGGTGTGTAGTGGAAGGGTCAGAATACTTGCTGTTGAGGTATTCAACAATGCTGGTTTTGATTGCTTTACAAAGCTAATTATCACCCTCTTCACATGCCAGGAAACCTTCGTTAAAAAGGTGCAGCACAGGTTTCACATATGATAGAGTGACGTACTCCTCACCTGACAAAGCATCGGTAAAGTCCTGGAGAGGTTTCAGGACCTTTTGGACTGCTTCTAGGACCTCTAAGTCCTGCCAGATAGTGACAAGGCACCTGGTCTTTTTGTCATTAGACAGGCCTTTGGCCAGTGCTCCTTCCTGCTCCAGGACTCTCTCTATCATCTGCTGCCTCGATCCCCAGTGTGTGGCAGACTCGGTTATGAGTTGGTGACTTGGCAGACCCAGCTGAATCTGGACTTCAGCAAGATATCTCTTTTTCTTCCAGCTGTACGAAAAACAGCTTACAATTCTCTTGCACAGAGAAATGGCCCGGGTGACGCGCTTGTCATTTAAATGTGCTTATGCAAGAAATTTGACTCTGGTTTCACTTTAACACACTTACATACAACTAAGTGCTTTCCAGAATCAAGCTTTAGAAATATTCTAAATTAATATTATTTTCTTGTTTATTTTTAACACCTGTCCTAATTATCCATCCATCCATCCATCGTCAACCGCTTATCCTGCGAACAGGATCGCAGAGGGCTGGAGCTAATCCCAGCTGACATCGGGCGACAGGCGGGGCACACCCTGGACAGGTCGCCAGTCCTGTCCTGGTGTGTCCTTGGTCACTTTTGAATGCTGGCGGTGCTTTCACTCTAGTGGTAGCATGAGACAGAGTCTACAACCCACACAAGTGGCTCAGGTAGTGCAGCTCATCCAGGATGGCACATCAATGCGAGCTGTGGCAAGAAGGTTTGCTGTGTCTGTCAGCGTAGTGTCCAGAGACGTGGAGGAGGCCGTAGGAGGGCAACAGCGCAGCAGCAGGACCGCTACCTCCGCCTTTGTGCAAGGAGGAGCACTGCCAGAGCCCTGCAAAATGATCTCCAGCAGGCCACAAATGTGCATGTGTCTGCTCAAACGGTCAGAAACAGACTCCCTGAGGGTGGTATGAGTGCCCGACGTCCACAGGTGGGGGTTGTGCTTACAGCCCAACACCATGCAGGACGTTTGGCATTTGCCAGAGAACACCAAGATTGGCAAATTCGCCACTGGCGCCCTGTACTCTTCACAGATGAAAGCAGGTTCACACTGAGCACATGTGACAGACATGACAGAGTCTGGAGACGCCGTGGAGAACGTTCTGCTGCCTGCAACATCCTCCAGCATGACCAGTTTGGCGGTGGGTCAGTAATGGTGTGAGGTGGCATTTCTTTGGGGGGCCGCAAAGCCCTCCATGAGCTCGCCAGAGGTAGCCTGACTGCCATTAGGTACCTGCATAGACCTGAATCCAATTGAGCACATCTGGGACATCATGTCTCGCTCCATCCACCAACGCTACGTTGCACCACAGACTGTCCAGGAGTTGGCGGATGCTTTAGTCCAGGTCTGGGAGGAGATCCCTCAGGAGACCATTACCCACCTCATCAGGAGCATGCCCAGGCGTTGTAGGGAGGTCATACAGGCACGTGGAGGCCACGCACACTACTGAGCCTCATTTTGACTTGTTTTAAGGACATTACATCAAAGTTGGATCGGCCTGTAGTGTGGTTTTCCTCTTTGATTTTGAGTGTGACTCCAAATCCAGACCTCCATGGGTTGATAAATTTGATTTCCATTGATAATTTTTGTGTGATTTTGTTGTCAGCACATTCAACTATGTAAAGAGTATTTAATGAGATTATTTCATTCATTTAGATCTAGGATGTGTTATTTTAGTGTTCCCTTTATTTTTCTGAGCAGTGTATTTCACCGCAACAGCCCTACAACATTTTAATAAATACATTTTTAAAAAATTATTAAAAAAGAATAAAAATTAAAAGTGAGAAATAGCGCTCATTCTATCTGCTCAACCTGGACCCCGACCGACTAAACAAATTCCCGTATTCTGCTCTGGACCTGCACGGACCAGACTATCAGCTACTTTTTCTTCCTGCTCCTCCCACACTCATGTCATTGCCAGAACCTTCTTCTGCTGTTCTGCTTCTATCTCTCAAATACAAAGCTGTTGCTCTTGAATTGACAGCCTATTTCTCAACAGACGTCAAAACAATCGCTGCAGCGGACCCCGCGCCGCTGCAGCTTTGATTACTCGCAGATAGGTGGCTAGAAAACATTTTGAAACTTGGCAGATATGTTAATTAAAAAATATTTCTCCTTTCTGTTAAAGTAACTTGGGTTTCATTATGTTTCTGCCTAAACAAATTTCTAGTTTATATAGCTTTATAACTATGTCAAAATGTATGTTCGCTTGGCTTTGCAATCAAATTAGACTTGCTGAACTTAAACTCAAAAGGTGTGATTTTAGTTCCTGCCCTTCTTCAGACATTGTTTCAGTAACCTTTCAACCTTGATCTGGAATGGTAAATGCTCTTGAACCAATAAAAACAACATTATTACCCCAAGGAATATTGGTGTTCATAGAACAAGAGCTGGGAGCAGAATTCTTTCAGAGACTTTATTGAAATGCTGTGAAGCAGAACAGAAAGAAAGAATGATGCATGTGAATTGAGTCTGCTGCTGCAAGGAAACTATTACAAATATTGCAGTAAGTGTCAAGTCTATGATACTGACTTACTGAGCTGCTGGGCTTCCGGAAAACTTGATGAAGCCTCATGTAGTATTTTATGACCAGGGAAGATTTAAATGACTGCACAACAGGGGATATACCATAATTCTGCATGTTGATTAGCCCTTTGCTGTTTTCTTTTATGTCAGCATATATGTAGAGAGAAAATGATCCATGACCCACACACACACACACACACACACACACACACACACACACACTTGCAGTTCTCCGGAGGTTGAGTCGGTCCAAGTTCATTATTGAATCAAATCAAAAGTTTTTGTCTCATATACAATCACAGTACAATGTATGGAACATTTGTTCTCTGCATTTAACCCATCCTAATTAGGAGCAGTGTGCAGCCACTGTGCAGTGCCCAGTAACCAATGCCGGATCTACGGCAGTACCTTGGTCAAGATTTGACCTGAGCACTCGAAGCAAACTCACGCAAACCCAGGGAGAATATGCAAAGTTCACAAAGATGATACCTGATTACAAATCACTTTTTTTTCTTTTTCTGTCCGGGTGCTCCAAATTCCTCCCACCATCCAAAGGCATGCAGGCTAGGTTAATTAG